>NC_142127.1:57207708-57512916 GCF_024610735.1 Ursus americanus
CTTCTTCAAGCTGGAATAAACTAGCATAGGGTAGACAAGATGTCTACCAGAAATCACCAGAAAATCTGAATTTATCTATCTATAAATACATATGAAGATAAATATAAATATATATATAAATTATATTAATATATGTGTATTTACATATATTTACATAATATATTATCAAATAATATTTATTATATAAACACATAAAAATTATTTAAATATATATATTTAAAGCATCACAGGGCTGCTGAGGCAACCAACACTTGAAAGACTAAGATCCTAGAGGAAGGATAACAGAAAGATGAGTCACTTTTTTCCTGTGAGCATGTGCGTATCTTGGCTCTGATTGAGAGACTGGGTCCAGGCAGAAAGCCATGGTGAAGGAGTGGAGACACCAGCAGAGCACAATCTCACACGACAAGAGAGAAAGACATGTTGGGAGATCAGCGTGCTGGGATTAGAGGGGCCAAGATCATGCTGAGATGGGAGGCACAAAGTAACCCTAGATCTTAGTGGTTTTCCTCTCTAGACATTTGCCCCAATTTTAAGCTTCTTGGGGAAAGTGGCTAAGAAGCTAAGTAGAAACCCACTGAAATGCAGAGTGGAGTTCAAAATAATAAAATTTACAAACTCACTGGATACAAGGTTTATCAATGTGAACTCCTACGATATGGGGTGAATTGTGTACCCCCACAAATTCCTGTGTTGAAGTGCTAACCCCTTACACCTCCAAATAATATTTGGAGACAGAATCTTCAACGAGGTAATTAAGTACAAATGAGGTCATTAGGGTGAGTCCTAATCCAATATGACTAGTACCCTTATCAGAAGAGAAGAGTAGGACACAGAAACACAGGAAAAACCACAGGAAGACATGGTGAGAAGCCAGCCATCTACAAGAAGAAAGCAGCCCTGTGACACCTTAATCACATACGTCTAGCCTACAGAATTATGAGAAAATAAATTGTTGTTTAAACCACCCAGTCTGTGCAGCTTTGCTGTGACAGAACCAACAAACGAATACATCCTATATGCTAGCAACTGAATAAAAATTCTAAATTTTAAAGCAATAATTTCAGTAATGCCAAAGATCATTAAAACCTAGAAATATACTAATTAAAACATTCTTTTCTGTGTGTGTACTCTACCTTATAGCCAAAAAATACTCCCTTGAATCCTGCTTTTTTAGGGGCATTTTATAATTCTAGGAGCAGTCCTATGTAATATACATCTTCATCAATTCACTAGGCTTTCATTCTTCCAGTTCTGAGTCACAGAAAACTGAAGTTGTTCATATAATGGTCAGAGTTTCCAGCTTCTTTTCCCCAAACAGTAACAATTATAAAATTCTCCAGGGTTTAGTCCTTGACTAAATGTAAGATTCTTAAGAAGACTGAAAACAAAGATGATAAAGATATTGAAAGAAAATACAGAAGCCTGTGTTCACGATTTTCATCTAGGGAATATCTTCCTACATGAGAAATGAACCACAAGCCATTATGGAAAATATTGGCAGATTTGAATATGAACATTTTCGATTGCAGCAAAAAAACACCTTGAACAAAGTTAAAAGACAAACGAAAGATCAGCAGAGAATATTTGCGATATATACCAAGGGTTCTAATAAATGAATAAGGAGACTCTCAATTCTCCGTATCAGATGCAGCGTATGTAGATAAGATACAATATTCAGAGAAGTAATGTGCTAAGCTGGAATACAAAGAAATACTGGAAATACAGAGAAAAATACGGCAGAATTATTGTCATCCAGAGGCCGATAATCCATGATGGAATGTTTGAATAAATAGGTATAAGACAAAGTAATCTATTATAATGAGGTTGTGAACAAATGTTTCTGGGTATATAGACGTGGGAGGGCCTAATCTGAATTGGGGTCAGTGAGTTGTGACGTGGAGAAAAAAGCTAAAGGTGAGGGATGATGAGGCACTGAAAGAAGACATATCAGCTCCCTCCCAAAGGTAAAGGAAAAAGAAACTAGGCAGACAAAAATTTGAACGGAGTCTGGAGCAAGGCAATAATATATGAATTAAGGAAAGACATTGCAGGCAGAGGGAATCACTTGTAAAATATCAAGTGTTTTGGGATGTTTGGAGGGAAAAACATGCATAGATTTAAAAACACTTTCTATCACAAAACAAAGCACATTTACATATCCCGGGTGTAGGCGTATGAGCATTCTATATTGTAAACTACCACCGATGGTGAAGAGATAGGATCTGGGTGCTAGCTTAGAATATTCCTGTGATGGGCAGACCCACGCAGGCCTTAAACTGATGAGGATTCATTTCTGATACAACTCCAGGTTTAATAACCTGTTCCTTCTGATGTTACATTTCTTTTTCCTTGAGTACTGTCCCATGTCATCTCTCCTTAAGCCTTCATAAATGGGGTTTCAAATACAATGCCACTTCCCAGATCCTGGGAATCCACATCTTTGGCAGGGTAGGTAATTCTTTTGAAAAGTCACAGCAATTTCTAGGGTGTTTTCTTAAAATAAGTCTATATAACCACAACAAACTGCATTAGAAACACAAGAAGAATGGCAATTATAGAAAGTTTTTCTTCATTTTGTTTCAAAATGACTCATCCTATCTGATAAGTAGACCTCCGAGAAGCAGACTGGGTTGTTGGTTACTATTCAGTAGAGTTTGTTAAACTGTCACCACCGCCTCCTCCTCCTCTTCTCTTGTGGCACGATGTTTTCTAAAGTTAAATTTCACCATGATGAACTTCCAAACAGTTACTTTGTGAAATCTAATCATAAGCATTTAACAGCAAATTAAGTATTTAAGTCCTCCATAAACATAGCAAATTATGGCTCAATCCAAATTTTCATTGGATTAAATTATCTAGGATATTTCCTAAAGTCTATATTCTATATTCTATGGTGTTTATAATCACCAAAATTATAACACAAAGACATAGGAATTCAAAGATTCTCATAGGAGCCTAGTGACCTAACTTTTTAGTGAAAATGTAAAGTCCTAAAATTGATTTAGTTAGCAAATATTTGTTAATTATCTTTAATTGTCATTGGAAAATAAATCCCCTAAAAAAGACATTTCCTTGAAGAATAATAAACAGAGTTTATGTGCAATTTCCTTTTTCTAAAAACACTAACATAATCAACTTCCTTAACATTATATCTGTGAAGAATTCAGATTGGCTAATTTTAAAATGCAAAATTCAACTATATAAAAGAATGCTGGTTATATTATGGTTATATTTTTAATCTTTCATTTTGATGTATAATCAAAATGTTACATGTACTCGAGCATGTGTTTTCTGCAAAGAATACAGTGCACAAATAACATAATAAAAATCTGAATTGACCAAATGTTACATTATTCTACCTTTATTTTGTAAATGGAGCTGAATATTGTCAAATTATCATGTTTAAAAGTAAAAGGTGGCATGGCAATTTAGCTGATTATCACCTATCAAAAAATGAATAATGAATATCAATTTTAAAGCACCCTGACTCATTTGCATGATAGTGTAGTTTCACTTAGTTTGCTCTACCTGTGATTTTATGTCCACTAGAGCTCTAAATTTTGTTAAATGTCAAAAATGGATTTAGTACTAATTTAATCATTAGCAAGTCAGTTTTCGAAGTCAAATGAACTCCAGTATATTGAAGTATGTACATTTAAGGAATGGTCATATTGACAAGAACAAAATTATTTTGTTGCTTCAAATCCATATACATTGTTAGCATCGGGGAATTTAAACCCACATAAACATATGGCGAAATACAAACATAATTTATCAAATATCACATGACAATGAACATGTATTTATATCAATGTGCTGTAAGTAAATTCTTTAAGAAGATTTTGAGCATTTAAAATTCATTGTCAAATTGAATGAGTTACCATTTTTGCCTCGGGAAATGTATTAAGTCTCTAGGGAAATGTAGGCAAACAAGGGTATTCTGTTTGTGCACAGCATAATAGGCAGAACGGGGATTTTCTAATTCATTTTGTTTCTGTAGCTGGGCAGTAAACATTTTTTTTTTTTAAGATTTTATTTATTTGATAGAGACAGCCAGCGAGAGAGGGAACACAAGCAGGGGGAGTGGGAGAGGAAGAAGCAGGCTCCCAGCGGAGGAGCCTGATGTGGGGTTTGATCCCAGAACGCGGGGATCACGCCCTGAGCCGAAGGCAGACGCTTAGCGACTGAGCCACCCAGGCGCCCCCAGTAAACAATTTTAAAACGGTCCTATCATTGACAGGTGAACTGGGGAGTCCCCGGGCCCTCAACCCAGCCAGACCCAAAGAAGTCCCCAAAAGTTCCCTGTCTTGTCACAGGAATGAATTCAAGGACAGACACACAGCACAGGGAGATTAGTAACACAAGTGGGAAAGTTTATTAAAGCTAAAGTACACTGTCAAGATATGAGAGCAGGCGAGCTCCGGGGAGAGAGACAGAAAGGAGAGAGCGCGCGTGCGCACGCGGACCTGCGTGCTCAAGGAGCTGCACACCTGCAGGTTGGGTTTCTATCTTTTATTGACAGTTGTCAGCAAGGGGGTGGAATATTTATTACTTGGGATGGGGATTTCCGGTACCTTTTCTTCCTTATTTGGACAGAGGTTTCCTGTCATGGTACTTGCCATCTTGGGCCTGTCTGGTTTGATCTGGCTTCTTGTGAAGTGCGAGCCATGGTTTCCTACTTGCTGAGCTCCAAGTATCCTGTTAGAACCTAACTAACTGCCCACTTGAATGCTATCCTCACCAACAGAGCAGATATATTTTTCCATAAATTAATAATGACCAATCTCAAATGGACCCTCAGTACTATTCAATTCTAGTCACCTTTCTTCCCTTTTTGTGACAACTGTTTTAACTGGTTGCCCTTTCCTCAAACATCCAGCCTCTCTCTGCCTCACCTTTCTTTATGTATTATCTTAGCAAATAATCTCATCACCTATTTTCCTGAGAAAATGTTGAGCCACCTGATGGGCGCTCCTTCATTTTCAAATACACAGCCTACCTCTATCGGCATCTCTTTTACTTCCTCTCCAGCTGTTGCAGCGAAGCACATTTCCCTCCGGCTAAGGCCAAAGCCTCTCTCTGTTCTTAGATCTCTACCACTCCTGTTTTTTCAAGAGTCCACACTATGGTTTTCCCTTTTGTCTATGGAAGGTTCAACCCCCACTCTCAGCTTGATCCTTCTCTTCAAGCTTTTAGACATTTTCTGTTAAAAAAAAACAAACAAAAACAAAACAAAACAAAAAACTAAGCAAAAGCCAAACCCTCTATTAACCCCATATTCCTTTTCCTCCCATCACAGCCAACCTTCCTTAAAGAGTTATCTACATTGATGACATTTTTTCCATTTCCTCATACCCCACACTGTCCTCAACCACTCCACTTCAACTCCCTAACACTCCATCCAAAGAGTCATCTCCAAATTCTCTGATAACCTCTACACTGCTTAATCCAAAGGGTACTTTTTGGTCTTCATCTTACTTTATTCAACATCTGATAATTACTTATTGAGTACCTGCCATGTTCTAGGAATATTCTGAACATTTGGGACACATCAGAGAACAGAACAAAGATCCCTACCCTCGTGGAGCTACATTCTTGGATATGTCATGAGCATGACATGAATGCTCGTAACCACTCACTTCTTACCACTCACTTCTTCTAGAAGCATGTTCTTCCCTTTGTTTCCTTAAAGCAACAGTTTGGTAGTTTTCCTTCTACTCTGTTGGCCACTTTTCCTCTGGTTTACCTAGTGTAACAGATCAATAAATAATGAAGTTCCTCAAATTTCAATTCTATTCTATCTTCTGTCACAGTACTCTCTTCTCTGAAATCCAGGACCATCCATCCAACTGTCAACTTGACATCTCTTTTGGATTGTTGAAATTACCTCATATTCAACAAATCTCAAAGTGCACTGATGTTACTTCCTCCCAAATCAGTGTTTCCTACTCGAGAATGGCACCACTCTCTCTCTATTTATAAAATCCTGTTATCTTCCTTTCCAATCCAATATCAAATTCCATCAGTGATTGAAGTGTATTCTTAAATGATTAAACATAAAATACTTAAATAAGATACTTAAATAAAGCTGAAATTTAATTTTAAATTGATTAAATCATATTAAATAACATGAAAATGAAAAACTTGCAATTCTTATATTCAATGTCCATCTAATTACCAACATAAAAAATATATTTTCTTGCACGTTCTGTACATCTGGATCTACATTTATGCCGAATAAGAATTATTTAACACTGCAAAATGTTCCTCAGCCAACATTTGCTACTTTTGCATATATAATGCTAATTCATGAGTACCTCTAAATCATAAATTATAACACAAAGAAAAACAAAACAAAAAGAAATATATGCTGTGCTCTATGGGGGAATGATACTTCATTATGCAAGAATGTATTGTATTCATGCTATCTGAGAGGAAGGATTTGACAAGTTAATTAATTTGACTTTTCTTTTACCTAGGCATTTTCATGGCTCAAATTCTCCCCATGTTTCCTAACCATTTCCATCTCCAGTGTAAGAAACAGCCCACAAACCCTCGTGGTATGAATGAAATCTTTCATTTCAGGAGCACAGGGCAAGATATGTGGAGGAGCGTTGCCTGGTCCCTGATTGGTGTCAGTTAATCAGACCTGATATTTATGATTAGAGTTGGTACTGATGTTATACTAATGCTTCATACAAGGCAAGCTCTTGAGTCACAGGGTTCCTGGTAGTTTAATAACTATGAGCATATGTTTGTGTGCAGCTGATAGAAAGGGCTCTGTCAAGGAAGAGACTAGGGCACGGGCCCTCTTCTTTGCGTGTAAGCATAGTGAGACCAGGGAATGAGTGCGAAGTCTTCCCTTAGACGGATGTAGTTAAGACTGATAGGTGAAGATTAACTACGAGTTAACCCTAAGAGGTAGGTGGGGTGGAGAAGAACAACTTAAAGCAGAGGCAACGGCAAATGCTCTGTGGCAGGAGAGCTCACGGTTTGTTCTGCCACCTGAAGACGAGCGAGTGGGCGTACAGAGAAGGGAGAGCATGATGATAGGTGGGCAGGGCCAGTCTTAAATGTTCTGATGCAGCTAGTGATAACAAAGGTTCTAGTGATCGTATCAGATTTTCTAGCCCGTATAAAGCCAAACTGAGCAAATCTCCAAGTTCTTAGACTTGTGGGAAAAAAGAGGCCAAGTTCTCAAAATAGAGACACTAGATTTCCTTCTAATAATGTGGTGGGGCTTCGAGTGATTAATTTGAAAAATTTAAGGACAGATGGCCATTATTGTGCCCTGAGCTAGTAAAATAGTTCATGATGAGTCCAGAAATTTATTGTAGAGAGGTTCCTGATAAATTAAAAAAAAAAATCTATATATATGGATATTTGGCACAGTGTTGTTTATAGTGGTGATAAACCTGGAAACAACCCAGATATCAATGAAGAGGACTTTGATTCTTTGAACTTGCCAGTGGCAAATGAGTGAGCACTGGCCTTTCTTCTTCCCTTACCCTGACGTGGGCAGAAGGGTAGGGAGAACGGTGGAGCTTGAAAACTCTCAACAGTGAAACTTCAAAAATGAAGTTAGACTTTTTACTACGAATGGAATGTTTAAAAATTACTACATGAGTATGTTAACATGGATAAATCTAAAAACCAAGGGCAAACAAAAAAGATTTGAAGAATCCTCGAAGATTTGAAGAATTTGTTTGAAGAATTATATATACATAGATAAATGTGATACTTCCAGCAAAAATACATATTTCAAACACATTAAAAACAATACTGTATATTGCTTATGAAGATATACATGCACAGTAAGATTATGGAAATATGTGTGGGAATGACAGACTTTGGGAATGAAGAGAAGGGAATGAAATTAAGGGGAGTTAAGTTACAAAGGGGTCTTGAAATATATCAGTAAAGATTTAGTTCAAGATTATATCAAAATGTTATACATGTTGCAGTTTGATAAAGCTGGGTAGTGGGTAAGAGTGATTCATTATAGTCTTCTTCTCTATATGTTCAAAATATTTTATTCAAACAATTAAGAAAGAAACCTTCTACACTAATAAGCATGGGAGGCTTTTCTGATCCAAAGGGTAGAGGGTCTATCTCGCTTCCATACGCTAGTGGAGCTACAAAAGGGAGTTGCTGCTCAGTGCTACACGGTCTTGCCACAGAACCTGCTGGCAGACTGCTACAGTGAGGTCTTGATGGTACAGAGACCCCTCCCGCCAGGAACCAGTTCGTCTCTTTGTGCCAATGTTCTGTTTTCTAAATCTGTCCACCTCAGCTGGCATGTCGTTGGTTCTTATACAGTCACTCTTGTGGACACCAAATGGCTTCAGGAACATTAAGTAGGGCATTCTGGTATCCTCCATCTCATAGACCTAAAACCATTATCCTTCTATCTTCCCTTGGAATCCACTTAGGACAAATTTACTTTTAAACCCTCAAAACACGTATGCTGCAATGATGCCCTCTTTCATTCCTACTAAAGTAAGAGACCTTCAGTAATTCTGGGAGCCCTCCCATCAATCCTCTGTGTGTATTACCAATGGATCTAAGGAGATTTGCTTTCTTAGGTGAAGTCCTCAATAAATTTCAGGATTTCTAGACCTGCCCTTCTAGAAAGGGATATGGCATTTATTCTAGTATCTCTCTGGCTGCAGGGGAGAAAAGAATACATGTTTAATAACAAACAGAGCATATCAAAATTATTTTAACAGTCATGAAAGTAAAACTGTATATTTGTTTTTAGGAAAAAATGTATTTCACTTAAGTTTTTCATTAGCCTTGCAGGTGTTCTCATCAAAAGGACATGTGTGCATGTACTACTTTGCTTTCAATCTTTCTCAATCCCTCATCCCTGTCAAAGCTGCAGGTTCTGCCTGGCTTGCCCAGTGATGGGAGTGTCTTTAATCCCAAACTGCTGTAATTCCGAAATCAAGAGTGTGCGGTACTAAGATTTGAGCAGGAAGCCCAAGAACATAGTAATATCATGTGTCTCCAATTGAGATTCCAGGGGAAAAATTAAAATCTAAGATGAAAAATCCAAGGCGAGAGAAGGGGGCAGGAAGCAAGGGCTGGAAGCAGGAGCTGTGGAGACCGGCGGAAAGAGGATTTGGAGGGCGGGTTGGGACGCGCCTGCTGCTTGGGTTTTAATCCATAACACGAGCACAGCAGCGGATGGCTGGCCTCAGCCGTCACAGTCAGGCTGAACTGTGAAGCTGTAACTGGGATGCTTCCTTGGAAAATAAAACAGGGACACTTTGAATATCTCAGAATCTGAAGATGAAGACACGCCAGCTCTCAGGGCGGTCTTTCCATCTCCTTCCCAGTTTTGAACCAAACTGCGGGAAGATACTTGCGAATATATTGAGAAAGCCTAGATGGGCGTCTCCAGGAAGTGAGGGCAACAGTGTGACTACCAGGCAGGATGTTGTTTGTTTGTTTGTGTATGGCGATCCTTCCTAGAACCAGATGAGTAACTATGTTACCTAGTTCTGAGCAGAAGGCTGCAGGGTGCTCAGTGAAACTTTAAACCCCAAAGTCTCGCCAGAACAGCTTTTATAGATGAGGTCAGATGCTGACAGAGAAAAAGATTAAAAAAAAAAAAATCAGAAAACTTGTTTTCTGCCTTCCAGAGGTAAAGATTTTTTTCTTTTGGAAGAATTGTTTTCTTTCTAAATTTCAGAAATCTACTCCGTCTCCCCTTTTTAAGCTTTATGATGAGTGGGTTGCCTCTTTAACATGGATCCTTTCCTGAGACTCTTCTGTTCAGATCTATAATCTTTGTCAGTAAGTTTTGAGATTGTCAGTATCTCTCTGTGTCTCTTGAAGATCTCAGGCCTCTGTCTCCTTCTGCTTGGACTGCCGCATTTCTGGATGCTTTAGCCCCATGCTACTACAGCGTGGCCTGGCTGCTGGCAGGGAGCGCAGCGGCTTGATGACAAATGCTCTGACTGCTGGTCCGAGCAGAGTTGACCTCTGTCCTTCCTTCTTGTCACACTGTCTTCCCACAACAGGACTGTTAGGTCCTTCTTTTCATCTCTTCTTCCTCCCTCCTTCTTCCACCTCCCCCCTTTCACATAGGATTTAGAACAGACACCAGAAAGAGCTTCTATCTCAATTCATCAATCCAATGTATAAATTCCTTCTGTTGGTAAATTTTCACATTGTTTTGTTTAATGTCATGCTGTGGTACATACACAGACACCTTGCTTCCAAAGCAATGCATTCCCATGTCTACTTAAACAAATTATTGCTCTCATCTTAACTGACTCATGTGGCACAAAAATAAGGTTTCATGCCAAAGTGTGGCAGACCCAAACAAGTCTATTGACCAAAAAGAAAAAAAAAAAAAAACCACACACACAAAAATCATGATATGAGTCACTGTGTTTTCTAAGGTGTTTCTTCTCCCCGTTTTTTTGGCAATGTGTGTAGACCTAATCTGACATTCTGTTAAATACATGTGCACCAGAGAGTGCAATGCTACAAAAGACAGGTGATGGCAGCTCTAATTACAGAACCCACAGGAGACAGACTTCCCGGGACATAACAGAAAGGGAGAGGGGCGAGAAACATTTGACAATCTGCAATTATCATTGTCTATGGTATTATTTTATTCTTTCCCTTCCCTTTTCTTTTTTTCTTTTTTTAAAAAATTTATTTATTTACTTGGGAAAGAGAAAGTATGAGCTGGGGGAGGGGCAAGGAGAGAGAGAATCTCAAGCAGACTCCCTGCTGGGCGCAGGCCTGGAACCGAGGCTCAATCTCAGGATCCGGAGATCATGACCTGAGCTGAAATCAAGAGTCAGACCCTTAACTGACTGTGCCACCCAGGCGCTGCTCCCCCTTCCCTTTTCAATCCCCGTGTGGTATCTTTTTTTAAAAGGTCTTTCTCCTCCCTGTCATCCCTATAAAAAAATCCATCTGCCATAGGATGGAATATTGTTGGAATATTAATACCTTCATTTGACCCCTCTCGTAGTTCTAGAGGGTAAAAAGTCCAAAATCAAGATTTGGTATCTGGGAAAGATCTACTTCTTGGTTCCTAGATAGCTGTTATCTCATTGTGTCCTCAGATGGCAAGAGGAACAGAGTTCCCTAGGGTCTCTTTTGTAAGAGCACTAATCCCATTCATAAGGCCTCTGCCCTCATGACCTCATCACCTCCAAAAGCCTCATCTCCAATACCATCACATTGGGCGTTAGGATTTCAACATATAAATTTGGGAGGACACATTCGGTCTATAGTGAGCCCCCTCCTCTTCCCATCTCCCTTCCCCCACATTAGCAATTGTTTGGCTCCCACCTCAGTTGCCTTCAGGGAGGACAGTGTCAGCAGGGGTCAGACATACAGGGAGCTCCCCAGGCTAAGTCCAGAGGAAGGAAAAAATTTAAGGATAAGACGAAAAAAGTCACTGTCAGAGGTAGGAGCAAAGGAGCAAGTCTCCTCCCCCTTGAATGAATGAATGAATGAATGAATGAATGAATGAATACACAAATGAACAAATAGATCCATCCATCCATCAATCTATATCCACTTTTAAGGGAGGGAAGAGGACCCTGAGGCAAACTTCCTCCCAGTTTGAAGAAATTTGAGGGTAGAGACAACATTCTTTCAGGTTTGCTCCAGGAAATACATGTGAGTGTTTTACAGAACACAGTAAGGCTAGTAATAGCAGTAATACTCATATGTGTGAGAAATTCTCTGTATGCCTTTCCTTTGCCTACATCTCTTCTATATAAGGGTATGAGCAAAAATCAGACCTATCATAGTTTTCATACTCACAGCATTTATTTTTCTTTAATTAATCTTATAACATGAAGTAAGAGCATCAAGAGCACTGTCAATGTATGTTCTGAACTCTTCAACCCATAAGGCATTATAATTAATTCAGTACCATTGATTTCAAAAGTCCTTACACTTAAGGCAACGAATCACTAGTTTTCAGAATGGCAACATTCCCTTTTTTATTATACTCAATTTCCCTATGACCTCCAAATGTTCATGCATCTGACTCAAAATGGTGTGCATTTGACTCCTTTAGTTCTAATTACATTCAAATATTCCCAGATTGTTGGAGATATTGGAAGAAACCATTGAACATTTAAAAGAAACAGTTGTTTCTTCATTTATTTTAGATAAATCCTTTATTAACATCCGACAAGACTCACTTTTTCTTTCAGAAAGCACATGATGTATCAGGCTGCTTCTCTTTTTGAGGTTAGAATAGTGCTTTTTCTACACGTAGCTGAACTCATACACCTTCCCATTCAGGTCCTATCCTGCCAGCATAATGCCTAACTTCCACTCCTGCAACAACAATATAATCAATTATACAAATTAATCAATTACAGGGGCCTCTTTCCTTACTTGCTGGTGATCTGTTTCTAAAGCTTTGTGATATTTGGTTCTTCTCCATACTACTGCAATATCCTTGTAGTATAGACCCCAATCAAAGCTTACCTGATTAATTAAGCCTGGGTATACAGCAATTCTATATCTAAAAACCTACATATCTAGGCATCTTTTCACTTACCTGTTGAATTATCATACATTTTAATTTGGGAGGCCTTGGTCTTTCCCAATGATATGGGGATAGTATTTTGCAAATATTAAATATTTGCAAATAGTATTTTTAGTTCTCCTGTATATCATGCTCCTTTCTTGCCTTTGTTCTCCATCGCTGAGACAAGATGTGAACTTCTCCAGGGAGGGCAGCAACAAGTACCCACAGAACAAAGAAGTTACTGTCAATTGTAACAAGCCAATAATCTTGAAAATTGCTTAACTTCATGGAATTAGAAAAAAGATTTCCAAATTTCAAATCTCTTCCTTTTGTATAATGAATGCTGGACCTGGAGGACTTGGTTATTGAGTTTTATCTAAGCAAAGACCCAGCCATATAAGAGGAAGTGGAAAGTCTCTCCCTTTTTCTTTAGGGAAGGTAGAAGGGAGGCAGCCCAGTTAAAGGTAGCAGCAGCAAGTACCCTTGCTTTCCCCCCTCTTTAAATGGAATCATCTATACATATCATATAAAAAGGTTTTAAAAAAAATCTACTCCCTCCTTTTTCCCCTTCCCACACTACCTTAGAGTTAGGGGACTTGACTAGTGGAATACTTCATTGTTTTACCAAAGAAAGTCTACCAATGGCCTCTTGGCATCTGAGAAACAGCACCACAGTGGCATTGAATTTAGTCAATGGCAAGCCTGAGACAGCACCTCTGACTCTGCCTGGTGTGTGTGGCCCATAGGAGTTCAGCAGTGCTTTAGTAATGGGCTGTGCAAGTGCTGAGAAGTTCAGTGAATTGCACAGGGCCATTGTGCCCTAGAGAATATTGCCTTGGACCACCTAATGCCCCCCTGAGAGGTGGACTTGTACCATGGTGATCCGCTTTGTCTGTAAGTATCAGAATTTAGAGATACAACATTCACCCCGAAGAATCATTGGCTCCTCAGCAGAGTGGGCATCCACCCAGCCTTGCGCTCATGCTAATCCTTTTGACTTCCAAGAGGAAAGGAGTGGGAGGATGTCCTGCATTCCAATAGAAAGGCAGATCAGATCACGGGTTTGTCATCCTACATGAGGTCTCAGATGGCTCTGAAGAACCAAGAGCTGGTCTAACAAATCCAGCTTTTTACCTTGGCTTAGCTTGCGGAGGAATGCTGGTCAAAGCCTCATAATGCATCGAGACCTCTCTTGTCAAGCTGCACATTGAGAATATATCAAAAGCCTGGGATTGTCAATTACAAGTGCTGATCTGGTTCCCTGACTGGGGGGAGCCCATAAACTAGCCCACTTTTGCAAAATTCATTTTTGTTCTTTATACTGACTAGACCACAATGGCCACTTCTGCATTTCTGATCCCATATAAATACACCCATTAACAGATGATTCTAGACATGGAAGCAGAAAGGCAGAATTTATAACTCAGAAATAACTGTATGAATGACCTGGGAGCTAGGACCTAGGTTCCTGCTAAGCATCTTTAATTCTTTTGAGAACCAGAAAGGCTGCTCAGAATGTTCTTCTCTATATGCCACCCTCTTCACTATTTACATATGACTTAATCTTCAACACTCAAGTCAGTTGTCATCTCCTCTAGGAATTCTTGCCCAGTCTCCTATATCAATGATGAGTTAGGTACCAACCTCTCTTTACTCTATGCCAGTTTCTGTAATAGCACTTAGTTGTACTATAATTGTCTTCAAACTTGCCTGTCTTCCTTCAGGATTTACAGAGAATGGGTCTCTTATCTCTATATCCCTCTCTACATATTAGCAGAGTGCCTTGATATTATTCTGAAGCCTCAGTACATATTGTTACATGACTGAATGATTTAATGAACCAATAATAGGAATGTGCAACAGTTCTGTCAACCCAAACATTCAAAATGCTGTGTTAATTTGGAAGAAGTTTTTGTTTAGAGTTTGAAAGGATGTGATCTTGCAAAAGACTCCTCCCCATGCACATTATTTTGCTTGAAGAGAGTTTTAAGCAAAGTTGGAGATTAAAAAAGGAAATAAAATAATCATGAGTGAGCTTGTGATACATGTTAGTAATACAAAATGTACTTTGTGGACTAAGACTGTATGTATCTTATTGGAACAAATCAAGAGAGGTAATTTAATGGTCTGCTGAGTTGTATGTCATCTTCCCCTGGTGAGGTCTCCTTTGTGGTGTCATTTCATTACCTTTACCTGTTCACTCTTTAATCAATTGTCACAGAGCTCCAGGGCTCTGTGGAGTGAATATAAAGCTATCAAACTAATTCTGGGGTCTGATCCTATCCACGTAGACCCCTTCTTAACACTGCTGTTAAGTCCCAAAGCAACCAGGCTTTGAAAATGGGGATTTGGAGATGAGAGGGGAAGGTTAGAGTTACTACTTCAAAGATTATACAGAGAAAGGTCTTCCTATAAAGTCAGTGGGTTATCTTGGTAGCAGTTTCATTATAAATGAAGCATTGCTTTAGGTTGTTTCTTGGGATGTAAGGGCATGATGCTTGAAAGAACACCTAGTGAAAACCCTTTCTATTATGAACTATATACTACCATATAGATATTTGACCATAGGTGAATAATTCCTATTTTAAGCTGTCCTAAAAAGTATTGTTAATTTTAGTCTAATATCATTTAAAATTTAAGCCAATTCTATTTAAAATATCAGTATAGCCATAACATTTATCCTCTCTTGACACATTATACATTTCATAACTATTTATTTTCTTTCTCTGCTCACTAGAATTCCAGTCCTATGATATTTTGTTCAGTGTCTAGGAATAGTAATTTTTCAGTAAAAACTAATGATGTACTATATGTTGGCTAACTGGACATAATAATAAATTAATAAAATGAGAATTTAAAAATGGTTATTAAATGAATGGTACTTTTCTAATAATACATTTTAACCTCATCTTCCTCATTATTTCACTCTCTACCTCCCATCCCTCTACCTTTCTTACTTTCCTTATGTTCAATTGTCAACCATTAACTTCCAAATTTTTCAGTCATGCCAACAAGAAACATTTCTAAGCATGAGTTTTTTTCACTTAATACCAAAAAAAATCTGAACATGAGGCACTTCTCTATCTCATATGTATTCAGTGTCAAACAACCAATCAATTGAATGGAACATGAATTGATTATGTAGAAAAATTCTGCTCCAACATAAGCACACATATGAATACATGCCTACTCCCTGCCAGTTATTTGATTTTCTTCTCCTTTTTTTAAAAAACAAACGGTGTTGATATTATGTAAATATTGACTCACTTTATCAACACTGGGAATTTTGTTTCCTATCTAAGGAAATAATTGGAGCTCCTCAGCCTATATCCAGTGAAATCTTTCAGTAAGATATTAACATCAGAATTTTAATACGCAGGGCTTTAGAAATGATGGCTCTTGAACTCGTATTATTACCTAAATTCAAACAATACGGCAAGGTAGGTACTAGTCCTTGAGGACATACTAGGTCCCTAAGCACTTGAAGAGTTGACAGGGTATTTAAGTAGTTGGCACAAGCTGATATGAGAACTGCTTAACTTGCAGAGTATCTAGCAGAAAGTCAAAGTCTGCTGAATTGGATATCAGAAATCCAGCGAGCCAGGAATCCTATTTTAGTTCTGGTTCACACCGTGACAAGCTGCATAGCCCCAGGCAACTTGGCACTTTCCTTCACCATAGCAGAAATGATGCCCACTGATCTCAGATGGGTGGTGAGAGTTAATACCTTGGCTATATCTTGAGATCTAAATGTGTATAATGTTTCCCCGCAAAATATTATTTTCATATATTTATCAATCTTGGACTTCCAGTCAGAAATGTTTAGATTTAAAAAATTATTTTTGTGTGTGTTTTCCTTTTCCTCTCCTGCATTGATTGCTTCCTTGTGTTGCTGATTTACAAAGAAAGTATTTTCCCTTTTATTTCTGACAACATTTATGTATCCACAGACCTGTTAGCCCTTTTTATCTCCCCCCCCCCCTTTTTTTTGTCTGTCAGGAAAATTCCTGAAAACCCACATTCTCATTAACTTCACAAGCAACTGCTCAGCATATCTTAATCCTAATTCACCGCAGTTTGTTGTCATCTTCCCAAAGGCCTTAAAATATATAAGTTGACATGGGTTGGGGGGAGTGCTTATTCAGCGGATAAGCACTTTACACTGAATATGAAGAGATACTCAGAGAGGAAGAGATCCATCAGCTATCCCACACTGAAACACCCTTTGGGACTGGAGCCGTGCAGGGGTCATCTCTGCATAGTAATTGAGACCTAGCATGGACTCCTGTCTACTAGGAGAGACTTAAAATGCTTGAATTCACTTGATTTAAATAAATGCACATAAAATACTTCGCTTTCTTTGATGATCCATTAAGATTTTTCAGATATGGTTTTGAGACTTTTGAAAATCCTAGCACAGATTATGTGAATGAATCTATTTGTGTGTATGGAGTGTAGATGATTGTTCTATGACTGGAACTGATTCATAGCTCTTTTTTGATTTACAGCTCTTTTCTGCCTCTTAAACAAGATTGTAATATTCCTTGGAAATTTTAGATTCTGCTCTTTAGGTATTGTTTTGGAAATAAAACTATCCTGTTTCATGATTTTCTCAGAGAAACAAGTAGGTCTTCTATATATGGACTTAGTAAAATGACAACTATACACTAGAGAGAGGTAATGCTGATTTAGGTATTAAAGACAAAGACCGGAATTACAGTTAACAGAAATGTAGCGTTTCTTATACGAAGTTGAATTTGGATTAAGTTCAGTCCAGGAAATTACTATTGAAGATTATTATGGACACATTAATCTTGTACTAAATCAATCTCTCAACCATGAGGATAAAAACTTTATTGTACTATAGGCGTATCTGGTCAACATAAAATCCTCAAAATTACAATATATAGTCCATTTTACCAAAATGTTTTTCTCTAGACTAGTTTGCTGATATATTAGAATCAGTTGGTCATTCATTCTTCTTCTAGACTTAAAGGAAATTTTTAAAATATTATTTTTAAACATCTATGAGAAAAAAAAAGGTTGGTATATCTACCTTGTGGATTTTTAATATAATCAACTTTTTAATAATGTTAATAAGTAGGATTAGTGTAACAGTCTTAAATCTTCCCCCAAATGCCCCAGGTATATCAAATTTGACTGATTATCTGTAATTTGGGTGACAGTGCCCTATAAGGAAGACTTGGCTGGGATAGGCCATCAGAATCCATTAAATTGTACCTTTAAAGTCCTGATCCTCATTTACATGTATTCACACATTTCCCTCACTGGCTTGTAACCAGGTAGAACTCCCCTTTTCCCTATTCTTTCTTTACCCCTCAGACCCCCAAATCTGGCTATACCAAAGTACTTGCAGTCCAGGGATATACTAGCCTCTTTCCCATATATGAACATGCACATTGCTTTTCTGTTTACTTAGAATGCTTTCTATACTTTCTTCACAGTTAAGTCCATTGGTCTTTCAAGGACATTGGACATAACCCCCTTGGAGAATCCTTCCCTGACTTACCTAGTGTGGATTATTAGGTGTCTTTCTTATCCCAGTGCTCAACACTTAATACCCTGTATTGTGAAGATTTATTTTCTTGTCTCCTTAAGAGCAGAGACTATGTCATTTATCTTGCCTCCCATGGCACATGGTGATTAATCAGTAAATGTTTACTGAATGCCTCTCAGAATGAATGGATACCTTTTTATTTTAAGGCTGCCCTTGACATCCATTTTATCCAGAATTGATATTATCAATATAAATGGTATAAATAGTGAGAGTTACTCCCACCTTTTCACAGCCGGGGCAGTCACTGGGGACATGGACAAATGGTTATGGGTTCCTGTCCCTTGTCCATTTAATGTTATCACTTACTTCATGTGACCATGACAATGCTTTATTTCACAAACAAGTACTGAGTCTCCGTGATTAGCCTGACACTAAGGAAACAAATATAAAGATGTCTTTGTTCTGAAGGAGTTTAGAGCTGAGTTGAGATGAACATTAAAACAAATGATCAGTGTTCCAATGGAAGTAAGTTCAATGAGGATATGTAATGAAAGAACAGAAGAGGGAGCATTATTCTCCACCTCAGAGTGATCAGAAGAAACTTCACCCAGAAGGTAACACTTAAGCTGGGTTCTCCAAGCAGAGAGAAGTGTTATTTCCAAATAAAGACTACATCATGTGCAAGCACATGAAAGAGTGGAATTGCTATGGTGTTCATGACTTGGCTGAGATTTAACCAATTTTTTTTCAGCTCAGGCAAATACCTTATACAATTGGAATAATAATTTCCTTCTTTCAGTAGTGCTTTTACATGAGGCCATTACTAAAGAGTAAATTGCATTTAGTGAGGATTTAATATTTTAGTATCATAGCTTAGAAATCTGTCTCTACAGCATTCAGAGGCAAAATCTCTTTGGGGTGAGTGTGTGTTTTTACCAAGGCATGAGTGAGGAGGGCAGCATGGTGGGGAGCATCAGTTAGGTCTGGCATCCTCCATCTCCACACCCATCCCCACCGATTCCACGCCAAAATTTGAAATGGCATGAGGTCCCTAGAACGTATTTGGTAGATCTTCCTGACTGTACTATCAGTGAAATAGAACCTCTAAACAAAATTGACTGCTTTTTTAGACATTAAGGAAGAGGAAAGAATAAAACAAGGTATGTTGACATAGTGATGAATTAAATAATATTACAAGTGCACAGTGACTTCAATAAATAATTTTCAGGACCAAGCATGATATGTTTGTGGACCATCAGTCCCCCCAAGCACCCCTAACATCATGGGAACTACATACATTTTTGTTAAGTGAACATATCAATGGGTTCTGGGGTGGAGAGATTATGAAGGTGAAATTAGCTCACAATAAAGTTTTTGCTTAATAAGTACCTCAGTTGTTGGGGTGCCTGGGTGGCACAGCGGTTAAGCATCTGCCTTCGGCTCAGGGCGTGATCCCGGCGTTATGGGATCGAGCCCCACATCAGGCTCCTCCGCTATGAGCCTGCTTCTTCCTCTCCCACTCCCCCTGCTTGTGTTCTCTCTCTCGCTGGCTGTCTCTATCTCTGTCGAATAAATTAAAAAAAAAAAAAAATCTTTAAAAAAAAAAAAAAAGTACCTCAGTTGTAACTTGAAACCAGTAAAGAAACAAGAGAGAGGAAGTACAAAAGTGATTTAATGGCATCACAAAACTACTTTGTGATTTTTCTGGCAATGATGAAATACCTCATAGGAATCATTGAACACCTCTGGGTGAGACAGAGGACCATGTGTGAGCCTTTCTCCCTTGGGAAAAAGTGTGCCCAAGAGTACATATTAAGGGACTCCAGCATGCCATATGCATATTCTTTCTAGGTTTCTGAGATAACCATGACAAATTTTGTAGACAAAACATGATTCCACGATTGCCTCCAGTTATGTGATAAACCTGGACATCGCCATAACAGAACGTGCTCGTTTTGTTTCCCTTCTTCCTAGGTTTCTACTTCCCTTCTTCTTAGTCCAGAGTCATGCTGGCTAATCACACGAATGCTATATGAACCAGGTAAAGCAGGAATTACCATATTGTCTTGGATTTTAAAATATGAAGATTTTCCTCTTGATTGATAAATTTCACGGGTTGCATTTGGGAAAGTGGCTGTCAGAGATTAAATTTGAAACATCACGTTGTCATTTTTATCATTGCTTTTCTGGCTATAGACACATTAATCACTGTGGTGACAGGTTGCATGTTGATAACCTGCCAAAAACGGTCTACACTGCTTTTGGTGGAAGAAGAGCAATGAGAGGAGATATTAGGTGTTTGAGAACACAGTATTCTTAATGATTTGTTGGTCCTGAATTCCTCCACATGTTCCTTTTAGAGAGAAGAACGCAGGGATTCAAATTTGTACAAAAGACCAGAATGTTATAATTTTTGTTGTTTAAGGATCTGGCCATGTCACCTGAGAATTGGTTCATTTCTTCTGACATTTCAGCTCTTTGTGCTTATGATTACCTCTGCTGAATATTTTCTGTCTTGATCTTTTCCTTTCCACTTACTCAAATCCTCTCCAATTACTCATATAGTATGGATTTCTCATTGCCTGACATAAGTCTATGAAGCTCTCCTTCATTATTCCAGTTTATACTGATTATTTTCTTCTTTTAGCAGCTATTATACTTCATGCTTATAATACATAGTATTTAATTATTATATTCTTAATTGGTTTAAGTGTCCTAAGGTTATCTTTTATAATTGAGAAATCACATTAAACAGGTTTCATAATTTCCTTGTATCTAATAAGGTCTTGTTAATTTCTAGACAGTGAGCTTAATAAATTGAATCTTTAGAGAGCAACAAGAACAGTATCTCATATTTGTAAAATTCGTTTTGTATTTCAAAACATTTTTGTATATTGTTTCATTCGATTCTTAAAGCAATCCTGTGGTAGATGCAGACCAGATAATTTAATTTCTCAGTATGAAATATACACGGAAGCTAATAGTGATCAGATGAATTGACAAAAGTTCCAAAATTTGTATGTGGGAAAGCGAGGGCTGAATGATAGGACTTCTGGCACATGACAATCCAGGGAGAAGTATATCTAACCGCAATTTGTAGCGTGGCTTATTGAACTAATATTACAATGCTGCCATTAAATTTGACTTGTGGACATTTAAAAGGACATTTTGTGACAATGAAAAATGGATGAGAAAGTTTTATGTAGCTCTAAGAAGGAAATGCTTATAGAAGTCCTTGCAAAGTTCACCCAACTAGGAGAAACTTAAAAGCTAATTTGAACATAGTCCCAATTTGTCACATTATTATTTTTTCTTCAGAAATTAAGGAAGGAACTATATGTAATTGCCAGGTCAAAATAGCACCAGATGTGTGTGATCTGAAATGGTAAATTGTGGCAAGGGCTTTCCAAGTGCTCACATAAGGAAACATGTCTTATTAAATCCATATTATCCAAGATGGATTAGACATACATGGCACATAGTAAAGCTTTTTTTAAAGAGGAGACAAATGGGAAACAGAACTCTGACTTCTTAAAGATATTAGCTAGAAAATGGCATTTAAAGCAGAAATCCATGTTAATTTTAATTGATTTTTTAAAAAATCACTTTAATATTTTAAGAGTATTTGAATTCCAAATACATTATGTAACTTTTCTGTATAAAATTCAACACAATTTTCATCCATCGTGCTCACCAAAGAAAATGTGGACCAATTCTCTTTCTCAACATTTTTTTTATACTGAATCTTATTCTTTGAGCAAAGAGGATGTCTTTTGTTTGATTATGCTACATCTTTAGACAAAAGAGTACAGTTTCAATCAAAAGCTGACAAAAGCTATCAATAATTAGCAAAATTTCCTAACATAGGTTATTATGGCTTCCACTTCCATAATATCATTCAGATGGAGGGGGTAATCAGCAATTAGATTAGTGACAAAGATTTGGGTCCTGGAGAGATCACAAACAGTATACTCAAATTTCTAAATATTTCAGCTAGAATTATTCAGTCATACGATATACAGCTAGAAAAACCACAGGACATCAGTGAGTTCAGACTTTTTCATTTTCAGATGAGGAGACAGAGGTTAAGAATCTTTCTAAAGACAAAACCTTTGAACATTGTTTGAATCTCAGTTTATAAACCTGCACTCATTTTTAATCCAGCATTGCATGCACACACCCAAAAAATGTTCCCCTGAAAAATGATTAAATTATGTTTGTAAATAGTATGTATTTAAGCCTCTTTAGATATTCACAGTTCTCATTTGAATTTTATTACAAACTTGCATGTACCTTGCATTTCTCACATTTGCAAATTTACATTAATTTACATGATCATTAAATGGATGTTGGTCTCCTTTCAGTGGGCTGAAAGCTACATGAGAATAAGGATTATTTCTGGTTTTGCCCACCATTGGATCTCCAGCATGTAATATGTTGATATACTGACAGGTATCAACGAATAATCTTGTAGTTGTTGTACATATCAAAGGCTCTAAGAAGTTGTACAATAAAGAAAAAAATGTTTAATTGCATTTAACTCAAAATTTCCCAAAGCTGTTTGACCAAACATAAGCTTATTTTTAATATAAAACTTATCAATAGCTTGCTTTTACCACAAATGAACTCAACTCTTTGAATTGTATGGAAAACATAGGGAACATAAATTTATAAAGCAGTTTTAATGATTTTTTTTCTTTCCTTACTCTAAGTCACACCCTTATTATACCAGAGCAAGTAAAGCTTAAATATAGAGTGAAATCCCTTTTAAAACTGAGTTTGGGAAAGTCATTAATAACCAATTTCTCGGTTTGGTATTAACATTTTTGTATACGTTAGATGTAGTCACATAATTGATAAATGCTAAATCATATGCTGTAAAATATAGGCCAGTGTCATTTGAGATTAGAATGGAATGTAAAGTTCAAATCAAATGTAAAGTTCAAATCAAAGCATACTCACTTAGCCTGGGTTACCTAGAAAGTAGGCTTAGGTGCTGTTACTTTATTAGAGAATACAAATCCAGAGAACAGAAGTGAGATACGAAGGTGATGTGACACAGGAAGGAGCAAGAGCCAATTTGGAGATGTTTAGAAAACCTGGCCAATCACCTGATTCAAAAGAACTTGCCCCCAAAAAGCCATGTAGACTATATCCCGGGACCATCCCTTGGGCTGGGAGGAAGGCAAGTGAATAATTTTCCACTAATTCCTGTTTCCCACTCCTGAGCTGTGCATGCTTGGGTACCATGTATGGTTCTTTGGGGCTCTTCCATCTTCAGCAGTAGAGAAGCACGGGAGCAGTAAAGCGAGAGAGAGGACATGAGGGTTTGCCACATGATGCTGTCAGCAAATGGCCCTTGTGGTAGCTGGGCTGGCACCTGCTCAGCACTGGACTCTGCAGTGGGGTCCAGAGCAGCAGATAGTTGTGTCTGAGAGAATCAGGTCTATAACAGGTGTCTGATACAGCTACAGGTCATGGTACAGTTAGAAGTTAAAATGTAAAATTTCTCATCTAGTATTCCTGGTTTTGTTTTTGTTTATTTGTTTAAAGATTTTTTATTTATTTAACAGAGAGCGAGTGAGCACAAGCAGGGGGAGTGTCAGGCAGAGGGAGAAGCAGGCAGAAGCAGGCTTCCTGGTGAGCTGAGAGACTGATGTGGGGCTCAATCCCAGGACCCTGAGATCATGACCTGAGCCGAAGGCAGATGCTTAACTGACTGAGCTACCCAGGCATCCCATATTCCTGGTTTTTAAATGGTGTTTCTTTACTGAAAAGCTGGATGTGTCAATGCAGATACTTTTAATAGGAACACTGGAAATGTCCTCTGAAGATATAAAGCCTTTAACAAAAACTGCCAAGTGGTATAAGCCATATATGTTCTTGATTTCCTTCCCTACCACTGCGTCTGTACTACCATATGACTTGCAAGTGGGAGAGGCTGAGGGATAGGGGTGAGGAGGAGGATCGGGAATGGCTTAGAAAATGAGGGAGGACTGAAGGAAGTGGAGAAGCTCGTGGAGAAGAGAGGCGGGTGTGATATTCAGAGAGAAAATGAGGGTAAAGGATTGGATAGGGGTCAGAGACTGTTGTAGGCATTACTTGCCTCATTTTCTAAGTGGTATTAAGGTGGTCAAAACATCCCTGCTGTCAAAAATGTGATAATTTTCTTTAAGAGCTGAGGGATACTCTGCCTCACCAACTGCGTGTCCTTGGACAAGTCTTTTTACCTTCAGTGGTCATTACCTTACCAGGAATTGAGGGATGTGCATCTTACCAGGTAATTTCTAAGGTGCCATTCAACTATAGGATAACAGAGTTATAGCCAACATTAACTGAGAGTTTCTCTTCAAGTACAAGCTCATTTAGTGATGTTTGTGGATTAAATTCACTGAGTGACACTTGCAGAGCCAAGAGCGTTCGGAGCACAGCTGGGCTGCCCTCTAACCATTCCTTGAACGTGGGCCCAGAGCATTAACAGAGCCCAGCAGTGGTGGAATAGAACTCTGTGTGGTCTGAGAAGCTCAGCCCCAGGGACCACCACAGCTGGTCACCTGCAGACTTCTGTTTCAATTTTTATTTTGCTCTAGAAGCCCATGGGAAAAGGCCTTTGACTCCAGTCCTTAAAGCTTCCTTTAATAAAATCCATCTTAGACAAAGATTTTTACCTTTTTTTACCCTCTCTATTGCTATTTGAAAGAAGAAAAATTAGAACAGAAAGTGAGAACTAAGAAAAGGTTTATCAAATGGGCCCTTCCTTAGGTTTATGGTGTTGTCCTTTTCTCTTTGGGGAAATTTGACACAAATGTGCTGATGTATGTTTAATGCTGTATGTTTCACACATTGGCCCTAAGTCCCCCCAGTGAAACTGTGTGTGATCTTCCAGCAGTTATCTTAGTTAGAATGAGTTTTTCAAGATAGAATTCATGCATGTCTACCTATAACCTAAACCTGCGAGTAAAAAACTCAAGCAGAACTAAATGAAGTTATAGCAATGTCAAATCATACGCCAATGTAGCAACTGTTAAAAAGCTGCTAAGAAAAGCACGAAGTAACGTGCTAAAAATAAAGGTAATCAGATACAAATGTCAGAATTCATCGCCAGTATTGTTCTGTGTAGTGTTATCCACTTAATACTCGAGAGTCTGTCTTGGACTCCCCTAATGCATTGCGTGGTAAAACTGTTGTGTACAAAAAACAGATGATGCTCTCAAAGCAGTGGATGCCTTAAATCCAATGGAATGATAGATACAGTAGAGCTGAAGCCCCAGCTGCATGTACCAGTATGAAAGGAGCTTTGATTTCATGTATGGGAGTATTAATAACGCCTCAATTTTTCTCGAAGTCTTTCCTGATCAGTGGCCCACAGTTGCAGGGCAGCTGGCTGGAGGTCAGGGTGCAGTCTGTGGCCAGAGAATAGTTTTTCTCTTCTGTGGGCATCAGACTTGCAACCTTGGCTGCATTTGCATTCTTCTCTAACAAAAGTAGCTGGTTGACCTAGAGCCCACTAGCAAATTCCTGAGAGATGTCCTGATCCTTTATTATTACAAAATGAAAACGAGTCTTTCAGAGTTCTGACTCCACTCCTGAATAAAGAGAGTTCTTGGTTGATTTTTATGTCTGTTCCAAATGAATAAACCTGGACATAGTATTTATTTGGCAGTATGTGCTGGAAATTGCACTGCAAGTTTTTGAAGTATGGAAAAAGTAGTTAATCCAATACTTTAGACCACAGCCTTGAAAACAGCTGGGACTCTAGGGTAGTTGCACTAAAAATCACCTTAATTTAATTCTTACTTAAAAAAAAAAAAAAAAGATATCCTCTTTTGAATTTCCCTTGGAAGCTTGTTCTCCGTAATGCCTGATTTCATCCATGGCATGAATCCCTATACATTGTATATGCCTGCAAATACATATTCTGAAATTCGTAAGTAACTGCTTGGATTAAGGAAGCAACATTCTCAAAGCTTTACCATCTTGTGCCCTCCCTCTTTGGAGATGGTGCATGTGAAAGAACTTTTAAAAGTGTTCAATTGCCCCATGAACATATGGGAACATTATTGTTATAAAGTATCTGTTTATATTTTTATCTGAGGGAAGACTTTGAAAGCTCCACCTAAGAAGGTTGGAAAATGGATATAATATACAGGCTACAGATGTATCTAGTGTTGTGTAAGGCAGGAGTTCTTGACATTTCTTATGGAAGCAACTGCAGGATCACTTGGGGATTCTTATTAAAATGTTAACTCCTAGGCTCTACACAAGAGACTATCTGCACAAGAATGTCTCAGGCTTGAATATCTGTATTTTTTGTGACCCTGTGAATCCCTGTGTAAACCAAAGCCAGAGAATCGCTGCTCTGAGAGGAGTCAAGCTCTTAGATTTCTTTTCAGTCATCTAAGGGCTAGAAATGCTCCTCAAGTATTAGACAAATCCCAGGACATTCTGCTGGGCAGGATGATGGAGTTCTCTGTAGTGTCATAAGCTACTAGAGGTAAATATTTTTTTTTAATGTTTTCCTTTTATGAGAGTGGCAAGAGGGCTCAGACGACCATCTCCGAAGTCATCTTGGCCCTCCCACCCAGTCCCTTGTGACTCCTCCCAGTCAGGCGGGGACAACAGAAAGAGACCCTGGGGTTTGCAGTGAAAACCCTAGCGAGGCATACTGTTGCTATTTCTTTGCCTGACACTAAGGTACCAACATTTTTCTCTGGGATGAGAAGAAATAAGGCAGAAGTGAATGGCAGAATTGGGGCCCGATGCCATCATAAACCTAGAAGGGATCCTCAGTCTTTAGGGCAGTGGCTCTTACACGTCAGAATCACCTGTAAGCTTTATTAAAACACAGGTTACCGGACTCCACCCCCAAAGCTTCTGATTCAGTGGGCCCAGGATGGGCACAAGAATGTGTATTTCTCACAAGCTCTCAGATGATACTGCGGGCCCGCAGACTATACAATTAAATCTGCTGGTTTATAATAAGACGCTGAACTGATGATAGTCCAGGCCAAATACAAGAAATGCAAAGTTCCTCACTAGCCAGGTGAAGCTTACCACAAAACCAGCACAGCTGTATTGTGCGAGCTCATTTTTTGTTCTGTTTTGGTTTTGGAATTCTAGTGTCAAGCATTAGAAGTTACTACCCGGTTGGTTGCCCTAGATTCTGTCATTCTCTACCTTGTTCTTGGCTGTGATACCATCTTAGGTCAGAGGCAGCCACGCCAGATTTACCCCAGGGGACTCCCATAGATTTTCTCCAGCCAATCTGAATCATTCCAACCATGTGCTCTCAATTTGTTCATTAAATAAATCATGGTTTTGAGAAGGGTGAATATAAGGGAGTTGAAGTGAAACCAAAACAAAAGACGAAACGCACATGTAACACACATCCACGCACGTACCCACAAAACAGCCAGGGTCTTCCGTCAGTTTGTTTCCTGATCAGGGCCCTCGGAGACCATAAGCTAAATCCTGTATTGTATTTGTGGGTTTCAGAAACCTAGAGTGTGGCAGAGTTAAATACTAAACAAATAAAGAAGGATAAGGCCCTTATTACACTGAGTATGAATCATCAAGTTGGGTGGAAATGGAAATAGAACTCAATGGAATTACCTCGTACTTGAAGATTTAGCAGGAATTCAACAGATCCGTGGCTGGAACGCTTTGGCTCCAAGAACCACGTTTGCTCAGAAGCAGAGGGACTACCCAGTAAAGGGCGAAAAGCCTTCTGAATTTCTCATATGAACTGACAACTATTGTCAGGCCTCAGAAAGGAAAATCTTAGAAACTCAGTGAGGAACGAAATTAGCTTAAAAATCCAGTCTTTGATCTTTTAGTTAGAGTAGGAACTCTGGGGGAAAGTAAGGAAGGGAGCAAAAAGAGTAAGCCGCAGTTTTTTAACCCTTCACATGGTAGAAAAGAAACCAACCTCAGAAGTAGGCCAAGTTTAAAAACTCATCCAGACAAAAGACATAGGGACATCCTGGAGAAGACAGTAAGTGAGCATCAGACAACACGGTCTCTTCTTCCATGGAACTTTCTAGTTCAGCCCAAGGTGACTTTCCCCTGGGCCGGAGATGGCTGAGAGCGGGGGTTTTTTCTCTTCCCCAGGTGTAATGATAAAGCTATGGTAATCTTCTTCTTCTTGTTCTTTTCTATGGCCAATGATCCCTGGCCTTCCTCTTTCTGTATCAAAGTCATCAGACCTGGGCACCTGGGTGGTTCAGTCGGTTAAGCATCCCGCTCTTGGTTTCGGCTCAGATTGTGATCTCAGGGTCATCGGATTGAGCCCCATGTCCCTAAAATAAATAAATCTTTAAAAAAAAAGAATGAAACTTTCTGAGTAGAGCAAATAACAGTTTTTATTGTGAGTCTTTCGGTGTCAGAGTTTTCTAACTCTATAGAATCTAAGCAAAGAAAATTTAAGAATGTTAAAATGCAGCCTTCAACTCCTCTGAATAAAACAGATAATTAGAAAATAAGATGAAGCAAAGGAACTAATATTAGTTAAGAAATGGCCCCCAAACTCTGAACTGCAGCGTGAAATGCCAGTGTGCTGGCCTGAACCATATGGGGGTGTGTGTGTGCAGTGAACAGATGAGGACTTTTGCTCAAGTGTGGTCACTGCCAATGACCTAGAACTCAAAACCAGGATTGCTCCACATGCTCCCTTTCCAAAGTCCCTTTCTAAGGTCCGATGATATTTTTTAAGATTTACTTAACTTATTTTAAAGGGGTGTGCCAGAGGGAGAGGGAGGAGGAGAATCTCAAGCAGATTCCATGCTGAGCACCAAGCCTGACATGGGGCTCAATCCCACAACCCTGAGATCACAACCTGAGCCAAAACCAAGAGTCAGATGCTTAACCAACTGTGTCACCCGGCTGCCCCAAAAGTTTCATTCTTAATATGATTTCATCACTCACCTGATTATAATCACTTATCTGCTAAAGCCTAATGAGTGCTATTAGGAAAACAATAACAGTTTTTATTTAGGAAAAATGTTAGGCCATTTCCTCTTATCTACCAGAACTCAAATATAAGTCTCTCCTTATACTTCAGCACATGCAGATAAAGGATTCTCAGTTAAATTTCAATTTCAGAAAAATGACCAATTTTTTTTTAGTGTAAGTATGTACCAGTGAGTATTTGGTATATACTTATATTGAAAGATTATTCATTGTTTATCAGAAACTCAAATTTAACCAGGCATCCTGTCACCTGGCCACTCTGATACTAGGTGTCCACAACCTACCTCTGTATCCTCAACTTTGACCACACATTATATTCACTTGAGATACTTTTAAATAAAACTCATGCCCAGGACCCACCCCAAACAAATTAAATCAGAAAGGGTATTTATTTCAAAGCTCTCAGATAATACTGTCGTGCAGCCAGAGTTGATAATTACTGGTCTATACACTTTACACGTTTTCACCCATTATTTTCTCTTAACTGCTTTCAAATGTCTGTTCTGGTTATTTATAGTTTTATACTTCCTGTATCTTTGGTAGCATTTTGACTCCTTGAACACTTAGAATCTGCATTGTTGGTTGGTTGAGATAAAGACCATAATCCTAATTCTTAAAACAAGAAAGTGTGTGTGTGTGTGTGTGTGTGTGTGCGTGTGTGTGTGCGTGCCCGCGCGCGTGTGCACTGTATGTGGATGGGCGGAGTAGAACCTGCAGCAGGGACCAAGCCCACATGTGTTCAATAGACAGAATTCTAATGCAGTATCTTTGAGAACATGGTAGCATACTTCAAACTGTACTAACCGCATAGACAGTTCAATGTCCACATTCATGTGAGAAAGTGTGTATGAATATTTAAATATTGAGTAGAGAAGGACTAGTAAGAACTCCATTATTTAAGATTGAGCTTAGGGTTCTGTTTAAAACTGCAATAATGTACTAACGGCAGGTAGGGCCTCTTTGGTTTATTAAGCATCCTATCCAATAATAAAAGATCATCTGTTTGACCCTTACACATATTCATAGGAATTGTTAGGTTCAGTCCGTATTTTCATATGACAGTTATCAATGCATAAGGATAGAAAAAGATTATCTTTTACAATAGGACTGTAGATAGGAGCCTCATTTAAGTGAATGTGCTAATAATTCTTTTCTAATTATGGCCATAAGCTGCTGATAATCTTTAAAAATCTATACTCGAGTCTCACTGTATTTCTCTACCTAACCAACCACCCTCACATTTGTATGAGAAAACTCCAGAATTGAGAATTAATGGTGCTTATGTTGGAACTCTGCCTCTCTGCATAAAGGAGAAAAATTTGCCTTAGTTGTTAATGCTCTTGGTAGTCCAAGCTAGAGCAGGTCCTGGAATGAGAGTACAAGTTCCAAAAAAGAAGGGGTTTAACAGATTTGGAGTACTAGGCCCAATCAAGGCCTGATAAGACAAAAGCTCCTTCCCTTCAGCTGTGTTGTGTGAAAAGACATTTGTTTACCACTGAAGCTTGTTTTGGTTCCTGAGTTTATTTTGTGCTACTCAGTTTATTTAAGTGAATTCTAAAATTTTATAACATTGAGACCTCTTTTTTTATGTTGTTAGATTGCATCCTAAATCAATTTATTAGATATGAGCAACCTAAATATCTTATTTTTTATCTCAGATAAAATCTTACTTTTACCTGTAGTTTATAGACAGCTTGTTCTATTTAAGTTTTCAAATCTTAGTATGATAGTGTTTTATGATACACATAAACTAAAAAAAAAAAAAAGAATGTACAATATTTCTTAATCAGACATAAGAAGAAGTATGGAGTATTTTCAAACATAAAAACTTCATCCCTCTAAATTATGACACCTGTACTTTAAGCTCCTCTGAAAAGAGGACAGTCTTCTGGGGAAGATAGTTCATAGGAGGGAAACAGAATCTATCAGAAAAGCTGTTTACAATAAAACATTTTGACAGCTCGAGTAATTAAACGGGTTTCCCAGGTGCAAAGCAGTATCTTAAATGCCCCTCTGGCTATAACAGTACACGGATTTATCCTTCAGAAAAAAAAAAATAGTATACTGTGAAAACAAGTTAATGAAAGGGAAGGAAAACTTACTAAAATAATCTAAAGATGTTAGCAACTTAGTTATTAAGACATATGTAAATAGAATGAACTGGTATTCTGCTTACCTTAACACTGAAAAATTAGTGTCTGTTCCTTTTGAAGCATGTGGAGCGGGGGGGATATGTTGGCTTAAGCCATAGATTTCTTGGTAAACATGCATACACTCATCTACATGAAGCCATGAATGAGTAAGGACTGGCACAGAAAATAATGGGACCTCCCCATTCTCTAGCATCCAATTACGCATATTTTAAAAAGTAATATGCAAAACCATTCGCTGCTTCTTCGTAACTGAACGTAGTGTACTGACTGTGGCATCTACACTAAAGGTAAGGATTACAAAAGGAAAAATGGTAAAACTCAACTACACACAGACAATTGAATTGACTGGTTAGAATTCTATTGCTTTTAGCCAAAGGCTATCGTATAGCTCATCTAGTAAAGTATTTGTTGCTAGTCGTGCAGCAGGCATTCAATAACTGTCTAATGAAGGAAGGAACAGAGCAGAGATGTTAGGGATTCCCAAAGAACTGCAGTTTTCATTGTATTTCTGTGTTTCTCTGTTTCATTAATGAGGGATTTGTAGAAATAATCCATTTATTTAGGCATGTCATGTTTGAGAGATATGCTTTTGTGTTTTTAAAATATATTGTTCATGGCAAGAGTATTCCTTCAACAAATATTTGTCAAATGCCTATAATGTATGCATTTAGATAATGTGTGTGGTAATCCCTTTGACAGTCCTGTCTTCGTGTGTGTGTCTGTGTGTGTGTGTGCGCACGCTAGAAAGAGAATGAAAGAGAGGTGTTTGGCCTTTTTAATTTTATTTCTCAGTTAATCATAGACAACCTTGATAGAGCACGTTAAGTATACGTAGAAAACAGAGCTACAGTCGTAAGCAGTTTTAAAATGTCTCATCTAATCTGTCAGAAAATGCTATAAAATAGTTCGTATTATTACCCCGTTTTTAAGATAAGAAAGATTAGATGAGGCTTAGCTCAAGCCAGCTGTCCAAGGTTGCACATGCTGGCACTGGGACCTGTAACCAGATGTCCTGACTCCAGACACCAGGGTCTTCGTCCCCGTGAGATACTGCAGCATGAGAGAGCTTATTTTTTAAGATTTTATGTATTTATTTGAGAGAGAGAGAGCAAGAGCGCAAGAGCAGGGAGAAGCAAGCTCCCCACTGAGCAGGGAGCCCAACTCAAGGCTCGATCCCAGGACCCCAGGATCGTGACCTGAACCAAAGGCAGGCGCTTAACCGACTGAGCCACCCAGGCGCCCCGAGAGAGAGAGAGCTTATTTAATGATAATGATGGCACAGCAAATGTAGGTTAGTTTGTACCATAATTATGATAGGTTTAAAGAGGAAGATCTAGGGAGTCATAAAAAAAGGAAAGAAGTTTGAGCGCACAATAAAACTCTGAGATGATTACACTGATGCTTGATTTTGCATAGCACCATAATAACTGCTACAAAAAAACGAAACAAAATAAAACCCCGCTAGTGGATAGTGGAAAGGTTTTGATATAGCAGATAATCGGCTTGAGTCTTAAAATACAAATATGCATTTGTCACTGGACAGTGGCAGTTTCTACATTCCAGTCTGAGCAAATCCTATGCCATTGGAAATCACCTGGGTTGTTCTGACAATGCAAGTCTGACATAAATGAGAGAGACGAGAAAATCACAAAGGTGCTGCGATGGTATGTTAGGAATTTGGCACTTGATTCTAGTCAAGCAATAAACGAGATGACAATGGAGGCAAAGGTTGGGACCTAAAAGAGCCCAATAAGTAAAGCTGCTGATATCAGTGATGTAGTTACTGTGGTCAATTCTGTATTTCCAACAAGGAGTCAAAACAGAAGCAGATGTATATGGTTCTTAGAAGTTCAGTCAAAAAATACACGCTGAGCACCTGCTATATGCCATGCATTGTTTCAAAGTCCTTTATGTGAATTAGCTATTTCAGTCCTCTCAAGAGACTTATGAGCAGGATACTATTATTATTTTCATTTTACAGATGGGGAAAATAAGGCACAGAAGTCACACATCTACAAAAGTGATAGAGGGGTGCCTGGCTGGTTGTCAGTAGAGTATCTAACCCTTGATTTCAGGGGTCATGAGTTCAAGTCTCATGTTGGGCACAGAGCTTACTTTAAAAAAAAAATGAAATGCTAAAAAAATTAAGAAATTAAAAAAAAAATTTTTAATTAAATAGTGAGAGAACCAGTATTTGATCTCAGGTAGCCCCTCCAACTATCATTTGCCTCCTCTCAAGCAGCTCCCTGTCTTTGGGGGCATCAGAATACTTAGTGACACCGGGAAGAGAGCTTAAGTTGCAGACATCACTACTTGAAAATGTCTTCTACTTTAAAAGAATACCCCAAAGGGCAGAATGCTCATAAAGTTCATGTGTCTGCTTTTTCTACTGTATATTTGATATTTTCCCTTGACCTCAATGCCTTGCTTACCGTGAAATTAATATTTTAGCCAAAGAAGTAAGAAATATTCTCTAAGAGGGCGTTTTACTGTTAGAGCCTGGTTTTTGTCTTCTAAGATATATATTTAAATAAAAACCAAGTGAAGAGGGAAATAGACCTAATTCTTAAATTTTATTTACTTTTTACTGATAAGTTAGAAGAAACTGTGTGTTATCAGGAACATTCGCTGTAAACATTTCCAACCCTGGCCTTATGGTAAAGTTTCTAGACCCTCTTGACAGTTGAGCCTCAAATATCCATCATCAAATTTCCTCTAGATCCTTTCAGCTGCTTATTTGATTGCCCAGCTGACCCAAAGTTCAGCATTTTAAATCTCTTAAGTCTCTTTTTACCTAAGGGCATTGAGAGGGACTGCTTTAATTTATTCCTCTTCTTGCTGCCATCCCCATAATATGCTCTCCTAGCTACACAGGATCATTTTATCTTCTCATTGAAAGTCAAGGAGGCTGCAAAGCTGTTTAGCTTATCAGGAGCAGGTGGTACCAGGTGTTAGAATACATGACTCCATTACTTTGGGAGAAGATACAAATCACCCAGGAAGGGTTCTTGGGTGCCACAGAGCAGCTGGGCCAATAAGGCATACAGGTCTTAATAAGGGTACAATTTTTGTTTTCAGAATGAGTAATCTTTCTCACATACGCAGGTTTCTCATGGCATCTGTTTATGTTTTTTCTTCTTAAAAAAAAATCACAGAGAGACTAGGATTCTATCATTTGCTAAGTGTTAAACATACAGTTTAGCAAAAACGGTCTTTGACTCAAGTTTGATATTCCTTGCCCTGGTTAATATCAGCGGCAAACATCATTAAGCTAACTACCTAAAGTACATACTTCTCTTTCTGATACATTTCAAAGAAGGGCAGTGGTTCCTAATTATGTGAAACAAGAGGACACGTAGGTCCCTTGTCAGTAGGTCTGGCACACAGATGACACCAAATGAATTGGCAATATTAATTTTAATAATAATAGCTACTAATTATATTCTTGCTGTGAGTCCGGTAACATGCACAAATGTGGTTTTTATAATTTTCTTGAAGTACACTCCACATCCCTGTTTATAAAATGAGTAAATCGAGTTTCAGAGAAATTAAGTAACTGACAACCAGTTACATGTAAGCCCGGTCATTCTGATTCCTGTGATCTTGGTTGCATGCTGGTTGCATGATACAGTAAAAATTCCTCTAGGATATGTGATAAATACATAGCATTCAGGGGTCACCCTGTTCAGATGGAATGGAAGCTTTTCTTTTCTTTAAGGTAAGAGTTCTAGGCCCTTAAATCCCCCTTTAGGATAAGTTTTTCATTCCTTCTCATGACACAGAAAATTCCCCTCATTAACACTCAATATGATAACCATTGATGATCTCTTGCTAGCAAAGTGAAATTGAGAGGAAGGAAGGAAGGAAGGAAGGAAGGAAGGAAGGAAGGAAGGAAGGAAGGAAGGAAGGAAGAAAGGAAGGAAAGGAGAAAGAAAGAAAGAAAGAAAGAAAGAAAGAAAGAAAGAAAGAAAGAAAGAAAGAAAGAAAGAAAGAAAGAAGAAAGATGAGTGGAGAGATTATTTTTATACTAGTATGTATAAGGTACTAGGCTAGATGCAGAGACAGAAGAGGGCATCAGGGACACATTACTCTTCTCTGCATGCATTTAGCATTAAAGGAGACAAGTGACATGTTAATTATCTGTAAAAGCATGGCTGGGGATAAGCGATGTAACAGAGGTACAAGTAAAGTTATGAAGTCATGAAGACAGAGAAAACACTTGATGCTGCTGAATGGGGTCAGGGAAGACTTGCAAAGGAATGATGTTTGAATTCAGCCTTGAAGGATAAATAGGAATTTGACAGGTTAGAGAAGGTAAAGAAAAGGATCAGATCTTACACATTGAAAACGTGTGTAGGCACTAGAAATACAATGATGAATGGTCTTGTCTTGATGGGAGATATTTAGATAAGTTGTCTCTCACAGTCTAGGGGGACATAGATATTTAGATGGTCTGGTATGTGTGGGGATGTTACAGTGGAACTCTGAGACAATTTCCTTGAAGGCCCAAAGGCCAAGACCAAGTACTTCTACATTTTAAAGTGAGATACTGGACCATCTTTACAGGAAATGATTAGAGTCTATATAATTAGGTCTGTAGCACTGATGATCAAAAACCTCCAGGAGGGAGAGAGGGAAAGAGGGGGAGAGACAGGCAGACAGATAAAGAGAGAGCATCAAACAGAAGAGGCGAGGAACAGAGAAGAGTGGAGAGAGAGGGAAGGAATATAGGTGTAGGAGGAGAGAGCAGTGTTGAAGTATCAAGAGGGAACATTTCTTTGGAGACAATTTGCGTACCATTTTAGATCTCCCATTCTTGCCAGCCAATCAAATATCTCCTAAAGCTCGAGGGACTGGAGTCTGAGTCTTAGTAAGAGAGTGTAAGGAAAAGTGATTGAGGCTGCGTTGCCCCTGCCTGACAGGCAGATCATCCCATGAGGGGGAGCTCATTGCAGCCATTTAAAGAACTTTGCAGTGGAAAGCAGCATGGAGAGAGGAAAGCCAAGCAGATCGGTGGCTGTGCCTGAGGGTGGAGAGCCAGGAGTCAGAAGGAGGAGGCATATCTTTGTCCTGCTATTGCCCCTGGAAGTTCCCAGCAGGATGGGGCACCTGTGAAATGAAAACAAAACACACAGCAATGTTGTGCCTGCTACAATGTACCACACTGTCCATTTTTCACTTACCCTCTTTCCCCCTGAGCTTGACCCTAGAGTGGTCAGGACAGTGAGGGAGTGGTTAGAAGACTATGAAGAAACCACAGTTAATGCCATACTGTCCCAGGGCCAACTTCCAGACCTTGAACTTTGCATCCCTGGGGGAGGGGAGTGAGGGGAGAAGCTTTCATTTAAACGGAGATTGGGGTTCTGATTACTGGTAGGGATTGGACATTTTAAATTCTGAAATGAGGTGCTTTTCATGAAACAAATTGTCAGGAATAGAAACAGTTTAGGGAGCTTTAATCAAAAACAAAATTTAAAGTATTTGGAGTCATGTTTATAAACCCTGGACACATATAAAATAATGACAAAATCCCAGTGCCCTCCAGTGTATGAACAGCAATTTTCCCAGTAAGGTTTTCTCTAAATATTCTTCCCATCAGTGAATTTGACCCATAATGTGCAGCAGTGAGTTCAAGAGTTCCCTTCCGACAGAGAGCAGACATGCTGTCCTCACGGTGGTGTCAGTGGCCATGTGCGTAGCGGGTCAGGCTTCAGTCTAGCCAGCCATCAGTGCCCACAGGAATCACCTAGGGTCTTGCTGCCCTGCAGACTCTGATTCAGGGGGTCTGGGGTTGGGCCCGAGAATCTGCCTTTCTAAAATGCTTCCAGGTGAAGCCCAGGCTGAAGCGTTCAGAACTGAGATTTTGGGAACCTACAGTTGGAGCCGGGTCAAACCTCCAGCTTTGTCATTTATCAGATGTGTGTCCTTTGGCAAGGTACTTAACCTCTCTCCGCCGTCGTTAACTATTGTGTAAAGTGGGGTCACGGCAAGAGTATGGCATCCTAGCAGTGTTTTGAAGGTCAAATTAGTTACTAAATACAAAGCAATTCAAGAAGGAAACACTGTGTTTGCTATTTCCTTACAGCTAAAACCATTGCTTCCCTAGGAAGCTCACTGATGTCTTTGTTTCATTTTTGTATGTTGGCAGAATACTTTATGTATCCATACGATTCAGGATTCAAAAATACCCTAAAATAAAGTCCTCTTGCCTTTTCTTCTGTCTCCCACTTCTGACATTTAATAAACATCGCCAGTTTAAAAGTATTTTTTTTTTAAATGGGCTCAGCTAATGGCTTTTCTGACTTTTCCCCCTCATTTCCCAAGATTCCTATCGTGTGGTCTTCAAAAACCTAAGGACTATAAGAGCCTAACTTCTCCACCCACTAAGCTTTCTACGTTAAAAAAGCATCATAATATTCGGTCAATTTTGGTCTCTTTGTTTTATCTGAGACAAACCTAGGAACACAGGGCAGCAACCAAAGCTGGGATTTTCTATCTCTTCAAAAGAGAACTGAGGCTATTAAAATCATTGTAGGACAGTTTCCTTGACTTGCAGGCCTGTGGGCATGAGGTTGATCCCAAACTTTATTATAGAGCTCCCCCTGCACCTGAACCCGAAGACCCTGCCCCCACCTATCTGTTCTTACCTTCCACCCATGGATGTGGCATTGCTTTCATTCATGGAGCTCCTTTGGCCATAGTCCAAATCCACTTTTCCTAGGAATGGGCCATACTATTCTTATTCCACTGATTTATTAGTGAGCTCCTCTCCCAGGCAAGAGTCTCGATGCTGGAAGCCAGCAGACTCCCTGCTCCTAGGAGGTGGCTGGGCATCCCTTACTTAGTGATGGTTGAGATGGTTGAGAGATTTAGGACAAGCTACTCAACCAGAATCAGGGCTTTTCTGGAATGCCAAGGCCACACACACACACACACACATGGAGTCCAGTCCTTTGGCTGTATTCTTTTATTTCTGAATGACTGAGGTGCCTTCTCTAGAATATGGTAGGTTGAAATCATTAAAAATTCAGCATGATGGGTGAACGAGCTTCTTAAACACATCTGAAAGAGATCTGCATTCTGCAGATTCATTCCCTTGTGTTCAACATTACAGACTTTTGTTGTCGCTGTAGCCCCAAGAAGATATTTTTGCTAAGAAAAGGGTGAGTGGGCCACACCTTTCTCTGTCAGCCTTCAGGGAACCTGCTCCAAATTCCTCAGCTCATATAACAAGACTCTGTTTTCTCTAGTTGGGATTCAGGTCGCCGCGAAATTGGATGTGATTTGCCTTAACATGTCCATAACCTGCTGTCAAAGTGCGTGCTACCTGTTTGAATGCCTGGTCACATTTTGAAGATCTTTTAACCTTTATTTGTTCTGTCAAGTTAATTATTTCTGGGGAGCTAAATGCCAAGATTGGCGGCAGTTCCAGTAGGACATGACCTGGAGCCGGTGAGAAGTAAAAGAATTGCTTTCCTCTAGGGATGAAATGTAGTGAACGGATTGAATCTGAAGGAAACCTTATACATATTTCTAACATGGAAGTCAACACCATTGATTGAATAATAGTTTTCCCTGCTGCCTTAGGTTGACTATCTTGAGCTTAGTAAAAAATAATCCTTTCCATCATACGTTAGCCTTTAACAGAGACTCTGGAACCATTTTCCACTCCTAGATCCCTTCTGACATTAAGGATATGAAAGAAAATGAGAGGAAGGAAAAAAGCTTTCAAATCTTATTAAGGACCTTTTGTTATCCAAGGATATTTTATCATCCTTATGTTATACACAGGTTTATTTTATTTGAGAAATTCTGTGTGAACATTTGTTTTTACATAAAAAGCATGTGTTTTATGCAATTGGTCACTAATATTTATTTTTAAAGGATTCTTCATGATAAACATTTAAAAATGAAAATTCCCCTAGCAAAGTTTGTCCATTTCAGGTTTTGATTTGTTTTGTTTGTTTAAGCCACAAATGAATTATTACATAGAACTCTAAATGTGTGCCTTTCCTGGTAGAAGGAGGGCGTGGAAGAGGCTGGGCTTGCATCCAGCGTGCTCTTTCTTTGCCTCCTCATCCCTGGGGCAACCTCGAAGGCAGTTCTTTTCTGCACTCTCCCCCAAAGGCTCCATAGAACACAGTTCAAAAACGATTGCCCTGATTCATTGTACGAAAATCATTTCGGCATGTCTATAAGAAGAACTTCTGTTGAAGTTCGACAAATTTGTATTGTTAAGTGAGTTGCAATAACTCAATGAACAAAAAGGTGGTTCCTGAGTATGTCATTTTTAAAGTTTGCCAGTCTTTGCATCTGGCACACTTCAAACAATGAAAATTGCTGATACTTTGGAAGAAATAATCAATGAGGAATGTTTATTACAATGACACAATGTAAGGAACACATTAAGGCAAACTATTTCTCATCACATTTCCATTCTTTCAAAATGCATTGCTTTATCATGCATCCATTCTTGTTTCTACAGAAACTGATTTGTACTTGCAAAATAATAAATATTCATCTCATATGGATTTTTAAAGGTGACTGATTTGTAAAAATCAATAACTGTCTTTTGCCAGCTTGTGGACTGACATGATTGCCTTCATTTTCAAACATAAAATGACTGCATTAAAATAACATTAAGAGAGAAACATTGGCTGACACAGGAAGAGAAATTCTTAAATGAAAACTGTTCCAGCCAGCTTTAATCAGTTCCTATCATGCTTTTTATTATAGTGCAAATGGGCTCTATTAAAAGGGAAGCCAATTCCAGATCATGATGCAAATAATTATAGCTGCCTTTAGCCTCTAGTTAGTGTTATTAACTAATGGTTTCAAAATATGAGATTTATTTCAGAAAGAACATTTTCCTTTAACAAAGAAACAGAAAATTGGGCTTTGTCTACCTAAGGTCAAATATGCAGATAAAAACTGAAAAAATAATCAGGCTATTTTTGGGATATTTTAAAAAATTGGAACAATTGACTATATTTCTTCATATGGGTAAACTTCAGGTTTGTTAGTTCAGCGATTCCCAAACTAGTTTTGGTTCTATGTTAAATATGAGAAATTCGGTATGCTCCATTTACCTTGCCCCTTCTGCCTTTTGAGATTACAATGTATATTTGTACATTGAAGCCCCTGAGAAATTTTGCAGTAAAGATCCATGTCTATCTTCTTTATCCTTTCTTTCCCTAAAATTAGTTTGAGCATGGAAACATTTTTAGAACCAGATAGGTTAATATTCTGTGTCACAGCAACCCATGGAATTTCCTTTTGAGAAATTATGAATGAATTTATAAACTAAGGGTCTATTTTTTAACAAGACACAATATATTAAATCAAATATCCAGCCACTCAGTTATAAAACTGTAATTATGGAATCAGAAGTTTTAACTAAGTTTTACAAACAGTAACTTAAAAACAAACACTGTCTTAAAAAGTGTTGATCATTGCAACATGCCTCTTGAAATACTTGATTTTTCACTCTTCTAAATTCTAATGAGATTCAAATTGTCTAGTGCTCAAATTACATCACTTAGCATTGATACATTAATGTAACTCCTTTAGCTTTTATATACTTCTGTTATTTCATATGTCACAGGAATTGTACCTTTTTTTTGCCTTTATCTCACAGTGCAAGCTATGGAAGCATGTCACTCAGTTGTTCCTTCAAGGAAAACTTATTCGGCTATAAGGAATGTAGTGAGCTGACAGTCTCCAGCAGGTAAACCTTTGGGATTAAGGCCAACCCTTACCTAAGTAACACCTAGTGATCTGATTCTATGAAGGTACAAGGTGGGTCCTGGCCATTTCTGCCCAAAGCAGGTCTCCTTAACAGGCAGTGGTTGTCTTGGCGCTCCCCCATGTTGACCATGATTTTGTCAGATTTGCCTCATGACTTGAGAGCTCTCCCTGGCCAGTCCTGCTTCCTCCTCCACTTCTTCCTTTTACCACCCACAGGCATTACTTACAATAAACCTCTTGCACTCTTAACTCTGTCCCAGCGTCTGCTCCCAAAAGGACCCAACTGACACTCCCCTAGTAGTCTCCAGGATATTTTAGAGACAGGGTCATGTCTTTACCATTCCATTTCAAGTATCTATTATACAAGGGTTACACAATAAGCAGTCAGTAATCAAGTACATTTTCAGTATAATTTAGGTCAAAAAGGATGCAGAGATATAGGTACAGATTCTGATGGTGATGCCATACTTGAATCATTTTTATTACCTGGGGTTGTGTGTATGTAAGCACATAAGTGAATGTTGTGTGGAAATTAGTAGAACATTTGTGTGAAAAAGTTAAATTTATTATCGTGCTAGATAACCTTTGCCCCTTTTTCTCAAAGGATTTCTGGTCTGGATGACCCCAATGGAGAAAATTTAATCCCAACACTCTCTATGGGTTTAGATTAGTAGAATATCATATTCCATCAGCACAACTGGAAATCATTTTAGGTATTTTCATTCAGGAGACAGATTTTGAAAAAGATATCATAGGAAGATTAATTTAACATTTGTGTGCATAACAGATGAAAGAGACAAGACTAAAAGGAGAACCATTCTAGGGGACAATTAGAGCAATCATGATTTTTGATTATCATGGTCAAACAGATACTGGCTGTTGCCTATAACATGCCAGATATTTTATGTACATTTACATGTGTAATCTTCAGAAAAAGCCTGAAATATAGTAAGACTGAGGGAAGAAAGGCTCAGGAAAAAACTTTGTCCAAGTTCTTTCTGGCAGAAAGTTGGTAACCAAAGATCTGAACCTAGTTCTATCTGATTCCAAAGCCTATAGTCTTTTGTGGATGTCAACCTGCCTCTTTTGTGGAAATGGGGATTGTTTTGAGGCTAGCATTATTTTTAAGAACTTGTCTAAGTCAGAAGAATAAAAGGGAGGTTGAGGGTGGGAACTGTTGCTCTGAGACTTGGGCTCCAGTACAGATAAGTTAAGAAAGATGGGCCATCACCAGAAGGGTAGTGTGAATACAGGTGAGCAGGAAGTCATTGCCAAGAAGTCTGGAAATCTAGGAAAATGAAGGTCCACAAAGGATAAATCATAGTACCTGGAGAAGGAGAGAGAAGGGTAAAAAAGGCATAACAAATGAATTGAGTTCAGAGACAACAAAGCAAGAATATAATGAGAAAATCAAGTATATAGAGCACGTTGAGATAAAAAAGCAATCTCCTAGAATAAGGGAGGGGAAATTGTGACCATAGGGTCAAATCTGGCCTGCTGTCTGTTTTTGCAAATAAAACTTTATTGAAACACAGCCATACTTGTTTATTATTATCTGTGGTTGCTTTCATATTACAACATTAGAGTTGAGTAGTTGCAGTAAACACCACATGGCCCAGAAAGCCTAAGTATTTACTCTCTAACCTTTACAGCAAGTTCATTGACACATATTCTAGAAGGCTCTTAGAATTGGTTTTGTGATCATAGATCGAAGGCAAAGGTCAGCTAAACATTTTCTGTAAAGGGCTAGATAATAAACATTTCAGACTTTGGGGCCACAAATGGTCTCCACTGTATAATCTTTGTTTTTTCTTTGTTTCCTATGATTTAAAAATGTAAAACTATTCTTAGCTTACATGCAGTACAAAACAGGCTTCAGGCCAGATTTGTCCTGTAAGCCATAGTTAGCTGATTCCTGATCTAAAAGAAGCTTTCTATCCTCTTGCCTTACCTCTTGCTTCCTGTTGGCACACAGGCAAAAAAATAGGTGAGTGCCTTCAATCTGAGAGGTACCTAAGTCATCTGTGCTTGTGGTTTGGGATTACAGCTGAGGCGACAGACTAAGCCATTTGGTATGCAAAATTTTGCCATAATAACCCAAATTCTGCTTTAATTTTACTGGTCGCATTAATTTATAAAATGGCTTTCCTCTTCATTGGATTAATCTGTGTCTTATACTGACTTGAAGAAGTAGTATGTATAAGAATTGAGATTTTTATCACCACTTCATAATGTATATCCATTCAAAGGTTATTCCACCCTGTTTCATCTTTGACAGTCAGATATTGCTTCAGCACTGTGGGTTTGGAGAACGTGGAGCCCTCTAAGAGGGATGGGACTCTGCCTCTTTTGGGAGTGATCAGCATCAGCCCGGCTCCTACCCCATCTTTTAATCGCCTTGTGGGTATCAGGCACAGTTAAGGGTCCTTCCCTGATGTCTGTCCATGTCCTGCTCCGCGAACCTGTTGGGGCACTTATTCTATCACACAATTACCTTTTCAGAATCCAAAATTCAGTAATATAATAATTAGAAAAGCAGAAAGGCAAGAGAAGTCTTAATCTCCTGCCAATATCTGATGACTATGCTCTCCTTATGATTCTTCTTTATGATTGTAAAACGTGTTTATTTTTGGATATACATATTTTGAACTGGCAGTTCATCCTACAGAGATGATATAAATAGTAAACCTTATTAAATGCAATGTGCCAGCTACCTGGCTCTGTATTTTCTGCGTATTATCTCATTGACTCAACAGAGACCTCCTGGTACATGATCAGTGTTCTTATCCCCACCTTACATATCATAAACTAAGGTTTAGAGTGATAAAGCAGTTGACTCAAAATCTAGCAAGTGGCAGTGCTTGGATTTTGGCACAGCCTGTATGACCCCAGAGACAATCTACTCCTCACTAGACTATACTGCATGCTTAGTGAAGCATAGTGTCCTTTGTCACTCTGATGTCTTACCTGAAGGGATTTTCTGACATTTTATAATGACTTTCAAATATCATGAAATTTTAAGAATTAGGGGGGGAAATCTGGAATATTTTAATAATATTTTGATAGCTTTGAGCACATGAATTTATGAATTATCTTCTGCTACATTAATGGGAATCTCTGGAGGTTAATTGGTTAATTACATTTAAGAAATTAGAGAAATGTTCAAAGTGTGTAATGTAGGACTGAATTACTATTGGATTGAAATGTCCTTTACTGTATCTTAATGTTTCTCAGATCTTTTATTCTACCTTCTTATATGTATTACCCTCACAAAAGATAACAAAAATGTCAGAGACCAAGTTATTTGGAAAGAATTAAGACTGATACTAAAAAATTGAGAGTCTGAATTAAATGTGGTGAAATTCAATAAGAACAAATTCAAGGTAGTGTACTTAGAACTGATTAATTCTCCCCACAAATATAAAACGAGGCTGTATTCTGAATAACAGTGTATGAAAAAAGACTTAAGAGGGACAGCAAACCATGTTTTGAATCATAATATATTGAATCTAATCATGTAAACTCTTCCAATGAGGATACATTGATAAAAGTTAGCAGAAATATTTTCTTAATCTTAGGTGTTCAAAACTCCAGAGGAAGAAATTTGGTAATGAGTTGATAACCATGACTATAAAGCATAAATATAGCCTTACTTTATATAAGCCATTTTTCTTCATAATTAGTGTACATTCATCTCATTTGATCATTACAAAAACTCTACATTATCTTTGCATTTGGGGATAAGTAAACTAAAGCTTAGAAAAATACATGGGTCTTGGCTAAAATATGATTATCTAAAAGAACTACATTGAAATCATGATGGTCTTGTCTTCTTTAGTGATGCCTAAGTATAAATTTTTAACAGTTAAAGTATGACTGTGTTAAAAGATAAACTGAGGCATATTAAAATTTTTAAGAGTTTATTTGAGCAAAAATTGATTGACATTGGACAGTGCCAAACTAGAAGTAGTTAGAAGGGCTCTGTCAACAAAAGCTAGGGGAAGAACATTTATAGAGAAGAGGTGAAAGCAAAGCAAGGAAATTATTTGATTGGTTATATCTTCAGAGGTTGCCTTATTTGGGAAAGCTTAGTTGGCTGTTTATGATAGGTTATCCTTAGGTTTTAATCCCTTATCCTTGAGACATTTCAGGCTCAGGTTTTGGTTTGCTTACATAAGCTACTGAGGCATTAAAGCCATCTCAGTCTAATGGCCTACTTGTTTAAGTAACTTAACAACTGTTACACATATATAGAATGAACACACCAAAGATTCGTTAAGTCATTAAGATGAAAATAAAATAGTAAAACATTTTTAAAAACTAGATATTTAGGGGCACCTGGATGGCTTAGTCAGTTAGGCATCTGCCTTTGCCTCAGGTCAGGATCTCAGAGTCCTGGGATCCAGCCCCACATCAGGCTCTCTGCTCAGCGGGGAGTCTACTTCTGCCTCTCCCTCTGTGCGCATGCGTGTGCTCCCCCCCTCAAATAAATAAATAAACAAGTGTTAAAAAAAAAAAAAACTAGATATTTATAAGCATGCAAAAAGAATTTTAAAAGACTTCTAAGGTAGCTACAGAGAAATTTTAAATATTGTTAAAAAAAAAAAAAAAAAACATAACTTAGGGCACCAGGATGGTTCAGTCAATTAGCCTCTGACTCTTGGTTTTGGCTCAGGTCATGAGCTCAAGGTCCTGAGATGGAGTTCCCACCCTTCAGACTCTGTGCTCAGCATGGAATCTGCTTGAGACTTTCTCCCTCTCCCTCTTCCTCCCCCTCCGCCCCTCCTCCCCTGGTACGTGCGTGTGCACTTTCTCTCTCTCTCAAATAAATAAATAAAATCTTTAAAAACACAAAGCAAAACAAAAATTTTGGAGTTATCTTTTCTACTAGATGGTTTATCTGTATTTCTACCAGACAAATCTACAAATCAACATGTAACTTCACCAAGTCTGAGTCCTTAAAAACAAATAACAGAGTCAAACAAAGGAGCATTACTTAGGCGCTAAAACAATTTTTGGATATACAGGGTGACCACCTGTCTTGGTTTTCTAAGAACTGAGGGGTTTCCCAGCATTGGACTCCCAGAGCTAAACCAGGAAAGTCCTGGGCCACCCAGGACATTTGGTTTCACCAACAGTACCCCAGTGTAACATTGAAAGGACATGCTGCATCTTCTTGACCTTATGCCAAGGTCAGTGAGATTGCAGGAATGGTATTGTCTTGTTCAAACAAACCTTGTTTAACTTCACAGTGACTTAAAAAAGTGACTTCAAGTCAAAAGGAACTTCAAAACTTGAGAAAGATTAAAATAGACATTTTGGGGGCTTACCTCACTTTGCATTGTACCCCTACACATACAAAAAAAATCTTTTTAGTGATGTATTAAAATGCTACTGCTCATGTTAGCAAGGTCTATAAGAAGTGCTATCAGACATTTCTAACACAACACCTGAGCAAAGTCTGAATTTATTATCCAGGGAGGTGCAATACACATCTCTTGTTTACCCACATGATGTCCACCAGCTTCTCACACTTTATGTTCATCTGCAGTGCAAAGTTCACGTGTTTTTTGTAATCACGTGTTTTTGTAATGATTTACTTACTATCCTGAGTTTACTGGGAAAAATTGACTCAAGCTAAACTAAACTAACGAGACTTTTTCAGGATTTTTTTTCTTTTTTCTTTTTTTGAAGAATAGAGAAGGAACGCCTATGAGAAATTATTTAAGCCACCAAATTCTAGAACATTGAATATTCACAGTTATTAAACTTATGGTTATTTACTTTCCTTATGCATTTTGTCCCCCACCAACTCTGCCACTCCTGCCACACATTCAAATGGTCTCAGTGCTCTGAGTGTCATCCTGGAATCTGAGGCTTCATAGGGAACTCCTGAGCCATATGTAAATGGATAATAATTGAGGGAGGTACCAGGCAGATGCGCCCACTGAGAGCTGCTCAGCTTCACAGAACCTGAAGACCCTAGGATGGTAGGAAACACAGCTGAGAGTTGCTGGGGCCCCTAGGGAGGTGGACATGCTCTGTAAGGGCTAAGAATTGGCCAACTGGAGAGGACCAGCTATGCTGGCTCTCTCTAAAGTTCAGAAATTCTTCTCTATTCTCCACCAAACTTATATACACCACTGTTCTGGTTAATGGGCCTACCTCTAAAAGAAACCACCCCAATGGAGGGCCATCTATGCTCATCCACTTTTACTTGAGCCTGCTCATTGCCGTCTCACATCCATAGCCCAAATTGCTCATCAAACATTTCTTCCAAGTCCTGGAAGCAATTTTTCTGAGTGTAGGTCTGGTAATATAAATATTCATCTCACCGCATAATACAATTTGAATCAAATTACAGGATGACACCAATTCTTGACAGAGCAATGCAAGAAAGTAGGAGAAAAATAAGGGAAAGTGGAAGGAATTCAAATTAAAAAAAAAAAAAAAGCACCTTGCTAATATCCTTCAGTTGGAGAGAAGATGAACAAGGGCAGGCTGAGCATAGAGATAGGTATTCCACTCCATTGTCATTGCTGAGGATCACAACAACAACAACAACAGGTGTCCATACAGGAATACTAAACTCAAAGACAATCACGGGGCATCTCTGCAATCCAAATTCTCACCAACTCATCAGTGTATTCCAAATTCAGGGAAACAACTGAAAATCTAAAAAGCATCCAGATCAAGTTTAAGGAGAATCCTGAACTGGTTCCCAGCTTTGGGGAATTTGAAGGAAAGATATAAGAAGATATAGTCTTTAACCACAAACCAGAGAACAGAACACAGACCATAGTGTCTATAGTAAAGCCTTCAGCCCTGTGTCCAAGAGGTAGAGCCAAAGACTGCCAGGTCAACAGGGAAAAGAATCCTACCCAGACTGTTTTTCAGTTCACAGCACTTTTCAGGATGCAACATCAGTTCCTGTTCACCTTCCCAATCTGTCCTCTTTCTATGCACTTGACGTTTGGAGTTGCAAACTCTGAATGTATGTAGGACAAGATGCATAATGTCTAATCTAATCCTTCCAAGGGCAATAACCACATAGCAGAAAGTAAATAGCCTGGTACTCTGTCTGGAATCAAGCTATGATGGAGCTGGGGTAGGGGTTGGGGCTGGGGAAGAGGGGCCTGAAGGGCTTTCCTACTTCTTTCAAGAGTACCAGTCTCATAACTTTATTTCTCTCATTGCAATTGCCAACCTGGCTCTAGTAGCCTTGGAGTTTAGAAGGCTGCACCCCTAAATCAGAGAGAGGTGAGTTGTCAGACCTAGTTGCTAATGCCATTGTGACTTGTGTTTGTCTCCGCCATTTTAGAAATGTTATGAGGAAATTGAGACCAGATGCCAGGGACTACTAGACAAATGTCATTAGTTGGCTTTAAATGGCATGATATTGTCATTTGAAATTATTTGCCCATTAAATATGTTTATGCAGGCCAGGAAAATTGCACATTATGCTTACATCAATCTTTGTTCCTAAGACCAATGTTTTTCTTTATTTTTGTAGCCTCTAACTAGGAGAGAAATCTATAAATAAATTGTTTTAATTAAATTTTTTAAATGCCACTTTGAAGAAAAATGTTAATTGGATAATTTTTGTCTTTAAGGCTTCACTTGCTGTTATAAAGAAAACACAAATGAGAGAAAAAATATGAGTCCAATGAGTAGAAATACTATTTATACTAACCTTAGGAAGTCAAGGCTTAAGTGGGGGCCGTTAATTTCAAATTTAAGTTTGCTCCTACTTACTTTTCCCAAGTAGTCCCCAGCTTCAGTGTCCTTTGTACATGTTAGTAGATGTTCCAGAAAGTCCTTATGCCTTTGCTTCTTTTGGTTTTCTCCAGTTGGAATTCCATTTTATGTCGATTGACCAGATCTAGGCACTAAAGGAGTGCCTAACTCCACCATCCAAACCTCCAGAGAGCCTTCTCAACTAAATATTATCATGCTATTATTTTTCATTTCTACAATGGTTATTTAATTTATATTACTTCACCTTTTCTATTTTATATTGCATACGTACATACATACACAGGCACAACATACACAGTTTCCACCAAAAATAGGGAATACATCCTGGAAAAAGGACCAATTCTTTGATTTACTTTATATTCCTGAAAATATCCCTTAAAACAAGACATTATTTTTTCTGGATTTATAGAATAATGCGTTCAAAATAAATAGACTTTCCAGATAACTTGAATTTCTATTCCTGGGAATTTCTAAGTGAGAAAAATGGTTGAAAATAGAGAAATAATAGGCATGTCCAGGGATGTTACTTAATTGGACTAGATGATGGCTATTTGACTAATTCCCCTCTTTTCCTGGATTGAAGGTCACCTTTACCTTAAGTTATTTGCTTGAGCTCATGGTTTTACTCTTAAAGCAAAGTTGAAGAGACTCATGGGATATGAGACCAGATTTCAGTTCACAGATTTTCAGTTGAGCATGATGTTTGAAGCAAAATTGAAAAAACTCAGAAGTAGGATGTGGTAGTGTAGGCAAGGATGGCAGAATAGATAATACAATCTTTTCCAGCGCCTTTAAGAAGAAAGAAAAGTCAAGAAAATCACCATGAGGAAGGGCATACAGAGAGGAAACAATGATATGGGAACCAATGAAGGAAAAGAGCAGATTTCATGTCCCTCAAAAGGTAGTTTTGCTAGACAGGAAAAGAAATCAAGCTAGATAACAATTCAACCCAAGAAAGATGGATGAATAAATTACAGTAAGTCATATCTATCTGAGATTTCTCCTGGATTACCTGGTTTGGGCTTTCATTATTCTCTTTTACCTAGTAACTTCCAAAATCTCAGGGACAAATTCTAATCCTCTGTCTCCAAATACTGAGTATAAGCATAATTTAGTAATCAGAATATTTGTGTTAGAATCCTAGCTCTGCAACTTATAGGCTGTGTGTCTTTAGATAATTCATTCAGCGTATTTGACTTTCAGTTTCTTACTTGTAAAATAGGCCTCTGAAAATTGGGAGGATCTAACAAAAAAACATGAGGAAATACCTTGAAAACATAAACTTTTGTGCAAGTGTGAAGACTCTTATTACATATTTTTTTAAGATTTATTTATTTGAGAGAGAGAGAGAGAGAAAGAGAGTGTGAGCAGTGGGGAGGGGCAAAGTGGGAAGGGAATCTCAAGCAGATTCCTTGCCAAGTATGGAGTCTATCAGGGGATTTGATCTCAGGATCTTGAGATCATGATCTGAGCCAAAACCAAGAGTCAGATGCTCAACCGACTGAGCCACCCAGGTACCCCATTATGTATTTTTAAAATTTAATATGGATGTTTCATTGCTACCTAAAATTTAGCAAGTCTGAAAGCCCATTTAATAGCTTACCATCCAGAATTGGTTATTTTTCCTTACTTTTTTAATGCTATCAGATTTCCATTATTGTCTTACCCCCAAGTATGATTAAAAAAAAACAAAACCCTCAGGGTTATTTTTTAATCCTTCCCATCTTTAAATATTCCCTGAGTCCTGCCTGTTCCTTCTTTACAGCACTGAAAGTGTGGATCCCTTTCCATTTTTATCATTTCAGTATCTATATTTGTTTAGGAAATTACCTCTTACTCCTTTTATACCGCTATTCAGCTCATCTACCCCAAACACTGCTCTTACCACCTTATCTCTGTAGATTCTTTAAGGAGTTCTCCCATTTAATGTGCAGTTTTCTTACCAGGTCTTAAGACAGCCACAATAATGCCCTTCCTTATTTTTTCAGAGTGTTCACAGTATGGATCCTCTGGGTCTTTCAGATATTTTCTTTCAGTCTAGAATAACATGGAAAGTGAGTCATGGTGGTATGAGGAAGAGTTGGGCTCAGGACCCAAGGCAGTTGAAATGACTATGTCAGGAGTGGTAGGATGGCAGCGCAAAATATCATGGGATCAGAGCTTCCTAAGCTTACCTGTGTTTTTGCCTATTTTTTTCTATTTTGTTCATATTTATAAATGGTCTATATAGTTTTAGTTTCTTTAAAATTTTTTTGTTTCTGGGACTCCTGGGTGACTCGGTTGGGCATCTAACTCTTGATTTCAGCTCAGGTCATGATCTCAGGGTAATGAGATTGAGCCCTGTGTTGGGCTTAGGGCCTGATTAAGATTCTCTGCCTGTCCCCCTCTGCCCTTTCCCACTGTGGGCTCTCTCTCTAAAAATAAAAATAATAATAATAATAATAATAATAATAAATAAAATAAATAATTTTGGTTCTAACCAAAACAGTAGCCATGTCCAAAGATAATACAGGAACTTTTATACTTAGGGTTAAAACTCATCTAAATTAAGTAATGATAGTTTTCAATACAAGGGTCCTTATACAAAACCAGTCTCCAAACACACACACACACACACACACACACACACACACACACACACACACTGTTAACATGAGAATGTCATTTTATTTCTCTGAGTACTGCTGAAAAGAATACTCAGCAGCAGCATTCCAGCATATGAAGTCTTAATTTTTAGAGCGCTAACCATTACCAATTTGCACCAAAAGGAAAAGACTTCTAGTTGATGAAAAAATTAGGTGCTTATAAGTTTGATTTTATCACAGACAACAAGTTTAGCCCCTCTCATGCAATGTTTCATCTTTTTGTTAAATACCTCATTGAACACTGTCTTGTTTTTGTTGTTGTTGTTGGTAAAGCTTATTGCCCCACTCTTTAATACAGATAAGTCATTGTTAAAGATACCTCAGTCCAGTCTGCCACTTGCTCTGCCTTCTCTAACTGGTTCCTGGATTGTGTCAAGTCTACCTCAGAGATGGTTCCAGAATAAGGACTACCTGTCTAGAGATGGGCCAAAAAATGCCTATAGAGCATAAATGAGTTTCTCATAAAACCACTATTCCACTTTCACCTTACGAAGAAGGTCTCAAAGTTTGTCATAGACATGATGATTATTACCTGAAAAATTTTCAAAGCAGGTACGATCAATAGTCCAAGGGAAACTAAAATTGTCCCTAACCCCTCCACTGGTAATGAAAAAGTACCTGATTAGGACATAATGTATTCTTACTAAATCTTGTGCTATATTTAAAGGTCTTGCTGGTAATAAGTTCTGTTCTGAACAACTGTGTACCACACCTGACTTAAATGGAGGTAGTAAATATAGTTGGACCCCAGTAGTGGACACTGCAAAAGATGTTTCTTTCCTCAGTTGTCTTTGACTCACGTAGGAAGACATTGAGTGCACAGTGTGAATGGGATCTGGAACTCAGTGACAAAATATAAATTACGTGCTGCAAATCTTTGAGTGGTTGTGTATAACTATGGAAAAAACAGATAGAAAACTGATTCAAGAGGTTTTGCAGTATGAGTCAGCAACGTTGGGGAAGGCGCTCAATCGATGTTAAAGTTACATTCAACACTATTTGATGCCAAAATGTAATTGAACATTGTTTATTATAACATTATAAAACTAAACAAAATATTACCTCCAGATTCTCCTTTTCCTTTATGAATAAAATTTAACTTGGTAAGAAAAGAGAAGGTTTTTTTTCTTTTCCTTTTTCTCTCTTTCCTTCTCTCCTTTCCTCTCCTCTCCTCTCCTCTCTTCTCCTTTCCTTTCAAAGTATATATAGAAAGGCATTCTGGCCATGAGTTGTTTACAAAAGTACATGGTCTAGGAAATGTCCTGGATCATAGATTGTTTACAGTGTTCACACAGCTTGTACATAGTTAGCTTTAATCATCAGGCCTTCAAGAAGTGATACGGGTGTTGGCGTGACACATTCTTTTCTCCTCCATTGTTTTGTTTGTGTGTGTGTGTGTGTGTGTGTGTGTGTGTGTGTGTGTGTAAGGATAGATTACTTCTGTGTTTCAAGTCATCAGATGTAATGCTTGTAGGTATTTATGTATTTCGAAGCATGGGCCAGTACCCAAGAAAAGTATTCCCTGTTATGATGTTACTGCTTACCAGTAAACCACTGTTAGTCTCTCTAAATCCCTGGGTGGTACTAGGATTAAGGAGCACACCTGAGCTGTGGGGAATACATTCAGATGGAGTTTTATTGGATTTCAGTCCCTTATTTCTCACTATCCTAAGGGGAAGCAAATACACGGAAAAGATATTGCTTTTCAGTAGATCATTTCGAGTCCTCAGGGTGGGTTTCCCCTCAACTGCTTGAGAATATAAATTTGTCACAATAGTGCCCCAAATCACTATTGGTTGGACTAGTTTCTTCTGTAGGAACCCCATACTTGCTATGGGCACAAGCCCCTCATTAAGTGGGCTGAAAACTCCTTGAGGAAGAAAAAGAATATGTCTTTCTCAAATGCTATTATTCCTTAACTGCCACAACAGTGTTCTGCATACAGTAAGGGTCTATCAAATGCACCTGTAAGGATAACTGTTAGCTTTTCAGAAGACAGTAACCAGGATGAGGTGACTGTGTCTTTTGCAATTTTTTTCTCTCTAAACAATATTTACTAACAAAACCATGACCAAGTAGAAGTCTGAATACAAGTCCAGTAAACAGGGTGGTCTGTGTAGCTGCTGGTGAGACTCTGTCTCTGTGCACATTAGAGACTTGGGAAGACACCGCCTCATTGCTGCTTTGTTCTCGTGGTTATTTGGTTTGTGACATGTAGAATTTCCCTTAGGGCTTCATCTTAAGTCTATTTGACAATGGTGGTAGTGCTTCTCTTGCATACTGTAAATTCCTATAAACATTTATTATGTGGCTAATTTTATTTTAGACCCCAGCAAATCCCTGAAATGGAATAATAGTTTAAAAATAGTAGCACTTTATGCTCTAAGCCGATCAAATATTTAGTGTATATTTGTACTAGGTTGGGGAGTCAGAGAAAGCAAGGAAAGAGGTGGCTGAAATTCCAGCAGAGGCCACCCAAGATGATGAGTTCATTGCAGTGGGAACTCATTCTGCCACAGTTTGTATGACTGCTAAGGAAGACACAGGAGTAGGTAAAAGCATGAGTTTAGAAATCAAAAGATCTCTGTCCTACTTTCAATGAGCAGTGCAATTTGGAGAAATCACAGAATTCTCTATGCCTCCATGTTCTCCTTTTAAAACATTAAAAAAAAAAAACTACGTTCTTAGTTATAACACAACAATTTTTCTGAGTATATTTGTTTCTTCACAAAGCACTGAAGTAGCCAGTAAAGCTTTCCCCTGTGCAACACTTAAAACAAGAAAGTCTGTTCATGGAGGAATCTCTTTAATTTTTTGTTGTAGTCATCTATAGGATGGCACATCTCAGCAACCTCAAAGGCAGAAAGCAGAAGCATACAGCTGAGAGATGAGCAGGTTATTCAGTCGAGCTCATGGCAAATGCAGCATGCCAAGGCTAGCACATTAGAGCACTTCTAGAATTTGTCAATTTTTGTGAACATTAAAGATCTTTATTTGATTTTAAATGTGAAACTTTTTATTTTATTTTATTTTGGCAAGCAGAAGCATTTGCACCCTAGATAAATAAAAGGGTACTAAGTGGCCTTTCCGTTTTTTCGTTGCTGGATTGGCTGCTACAGAGAGGAGAAACATGCCTCTATGTCTGTTGTATCTGTTGTTCCGATCACATCACACGGACGATGACGTGACATGATATGTCTGATCATAAACAATATTACCTGGATGATTTGCCATACTTTGTTGAGCTGCATGAAAAGCTATGGTTATTTTCCCCATTTGTTTAAGTCTCTTTCCTTTGAAAACTACAACAAATAATGTTTTTATAAAAAAAATAGATCTTAAGAGGTTAGTCATTTTTAACCACTCATGTGGAAGAAACATCTCAAATTGCTATCAAGGTGGAAAGTAATTTAACTTTCACTTGTTACACAAATAAAAATAATAATCATTGAGCTGAGAAAAGGTATAACAAGTTTCTGATAAATTTTTCACAGAAAAAAAAAGTGAAATTATCACTGTAATACTGATAACACCTGCTTGGACTTCAGAAATAAAATAAATTTACAAAAACATTATTTTGGGAGTGCCTGGGTGGCTCATGTGGTTAAGTATCTGCCTTCAGCTCAGGTCCTGGGTCCTGGGATAGAGCCCCAAGTGGATTCTCTGCTCAGTGGGGAGTCTGCTTTTTCCCTCTCTCTGCCCTCCTCCACCTGCTTGTACGCTGTCTCTCAAATAAATATAAATTAAATAAATAAATAAATAAATAAATCTTAAAAAAAACCAGAAAACATTGTTTTTAAACTTTTGTTTCTAAATTTATTGTAGGTGATGTTTTTGCTTAGACGCAGTTTTGTTTTGTTTTTTTTTTTTTCAGAGTGTCCATCTCTTGTGAGTTTTTTTTCCAAAGTTTTATTGATCCTAAAAAGATGCTTACATTTTGGCAGAAGATGTTGTAGGGGCAGAAAAATTTTTCATTCTTCCCTTCTAGGTTCTTTGGCTGGTTTAATAATTAAATTCAATTCATGTAAGATAGAACAACAGGATTAAGACAAACAGAAGTTTAATATCATGTCTACCTCCTGTATATATGGCAGAGACCCAGGAAGACTGAGTAAGTCTGAAATGTTAAGCTGAAGCCATCACCTTAAATACCATCTTCAGCTAAAGATAAAAGCAGATGTTAGGGATAGGGAGTCTGTTATGGGAGGTTACTGGGAAAAGCACAGCGGACAAAGGTAAGGTTGTTGTGAAGATTTAAGTCGTTGCCTTCTCCACTGATAAGAGTTTCTAGAACTATATTGTATACCTGAAAGTAATATAAGACTGTCTGTTAACTATAGTGGCATTAAAATAAAAAATGTAATTTAAAAAATAGTTTCTAGAGATTGAGCTATCCCTCTCTTTCTGGTACAGTGAAGAAGACACCCTTACAAATGGAGATTTCCCTTAAAGATGTAAATCTCTTACAAAAGGGTAACTTCTACTCCATTTTTAGAACTTGTTTTACATCCGTTGCTTTTAAGAAAAGAACCAGCTTAAAATAATCAATATGCCAATGAGGCATATTGGGGATGGCAAAATCTGTTCCCCTTCAGTCCCACCTTTGAAACTTCAAATAAGAAGATTCACGGTCTAGAAGCTAAGTTGATAGATTGTTCCATAGCTCATTGAACCAGTCTCAGTCTTGAGACTAGGTAAGTTCAGTTAAAGAGTTGGATCTCATTTCAGGAGGCAGGTGATACAGGTGGGATCCCAAAATTAGACCTATATTCTGTAAGCAAGAAATCAGGTATTTAATAAGAAGCATTTCTATGGAAACAAAGAAAACCAAAGGTTAAAGGTCAGAGCAAGTTACAAACCCAGTGTCTGAGTCCTGAGGGCTACCAGTTGAGAAGATTTCTAGATGTCAGACTGGAAGCATCTTCAGATGGAGTGAGAGCAGGCAGTTGCACTCTGACAGATTGTGCTGGTTTGCAGTTTGAATGTCTCTGGCGATGTCATTGGGTGTACCACTAAACTTTTTTGGGTGACCCAAACAGCAACAGGCACAGAGAAGATTGTCTAAACATTAGCTATTGTGCTTTCTTTGAAGTTTATATCAAATCATCTAGCTTCAGTTTTTAGGATGTCAGGAAAATGGGCAGGGATTCTAAGACAAAAAATGGAAGAAAATTGCAAACATTGGGACACCAGGGTGGCTCAGTCAGTTAAGCATCTGCCTTCGGCTCAGGTCATGATCCAAAAGTCCTGGGATTGATCCCTGAATTGGGCTCCCTGCTCAGCAGGGCATCTTCTTCTCCTTCTGCCCCTCCCCCTGCTCATGCTCTCTCTCACTAGCTCTCTCTCTCTCCCTCTCAAATAAAAATCTTTAAGACAAAAAAAGTCACAAAAATTATAATCATCCTCATCAGTTCATTCAGTCCCATGTTACTAACTTTATACTGCTTGAATCTAGTTTTTCCATTAGTTCGGGACATTTTTCCCCAGTTCAGTTTTATGGTCCTAAAGTTATCAGAAACCTGTATTCTAGAGTACTTACTAGGATTCTCCTTGAAGATGAATCACCTTGGCACACAATTTTGCAAAAGCATCAGAATAAAACAATAACTCTGTGTATGTGACAAAGACTTAAAAATGGCCATGGTTAAAAATCTGATGAGAGGGTGCGCCTGGGTGGCTCAGTCAGTTGAGCATCAGGCTCTTGGTTTTGGCTCAGGTAATGATCTTATGGGTTGTGGGATGGAGCTCCAAGCTCTGACCTCAGCAGGGAGTCTGCTGGAAGGGGGGCAGGGAATTCTTTCCCTCTGCCCCTCTCCCCACTAGCAGGTGTGTGCACATGCACTCTCTTTCTCTCTCTCTCTCTCAAATAAATAAAAAAATATTTTTTAAAAATCTGATGAAAATTCATTACAATGCAATTGACAAGAAAATTTGGTTATTTCTATGACACACAACGCTTCAAGATAATTAGAATTACAAGTGATAACATTATACCAGGACATATTAGATTTTTAGAAATTTCCTTCAATGTCTAGAATGCTTATATTAATAACAGTCATATTAATAAAATGTTAATATTATTAATAACTAAAATATTATATTAATAGCATGTATCTCTACAGATATAATCTAAAAAGGTTTAACATCACTTGTGACAATGCTTTCCATGCAACTTAACATACCAAATAAGCCTAATTAGTTTAACAAATCTTTCAGTATATTCCAGGGACCCTTTGGATTATCCCCAAATTTCTTCCGGATCAAAAAGATTTCATGGAGAATTTGATTTGGGGAAGTTTGTCAAAAATATCAAAGGGCTTTGTTCTCATGACTAAATAGGATCATAGGTCACTGTGAAATAATAATTATCTATTTAACCAAAGTGACAAAGATTTCATGGGCAAATATAGTAGGTTACATAGCTCTGAGCAAAACTTGGTTCTTTTAATATTGAGAGGACTAGATTTACTTAAGTAATCAAAGACGTGATGATAGAGATAACATGAACCACAAGGAATTATTTTGATAAAGTACAAAGTCTTCACTTTCTAGGCAGATTATTTTAAAAGGTAAAAAAAAAAAAACCTCTTATAGTTTCTTCGCAAGAGCAGACTAATAATTCAAGATAACATTAGCCTTCTAACAGAAAGCAAACCAAATTCTAATTTTGCATGAGCTTACTTTTGATATTAAAATTCATTCACTCAATTAATTCATTTCAATAGTATCCAGTCCCAGATATGCGTAAACATTCCCTTCTAAAGATTCCTTTCTGGGCACCTGGGTGGCTCAGTCAGTTAAACATCTGCCTTCAACTCAGGTCATGATCCCAGAGTTCTGGGATGGAGCCCCATGTTGGACTCCGTGCTCAGCAGGGAGTCTGCTTCTCCCTGGGCCCCTCACCCCACTCATGCTCCCTCTCTCTCTCTCTCAGATAAATAAATAAATAAATTTTTTTAAAAAAAATTTATAGATTCCTTTCCACAAACCTTCTACAACTTCAGATTTTGTCATATGTTTTTCCTCTCTTCCTTTTGAAATAGCCAGTTTTACTTTGGGACAAATTTACTTTTTTTTTTTTCCTCTAACAAAAATGCATTTCCATCCCTTATTCCTTCTTTTACTAAAAACTTATATCCTACTTTCCTTGCATATGGAGATGTTTCCATTATCATTACTAGTAGTGTTATTTACAAATATTGAGTAGGATTCTTAGCCCTTAGAAACTTTAATTTCTAGTGAAAACTAAAAAGTAAGTTATTGTGAACAGTCTGGTACACCAGTATTCCTTAGATTGACAAATTTATGAATACGTTTTATAATTTCTAGAAACATGTGCTACTTCATTGTACAATCTTTCAATAAAGCACAAGACATGTACTAACAGACTCAAATTTATCTTTAGTTTCTCTGTGGTCCAAAAGCCAGAAGTAGATAAACCAATGTTCAGTAATTAATGTTTTACTATTTTATCTTACTTGGCAATGATGTAGGTATTGAATGAATTTCCATCATTTAACTTGGCTTAGCTAAACTCTAGAGATTCAAGTTATCAGAAATATTTTGGAAACTATTTTGAAGTACACATACCATAAAATGTAATCATAGCTAAAAAGTTCGCCCAAAAACTCTTATCCCCACTGACATCTCTCTAAGTCACTTGCACCCAGCGATTATATTTGGACTACCCATGAGAATTTCATGACCCATTAGACAAAATCATCATCATCCCAGGCTATTTTTCTTCCTGACAATTTTCTGTAACAGAGATATAGAACATGAACGTATTTGACTGGTAAACCTAGGCAGGATAAAAGTTGTATGTCTGCATTACATTCATTGTTGATAACTCTAAAAACATGTCTATTTTAACTAAACCAATGAACTTAAATGAGCTTTAATACTGAGTACTTTTCCAGATGATGTAACTCACAAAGCATTTAGGTTAGTTTTTATTATATTTCTGAGAACTTTAGGAATACTTACTTCATAAACACTTAATTTAAAGCCAAATAAATAGAGCTCTTTACAAATTAATTTTGGCAATATCACCTAGAAGTAGAAAAATACCATTTTATCTACAATATACATATAGAGACACACATAAACGTACAAACGGATGCAGTGACTCCCTAGCCGTTGCCTTAAAACTTGAGCCATTATTCAGGCACAACACAAAACTCACTGGTTCATAAAGAACAATTGGATACAAATTTTGTTTTGGCAGTTGGAATAAGTTCACCTGCTCAGATAGTTTTTCTATTAATTTTTGTGGAGCAGACACTTAAGATTTTTGATTAGTCCAACTTCCAAATACTTCCAGCTCCCCATACTTTTTTTTTTCTTTTGATGAGAAATATCTCCTTCTAAAGTTTACATTTCAAAGAATGGCTCTTAGGTCCTAGAGAAGACAGATAATCTACATCACAAAGGCAATTCAAGTTTTCTCCAAGATGGAGTTTGGGGACCATATTTGACTATTCTCAGAGGTCTAGGATAATTACTTTTTTTTTTCTTACCTTAAGTACAAGACAATCTATTTCTAATACCCTGATATTTTTCAATATCTATAAGCATTTTGAGATCAATGATGGAGGTTTGGGGATTGAGAGAGATAGGTGAGCTTTGGGTGGTGCCTAGAGCCGCATTTCTGGTTTTGTAGAGATTTCTAGGACAAAGACAGTTGTGTCCAATTCACCAAATAACTGGATTGCAGCCTGACTATCAAGGAACAACCTGCCTTTCCAAATACACTTGCTTCTTTATAGCAGGGAGATGTCTATCTAAGATAGGGATCAAAAGATTCGTATCTTTGTAAAGTTTGTATAAAATGTTTTAACAAAAGCCTTCTTTCTGAGTGTACAATTCAAGCTTAGCTTCTATCAGCCCCCGAACATGTCTTCAGCTGATAATTTATAGGAGGCTTAGGAATAATTTTGGTCCTCTGTTCCTTCTGTGAGGGAGGTTGTCAATGGCCACTAAACTTTCTAATTTATCTCTATATTTAGTAGGATCTTTTGAAAGAGAAAGTTAAAGGAATTTATAATTTAAAAGATCTGCTGCAGGTTGCCTGGGTGGCTCAGTCCGTTAAGTGTCTGCTTTTGGCTTAGGTCGTGATCCCAGGGTCCTGGGATCAAGCCCTATATTGGGCTTCCTGCTCAGGGAGAGCCTTCTTCTCCCTCTTCCTCTGCCCCTACCCCCCCAACTCATGCTCTCTTTCTCTCTCACTCTCTTTCTCGAATAAATAAATAAATAATAGGGGCACCTGGGTGGCTGAGTCACTTACGCATCTGCCTTTGGCTCAGGTCGTGATTCTGGGGTCCTGGGATTGAGTCCCACATCAGGCTCCCTGCTCAGTGGAGAGTCTGATTCTCCCCCCCCCACCCCGGTCTGTGTCAAATAAATAAGAAAATCTTTTAAAAATTAATTATTAATTAATTTAAAAAAATAGAAGATCTGCTGTCCAGGGAACATGAATTCTTTGTGATGGGAGGTCTAATATACACCCTCAAAGTACATTGCGTAGTAAAGCCTGAAGCTGGCAGAGCCTGATTACAGAGCCCTGAGAAATAGGAGGCAGTGTAAGGGGCAGCAGTGCAAGCCCTACTCCACATCTTGGGTGCTTCTGCTAAATTCACTCCCTAGCTTTCAGTATTTACATGTGTAACCTGTATACTTTGTGCCTAGAGATGAGGCTGAGTGCTCCCTGTAAATCTTGTAGAAAAGAGGCAGATGGGGGTGGATTTTGAGAAAGGGAATTTACATTGGACGTGGACATTGATTTTTGTCTTAAGTCTAATTTCTGTTCTTTTTTTCTCATCAAGGTAGTCCCTAAAACTAGCCATTACACCTGTTTGTGTCCACTTTTTTTAAATAAAGATTTTATTTATTTATTTATTTATTTGGGGGGGGGCATGAGCTGGGAGAGGCGCACAGGGAGAGGGACAAGCAGAATCTGTGCTGAGCACAGAGCCTGATGCGGGGCTCAACAGGGGGGTTGATCCCATGACCCCAAGATCATAACCTGAGCCAAAATCAAGAGTCGGACACTCAACAAACTTAGCCACCCAGACACCCCTGTGTCCGTTTTTAAATTTTGTCTTTCAATCGGTACCAATAAGACAATTGTTTAAGATGTGGGCTCTAAAGAAGGAGGAGGAAAAAGGAGGAGGGAGAGGTGGAGGAGGATAAAGGAGGAAAAGGTGAAGGAAAAGAAGGAGAAGAAAGAGAAGGAAGGAGGGAGGGAAGGGAAAATTTCAAATATCGAAGTTTGTCCAGTTCAAAGGATCCATCATCTGGTATTGACAAGTTGGATCTTATTTTAATCTCAATACCAAGTCAAACCAGTAAGCCTTTTTATGGCTTAACCAAGGATGCAAGAGTCATCTCCAAAGGAGAATGCAAAGTTGCAGCCCTCACAAGATCCAGAAATGTCAATCTCAGAGTTAGCCTAAGAAAGCAAACGTCTTCCTTTCACAGGCAGTAAGAATGGTACATGTGAATGGTATCTCTGGTTTCCCATGAGAACATGAGATGCTTCCAGTTACAGACAGGTTACTCCGTGACACTGAATTGGTACTACTAGACTGGGACTTTTCTAGCACTAACAAGCCAATGAAGGTTAAGATGAAAAAAGTGTCGTACGGACCAAGACCCCTTATGCCAATTCCCCTGAGAGCTGGCACAGCTGGACAAAGAGAACACTGTTTATTGGATCCACAGTCTGTTTAGCTGTCCATCAGCTGTGTATCTATACGTGCATCCTCCAGTTGACAGAGACTAAGGAGAATATTCTCACTGGTCTCAAAACCAAGTTCTCAAGACATAGAACAAGATGAAAGAGACAAAAAGAAAACAATGGCTGTCTCTAGGAGGAAAGGGATCAACAGGAAACAAAAGTACTCATGACAAATTTCTTACCAAAGCCACTATACCCATTCAACTAGTTCACCCAAATATTTCTTCCTGCTAACCTAAATTTAGACAAAGAAAAGGACTAATCACTCTTGCTTCCATTAGACTCTGTAGGCAGAGATCAAGGACTGATAGGATGAGAATTCTTACCTTCTGCTGGCTTTTTGTCAGAGGTCCCAAGATCTCTCGCCTGCCATGGCTCTGAAGGGAGCAGTGTCCAACCCATGAAGGTCCCATCTGGGTCACCAAAATAGGGGCAGAAAAATGTCCTCTTCCTTTCTTCTAGGTTCTTTGGCTAGTCTAATAATTAAATTGATATAAGACCAACAAGAGAAAAACAAACAGAAGTTTAAGAACATGTCTACCTCTTGCTTACATGGGAGAGACCCAGGAAAACTGAGTAAGTCTCTAAAATGGCTGAAGCCATCGCCTTAAATACTGTCTTCAGCTAAAGACAGAGGATATCTGGGATGTGGAGTCCCTTATGGAAGGTTGCTGGGAAAAAACACAGCAAACAAGGATAACTTTGTTTCACAGATTTAAGTCATTGCCTTCTCCATTGATAAGAGTTTCTAGAGATTGAGTTATCCCCCTTTTCCTGGTAGAGGGAGGGGAACATCCTTACAAATGGAGATTTCCCTTATTAATATAAAATCTGTTACAAAAGGATAACTTCTCAGTTTTTAGAGCTTTTTCTTTTCTTCTTAATGTCTGCTGCTTCCTTGAAAAAAATAACTAGCATAAAATACACACCAAAGAGGCAAATTTGGGGGTTGCCAACTCTGCTCCCCTTCACTGTCGAGATTAAAGTTTGCGACTTTTTAACATATACAGTGTTGGCGCTATTCTTTGTTTCCCTGAACATCCGCAGCTCTACTTGTGACAGGCTGTCAACATGTCTCTGGAAAGACAGGTTAGCTCCTTCGAGACAATCAGCGATGCAATTCTCAGTGATGTGCTACAGCCCGCCAGAGTGCCCCTTACAGTTCCCGTGTGCAGTGATGTGATGGCTGAACTATTTGTTGCGCTCTGCCATAAGATAGCATTAGCAGATGTAATGGGAACAGATCACTCATTTGTGGAAATATTTATGGTAGTGCTTTCAAAGGAACATTCAATCCACAGTTGCAACTGATGAAGCATGTAGCAAGGACTGTTTCTAAAACCATGTGGGCTAAAATGTCATCCTACAAGGCAGTTAAAATTTGTTAACTTAATATGTGTCTGACCAGAGATTAGAAAACACTAGCTGTCATATTTGAGCAGATTCAGTGCATGTGCATTTTCAGTAAAATAGAAGTAAGTACTCATCTTCTGTTGAAAAGGCCAGGTTAAATTGCTTTAATTGAAGAGGAAGGCTTCCCTATCACATCTTTCATGCTGCCCAGCAAGGAACCATTTCGTATCCCAAATGCACCTTCTTTTACCTGACAAAGCTTTTTTAACAGTGTAGATATTGTTTTCTGAGCGGTACTTAAAATCACACTTCACAGCTTTTGAATGCAACACATTGAAATGTGAAACTGAACCAGTCTTACTCTCTTAGGCGGCTGATAAATTTTCTATCAAAATGAGAAAAGCCATAAAAGATGAATTAATTTAACAGATGCACATAAGTGTGATGTTGGCCACACACAATAGCTTTCATCACTGGTAGGCAGCATTGCATTCTTTTGCTGAGCCCCTCACTGTGCTCTAATTATCGAATGTCTTTTAGTCCAAAAGCTCCCTAAAGCAGGTCATAAAATATTATGCCCAGTCAATGGATGCTGGCAAATCTTTGTCAAAATTTGCCAAAGGTATTGAGAAATCCCTGAAAGGATAGGGAGAGAAGGCTAAATGCATTCAACTAAAAGCTTAGGCATACCACAGAGATATAACTTTTGGACACTTTATAATACTTTCATTACTTTGGGCTACTTAGAGCAGTAATAATTTACTAAATAGGAGCAATTTAATAGAGAATCCAGAAATGTAAAAGAATTATTGCATCTCTGAAAAAAGTACATAGCATTCACTCTGAAAAGACGAAACCCAGCATTTCCAATAAAGTTGATTTACTACTTAATGCACATCTGAAACAGCATGGTGTTGGTTCAGAGAGCAGTTTGTAGCAATTTGATTTACACTAATCAAATGAAATGGTGCATTTTCCTGACACATAAATGAAGTACACATTTTAAAAAATTACTTAAGAAAATAGCTATTCAAAATGTTTAGTCATCATGATGGCAGCTAGTGGACGTTTCACACTTACATTAAATTGATGTTTAGTTGTCTCTAAAGATACATCTTTGTAATCATCTATCTTGTAAGTATGTTTTAAGAGAGAAAGTTCATCCTTCTAATTTTATTTAACTTTATATCAAAAATATGTTTAAAATATGGAAGAGACATGGAAGGTAGAATGAGAAACTCCAGTCAAAAAGGAGTTCTAAAAGGAGAGAAAATATGATATAAGAATTGCTGCCATTAAATGTTTTTCTTAAGAGATGGGTTGAGTGTTTGTGTGAGGGCAGGAATTCTATAAGGTTTGCATTCCCCACTTAGCTACTGAGCACCTGCTTTATGCCAGGCACCATGTTAGGCGCTTGATATACAAAACTGTATACAATGTGGACCTTTTATTTAACAAACCCAAGTTTGTTATTGGAGATAACTTGGTATTATGGAATCCACCTAAGAGGGCATCCAGACAAGATCTGGCAGGCTAAAGAGATCTCTCAAAGCTTGAGATGAGCCGAGCAGAATACATACTTAGTTATTTTTCAGGTAAGTAGTAGTGTGTTTCTCTTTGGGAACAAGGGGCAACGAGCCTGGAGGTATCCCAGGCACAAAATGTGGCTCGTACAAAAGCATAGGTCTGTGAGTGGATATGAAGATGTCACACCAGGAAGAAATCACAGGCTTTGCCAAAGAACCCAAGACTAATTCTGAGGGTTCTAAGGTGCTAGAGAAGGCTTTCAAGCCACTCATTGACATGGTCGGTCATATTTGTTTTTTAGGAAGAGGAGTGAGGAAGAATTGAGATGGGTAAAAACAAATGGAAGCAGGAAAGTATATCTAGAAGGCTGTTGAGTAAAGGTGAGAACCTGAGCTAAATCATTCACAGGAGGACAGAGATTTGCTAGGTACCAAAGTGGTGGAATCAAATTCAACTCAAGACAAATTCTATGTGGGAGATGAATGAGAGAGAAGACAAAAGTACAAAATCCAGTTTGGCTCTCACTCTTCACAGATGACATGATATTCTATGTAGAAAACCCAAAAGACTCCACCCAAAAATTGCTAGAACTGATACAGGAATTCAGCAAAGCTGCAGGATATAAAATCAATTCACAGAATTCAGTTGCATTTCTGTACACTAACAGTGAGGCAGAAGAAAGAGAAAACAAGGAAATGATCTCGTTTATAATTGCACCAAAAACATAAGATACCTAGGGGGGCACCTGGGTGGCTCAGTCATTAAGAGTCTGCCTTTGGCACAGGGCATGATCCCAGAGTCCTGGGATCGAGCCCGCATCGGGCTCCCTGCTGTGCTGGGAGCCTGCTTCTTCCTCTCCCACTCCCCCTGCTTGTGTTCCCTCTCTCACTGGCTGTCTCTCTCTGTCAAATAAATAAATTTTTTAAAAAATCTTAAAAAAACCCATAAGATACCTAGGAATAAACCTAACCACAGAGATAAAGGATCTGTGCTCTGGAAACTATAGATCATTTATGAAAGAAATTGAGGAAGACACAAAGAAATGGAAAAACATTCTATGCTCATGGATGAAGAAAAAATAAAATGTCTATGCTACCCAAAGCAATCTGCTCCTTCATTGCAATCCCTATCAGAATACCATCAGCATTTTTCATAGAGCTGAAACAAACAATCCTAAAATTTGTATGGAACCGGAAAAGACCCCAAATAGCCAAAGGAGTGTTGAAAAAGAAAACCAAAGCTGGTGGCATCACAATTCCGAACTTTAAGCTGTATTACAAAGCTGTGATCATCAAGACAATATGGCCTAACACAAAAACAGACACATAGATAAATGGAACAGAATAGAAAACCCAGAAATGGACCCTTAACTGTGTGGTCAACTAATCTGCAACAAAGCAGGAAAGAATATCCAATGGAAAAAAAGATACTCTCTTCAACAAATGGTGTTGAGAAAATTGGACAGCTACATGCAGAAGAATGAAACTGGACCATTTTCTTAACACCATACACAAAAATAAACTCAAAATGGATGAAACACCTAAATGTGAGACAAGAATCCATCAAAATCCTAGGAGAAAACACAGGCAGCAACCTCTTTGACCTTAGCCACAGCAACTTCTTGCTAGACATGTCTCCAAAGGCAAGAGAAGCAAAAGCAAAAATGCACTATTGGGACTTCATCAAGATAAAACACTTTTGCACAACAAAGGAAACTCAACAAAACTAGAAGGCAACTGGCAAAATGGGAGAAGATATTTGCAAATGTCTTATCAGATAAAGGACTAGTATTCAAAATCTATAAAGAACTTATCAAACTCAACACCCAAAAAACAATCCAATCAAGAAATGGACAAAAGACATGAACAGACATGTCTCCAAAGATATACAAATGGCCAGCAGACACATGAAAAAATGCTCAACATCACTCAGCATCAGGGAAATATAAATCAAAACCACAATGAGATACTACCTCACACCAGTCGGAACGGCTACAATTAAGTCAGGAAACGACAGAGGGTGAGGATGCGGAGAAAGGGGACCCTCTTGCACTGTTGGTGGGAATGCAAGCTGGTGCAGCCGCTCTGGTAAACAGTATGGAGGTTCCTCAAAAAGTTAAAAATAGAAGTACCCTACAATCCAGCAATTGCACTACTAGGTATCTACCCAAGGTATACAAACATATTGATTCAAAGGGGCATATGCACCCCAATGTTTATAGCAGCAATGTCCACAAGAGCCAAACTATGAAAAGAGCCCAGATGTCCATCGACAGATGAATGGATAAAGAAGATATGGTATATCTTGGAATATTACTCAGCCATCAAAAGAATGAAATCTTGCCATTTACAATGACATGGATGGAACTAGAGGGTATTATGTTAACTGAAATAAGTCATTTGGAGAAAGACAAATACCATATGATTTCACTCATATGTGGAACTTAAGAGACAAAACAGATGAACATAGGGGATGGGAAGGAAAAATAAAATGAGATGAAAATTGAGAAGGAGGCAAGTCATAAGAGATGCTGAACTCTAGGAAACCACCTGAGGGTTGCTGGAGGGGAGGTTGGTGGGGCCATGGGGTAATCCCTATCATCAGGGATGATAGGAGGAATAAATATTATCTACATAAGGTGCTTAGTTTAGTGCCTGGCACATAGAATGTGATCCATAAATAGCCATATTAGTGTTGGGAGCTGGGAAAGGCCATTTAGTTTCTAGGAACTGTGCTGTGTAGGGTTTAGGATGAACTGCTTCTACTCTGTGCGGAGTGAAGAGAAGCAGGGATGTCCAGGAAGAGCCAGACAGAGAGCTGGAGGCAGCATTCTTTGCTTGGGTTGAAGAATGAAGGGTGGTGGCACCTTAGGGTGCCATGGGCAAGTCTTTGAGGCTGGTAGGATAAGCACAGAGCATGTCCGTGAGCAGGGGAAGATGTAGAGAAATAATCAGAGGTTTGCATTTTGAATGGGGGACCAAGGATGACTGAAATGTGAGGCAGAGCAAGAGGTTCTGACCCCCGTGGTGCCACATCAGGTTGCTTGACTGTATCCCAGGCTGATGTGGCAATCCTAAAGGAGCGAGTGCTTGACAGAGGAGCTGGAATTCATGAGCAGAGCCCATAGGTCAGACATAGCGGTATCCATAGGAAGGTGGTGTCTGCAGGTTAAACCAGGACAAATGGGGATAACATAAAGGAAGAGGAACACAGCATGTTCATTAACCTGTGTCTTCCTTTGGTTCTGTTGTGCATAATAATCATACTAGGCTTATGTGACAGCGTATGCCTTGAGAGTAAATAGCCTGTAATTACAAGTAAATATGGACAGAGCTCCTACAATTGCAAAATCAATTGTGTGCTGCAATTCCTTGAAAACACCACTAGAGGAGCGCCTGGGTGGCTTAGTCAGTTAGGCATTGGACTCTTGATTTCGACTCAGGTCATGATCTTAGGGTTGTGAGATTGATCCCACTTTGGGTTCCGCGCTGGCTCCACGATGAATGTGGAGCCTACTTAAGATTCTCCCTCCCTCTCTGGCCCTCCCCTCTCCATCTCTAAAAAAGAAAACCAACCAACCAAAAAACACCACTAGAGAAATTTGAACACAGAAAAAGAGGTACAGGGGAGAATATAATTCCTACCATTAGAATATAAGTCCAAGCCAATGAAATAAGATCCAAGCCAATAAATAAGCCCCACTTGCTGCCTCAGAGGGCTGCAGCGAAATGATGATTGAGCAAGCATTTATTTTGCACCTACTATGTGCTGGGAACTTTACTTACATTGTTGCATTTATGAAATGTCTTCAGATAGGAAACACAGCAGGAAGAAAAGGTGAAGCCCTGCAGCTTCTTCAAGGCAGTGACAATTCAAGGGTATTTCTCCCTTGTCCTTTCTCCCTCTGTCCACTGTGACAGCCTGCTATTCCAGCCCCCCAGGTCTCTCGACAGCTCCCCCCCTCCACATGTTGTATTCCTCTGAAGTGACAAATTGTAGAAATAAGGGAAGGCAGAAGGAGAAAGGCTAAAATAAGGTTTCAGAGAGAAAAAAAGGGAGACAAGAAAGGAAAAAGTAAAAGAAAAATGAAGACCCAGGAGTGACCAAAAAAAATTACATAGAAAATAAGAAAAAGACCGTGTTTGAAAAACGAGGCTTTTGCTTGTGAGGATACATATTTCTACACCTAACATGCATACTCAACTTCATGACAAAATAGCATGCGATCTAGTCACGTGGGGGAAGGGAATTTGCAGGTATTGTCCCAAAGCCATTATGGAAAACATGACCGACCGTCAGAGGCCTTCTAGTGCTTCCCCTGTTCCCGGTAATCTTTTGAGTCAGAGCAGGTGGAAACAATGTTTAATATTTCTAAAACTATGTGGGTGAAGAGAGCTAGGTTCTGGTTTCAGAACCGAAATCACAAGCTCTGTGCGTTTAATTGTGGCGAACATGAAAGGTTTTTATTAGGTAGGTGTTTATAAAGAAAAATTTAAATAAGCATTAGGGGATTTTAAACCCCTGATGAGGTAGTTACCTGCTGCATTATTTAGAACACTTGGGACTCAAACTGCTGCCCTTTTGTGTGCCAAGCTGCCACTGACTGATGTAAGGGCCTCAGAATTTCTCCCTGAGGAGGTATAATCAATGAAAATCTTTTACCAACACTAGTCCCTGCTAGACATCTAAGGGACAAGTCTTCACAAATCATATTAACTCACTAGCACAATAACAGTAACACTCCTTGTAAGTTGCTAAATTTTGCAAATTAATGAGTGACAAGATGATGGCATAGGTCAGTAATACATATTATGCTTAATTTTCATTAAGTGTTTGATTTGCATGTCACACCTCTGCCTGTCTGAAAAAAAAGGTGATGAGCGTAGAGGCACCAAACATCATTAGCCCTCCATGATTGTATTACATTTTTGCATAAAATGAAAAGGAACTTTCTGATGTTTTATAATTACTGCAGTGTATTAGCAAAATTTTATTATGCAATTAAAACATTAGCTACAACAAATATAAATATGTTCATGTGTTCTTAATTAGAGCACTTTAATAATTACTGTTCACTTGTGTATAAGTAGTTTACATACGGTTAGAAGCACTTAAATTAATATAAAAGTGGGATTTCAAATTTTTAAATCTGCTTTTTCTATAAATGGAAATGATTTTATGATGGAAATGTATAGTCAAAGGGGTAAAACCGACACTGAACAGAAATATAACCTAGTGCCTCTAAGTGCCCTGACCCTGGGTTCGAATCCTAGCTCTGCCACCATTACACCTGCAACGTTACTTTGCCACTCTGCACCTCAGTTTTCATATTAGTAAAATAAAAATGCCAATTATAATTAAAACACTTCCTAGACTTGTTGTAAAGATTAAATGCACTGATATATCATGGCATTTAGAATGGCACCTGACACGTAATTAGCGCTGCATGAGTGAGTGTGATTAATATCATTATTATTGCTTGATTGTCAGAGGAGCTATTATTCTAAATTATCAAGATAGGGGTCTTTAATAAGCTTTCTCAAAGGATCTCAAAGAACACTTTAGGTAGGCAAAGCAAGCAATCAACAGGACATTTTTTTTTCTCTTAGAGATGCAAAGTAGAAGCCTGCTGAATCACCTGCCAGGCCAGCACTAAAGTTGCAGATGGCGTAATGAAACAATAGTTAAGAGTATAAGCTGGAGTCTGCTGAGGAAGGAAAACTCTTCAGAAGTCCTCCACCCCTTCCACACTCTTCCTCTGGAAGGGGAGCCGATGGGTTAGAGTTGAGGAATCTAATGAGGCCATCTTCATGGGGAATGGGAAAATGGGGCCATTGTGCATTGGGTTCCTCACCAAGCACAAGGAAGTGCCTTGACCTGAGCCTGTTTTCTTAAAGCAAAACCATAACTTGCACTCTCTTCTTCAGTCCTTCCTGTAGCCAACCAGAGTGTGGTAAAAAGACTGCTTCAGGCTTTCAGGTAAGGAGAAAAAACTCCTTTGGGCTAGGTGCTCCAGCTCTGCTTACCAGAGCATTCCTTGGACTTTGGGGCAGGAGCCCAACTAACAGTGAAGTGAGAATCTGCTTCCTTGGGTTATCATTCCTTGCTTGTATCTCTGTCCCAGTTGGCTGTTGTCTGGGGTAGGATTTGAACATTCCTGGGTCCTTTCACCAAATTCCGTCTAAAAACATCCCAATCCCAACACAGTCTCTGACATCATCTAATGGGGAAACTAAGGCCCTGGAGAAAAAGTAACATGCCCAAGATCACATAGGAAGTAGTTAGTGGTAGCGCTGTGGCTTGAAGTTAAGTTTCTTGATTCCCAGACTGTTATTTAAAAATTGGGTATAATAGTTATAATAATATGGACATAATACAAAAAACTCCTAACATCTGGAAATACAATGTTTCAAGTGCACAAGCATACAATCTGCTTTTGTATAGAACTGAGGTCTTAGCCATGCTTTATTCTTTCCAGAGTCCTTCTCAGAAAAGCCTCATTTTCCTAGCCAGATTCCCACTTAGGCAATTACATCCTGCTCATATAAACTGTTTTTATATTTCAATTGGACAGAGCACACTTCCATCTAATTTATCTTGCTCCCCTAATTGGCTTTGCAAGATTGCTGTGTGAGCTTTGAATTGCTGCACTTCCTCTCTGCATTCAGGATGTCCTTAGGGAGCCATTATGTAAATTACTTTTTTCAGTGTGCTAAATGGTGCCCTAGTGCCCTGAAAGAGTTAATTCACCTCAGAGAGGTGAGCAGTTATTCACCCAAGAAGCAGGACTGTTACTGACCCAAAGTGGGCCTTAACAATCTGGGCATATGGCCAATTAGCCACATGCTGGCTCAGTAGATGTTCAGTGGGTAGGTGCCCAACCATTGTTCATGCCCCACTGGAAATGACTTAACCATGGGGAACACATGAGTTGTTCAACTGAATCCCAAGTCTCCCTAGGAGTAGAAGTTAGAAGTAGTTTTGCCTAAGAACACCTATTTAGATTACTGCCTGACTTCTACGGGGGCAATCTATTTTTGTTCACAGATGGTCCTAGAATTCCTGAATATACAGGTTGGTTTTGCAGTAGCCCTTCCCAGACAGGATATCATATTCCCCAATGGAGCATCTCAGGGGTTCCAACTGAAGGAAAAAATAATTATAGGGGGTATTCCATCTACTAGGACTGCTCAATAGAAATATAAGGTGAATCACATATATAATTTTATGTTTTCTGGTATCCATATTAAGAAAAGTAAAAAAAAAAAGGTAAAATTAATTTTAATTATATATTCTATTTAACCCATTGTATCCAAAATATTGTCATTTTAACAGGTAGTTAATATTAAAATATTATTGAGATATTTTATATTCTTGGTGTTTGTATGAAGTCTTTGAAATATGGTGTGTATTTTACAGTTAAAGCCCATCTCATTTTGGTACTAGCCACATTTCTGGTGGTCAGAAACCACATGTGGCTAGTGACTGTCATATTGGGCAGCAGAGCTCTAAAAGTTGTCTGAGTTGGTCTAGACTTAAAAGAAGGTCATATCTTCCCTTCTTCCCACCTGTTTGTTTTGTTTTGCTGCCAGGCAAATTCAAATCCCATGAGCTTGCTCAATTCTTTTTAAGTTTGGTCCAGCATCGTCAGAATGTTCTGGAGACTTGGCCAGTTTTGTTTTGCTTGTTTTTAATGAACATTTGCATTATAGGACATTTGTATGCTTTTTATGCCCCAGAATCTTAATGCCTGAAATAAAAACTAGACTGGAAAATGATGGAAATAGAGCTATATAGCCCTTCCAGAAACTTTAAGAGGAAGAGAATCAATTTCTTTTTTTCCTGGAAGTAAAGAGGAGGTGAGAAATACTGGGGAAAATTAACTAAAATGAAGGCTGCAGTTCCATAAAACATTAAGAGTCTACTATAAGCTAGGCCCTTACAGCACAAAGATGAGCAAACCATAATCATAGTAATTGAAAAGCTTGTAGTTTAGTGGAGGCGACCATCCCAAGAGTGATTTGATATGATATAAAGAAGTGATCAATGAAGGTAAGAACAGTCTCAATTTGAGCAGATTGTATGGTGTTTCACCTAACCTGGGATACAAAGACACCTTCCTGGAGAAACAGGAGTAAAACTTGAATGCCCCAAACGAGAATAACCAGAAGTAACAGGAGCACACCTTGAGACCTAAAGCTTATAAATCATGTTATGAGCTCAGCCTTTTTTCTGTGATGGGAAACCACTGGGAGTTTCTTTCTGTTTTTTGCTGTTTTTTTTTTTTCTTAAAGATTTTATTTATTTATTTATTTGAGAGAGAGAGAGAGAACAAGTGGTGGGGAGGGACAAAGGGGAAGAGAGAGAGAAGCAGACTCCCCACTGAACAGGAAGCCCGACCCTGGGATCATGACCTGAGCCAAAGACAGATGCTTAAATGACTGAGCCATACAGGTGCCCCTCCACTGGGAGTTTCTAAAGAATCACCCTATTAGGTTTTAGATGGATCAGATGGATGACTCTGATTGCCTATGGAGAATGGATTCAAAGGGTAGAAGAGGGGGCCTAGTAGGTGGAGCACTGGAATAGAAGAAAGAAGACAAAGTAGGGGGCTGTTATAAGAAGGCAGAGCACTGGCCAAGAAACTGACCAAGGGGGAGTCATGATAGACATACGTGAGGTAAAATCAGTAGGTCTGGGTGATTGGCTAGGTCCAGGAGATAACATTGAAAGCAATTAAGCAGAGATTACAGACAGAAAGTCAATTTAGAGGTCAAGATGGTGAGTTCTGTTTTTGAAGAGCCTGAATGTGTCTTGCCTCTGCAACATCCCCTGGACTTTGCCAACAAGCAGTTCCTCACACAGGTTTGATGCTCACATTTATAGGTAGTAAATAACACCTGTTATTTACAGATCGTTTAATGAGGTCAAGGACTTTACATTTGTAACTTTAGTAATGGCCAGAATGAACTTATGAGACATAAATTATTATGATAAATTTTACAGGTGTGGAAGATCAAGTATGTGTTAACAGGAGCCAGGATTGAAACTCTAGGTTCTCTGAGTCTGTAACCTCAGATTGTACTCAGAATTTTATCTTGTGTCGTCTAGTTATAATATCGTGGAATAAAATTCATAAGTGAAGATGATATCACCCAAGATGAAGATGAAAAGAGAGCACTTATAATAAATCTAAAAGTACCTCACTTTTCACAAACATTTAAATATATGAAAATAATGTATTTGCTTACAAATTTACTGTTTAGTTTAAAGAGTTAAAAGAACCGATTGTTCATATATTACAAATTTATCAGTTAAATACATTTTCCTTCTAATAATTTTTAGTTATAAAGAAAGATAAAATTGTGAATATTATTTCATTTAAAATATGATATCCTTTTTGTAACAAATCATTCTATAGTCTAATATTTACAATATCTAGAATCTCTTTGGTTTTGCTAATATATGAAGAAGCCAAATTTTAAGAACAAAAGAAACTGATAATACTCAACTAAAAAAGTAAAATGAGACAATTTAAGAGTTCATAACTTCCATAATGTTAAGCAGTCACAGAAGACTGTCAGTTAGGAAACAAGCTTCTATCTGCTACCTGCCACCAACCCGTCACCCACCTCCCACCACTCTTGTCCTTTCAGTAGAAAGAAAATAAATTATTATAAACAATTACTTTAATGTAACTTTCCCATGGGATGATTATCTATATCTATTTATTTTCATTTTCTGACTGTCACTATCAGCTTTTTGCTCAGTGTCTCACTTGGTTTTGGATTCTGAAGCCCATTACATTACAGAGCTCAGGGTCCCTACTCTGCCTTCTCAGCCTCCGTTTCTATTTTCTGCCCTAGGATTCTGTTTAGCTACTGTTATATGGTTGCTATCTAGATAAACAGCGAGCTATCCCTTAGGACCTCAACCCTGTCACCCACCTTCCGGATCATTGATTATCACCTCCTTACGCTAATACTACCCTCACCCATTTTAGATGGTCTGGCTAGGACCCATTTGACATGACCTTTGGATGTTGTAATTGGATGACTCTCAAGGTCCAGTTCAGTCTGATTAGCTTCTGAGAAGTGTTCTTACGTATTTCTAGCTTCTCTCTTTTGGCACCAGCCTGCAGTGGAATTCCCAACATAGCTCTTGGTAGAAAATGTTCATACTTCTATTTGATTGATTTTGGTATGTAGGGACCATAATCACACAGTGGTGTATCTGTTAATATAAAAGCTTCCTTTTTGCAGGCATTTCAGAAAGTATTTTTTAAGAGGTAAATTCCAGATGACAAAATAAATGAAGCTTTTCTATTTGCTCAAAAGTCATAAAGAAAAGAAAAAAAGGGGGGGGTTCAAAAAAGTGAAATGACCTTAGCAATTCACAGCCAGAATCTCTCCTAAAATTCAACCAAGTTACAATTAAGTGCAAGACTGATAACTACAAGAGGAATGATTGGTTTAATCAGCTAAGCCTTATTTGACACAACTATCAAGGCTCAATCTGGCTCTTTCTCTCTTCCTTTCAGTTGTGCCAAATAGTTCCCTCAATAACTCATATCTAGTCTTACGCAGATTTGGAGCCTTTCTTTTGATGAGGATGGTCAGGTAGCTGCCCAAGTGACATTTTCTGGAAGAGCCCAGATCTAACTAAAATCATCTTGTATGCCAGCTTTCCATTGCGTCTGCAACCACCATTAAGTAGTATTGGGAACAAAAACCTATGACTTAGCAAGAGAGCTGTGATGCATTTGCATCAGTAACTACCTTTGTTTACTCCATTATAACGTACTATCCCCATAACCAGAAGTGGAGCCTTTCATTTATTTTTAGAATTAACAAATATTTATACATTATTACCCATTCTCTAGGCACTACGAAGGCACTGACAAAACCCAAGAGAATATGACAACATAGTATCTGCCCTCAATGAGTCTAATTTTCTTGTATACTGATGAGAGGGAGAAGTACTGGATGGTGTGTCTGTCAAGCTAGGTTATAGTACAGAAAAATATATCTCCCAAAGTTACTGGCTTCTGAAAACAACAGTTTATCTTTCATTTTCGCTTCATGCCTTTTGCAATTGAGCTGGGGCTCTGCTCCACATGTCTTCACTCTGGGATTCAGGTTAATAGAGTAATCACTATCTCAAATATTACTGGTCACTAGAGTCTGGCCAAAAAGCACTCTAGAGAGTATTGCATTAGTAATTCAATGCCTTGGCCTGGAAGAGATACTTCTTGCTTCTACTCCCAACCTAATAACCAGAACTAGTCATGTGAACTTACTTAACCACAAGGAGACAGATAATGCCTGGGAGGCAGAGAGCTGGAATATCAGAAAAGCTTTAATGACTTCCGAGACATGCAAATTCTGAAGTTGAGGAGGAGACAGGTCTGGGCTTTCAGTGTGGTGCACTTCCAAGGCCCCCTTGGAGCTCTGGGCATCCAAGATGAAGCCTGAAAGTGCAAGGCACTGGAAAGGGGGATAAAAGAGCAGAAAAAGAAGGAATTCTACTTATTGATCACATAGTCTGTCTCAGTCACTTTAATTTCATTATATCATTTAAACATTTAAATTTAAGGGAGTGAGGAGGAAAACAAAACGTTTAGCCATGAACAGAAGCTAGAGATACTCTAAAGGTAAACTCGGCTCACTGAGCTGTTATTTTTTTTTAAAGATTGATTTATTTAGTTAACAGAAAGAGAGAGAGTGCGAGGGGTGGGGGAAGGGCAAAAGGAGAGAGAGAGAATCATAAGCAAACTCCCCACTGAATGAGGAGCCCAACTCAGGGCTTTATCCCAGGACCCTGAGATCATGACCTGAGCTGAAATCAAGAGTCAGATGCTTAACCGACTGAGCCACCCAGGTGCTCCTGAACTATCTGATTTAACAACGTGGTTCCAGATACAACATGGTACTTACAAACTGAGAGCTGTGACAATTAATACCTTCTCCAAGGTTCACCTGAATGGATATACCCAAGATCTGAGGAGAAACTATAAAGACATAAGTCATTTTGGAAATACCTAGAAGAACAAAGATTACTCTGTTTTCACACCTGCAGCTTTAATTTAAACCGTATCAGTACTTTGTGTGACTCTGTAAGGCTTGCCTCCAGCCTTCTTACAGATCTTAGTGTTCTTCCTACCTACTCTATATGAAATATTGAAAAAAAGAGTCATACAGCTTGGAATGAGACCAGCAAGAGCTCTTAAGTTCCTTCGTTCGTTCTTTCTTTTCTTTCTTTCTTTTTCTTTCTCTTTCTTTCTTTCTTTCTTTCTTCCTTCTTTCACTTACTTTCTTCTATACTTGGATTCCTATATTGCTTCTTTCCTGAGTCTTTTTTTTTCAAGACTTTATTTGAGAGAGAGAGCAAGTGCGCAGGAGCAAGCATGAGTGGCAGAGGGACAGGGAGAAGTAGACTCTCCATTGAGCAGGGAGCCCAACGTGGGCCTGGACTTGGGGACTCTGGGATCATCACCGGAGCTGAAGGCAGATGCTTAACAGACTGAGCCACCCAGACACCCCTCCTTAAGTCTTTTTGATATTTCCTTCTCACTAAAGCATTCTGCTCATGCTTCTTCTGATATTGAAAGGATAAAGCACTTGTGAGTTTCAGCTTATAGTAATAGCTCTCTTTATTTGGTGTGTGTAGTTTTTTTTTAACTTTTCTTAAGCTCTTTTATATGTATTGCCTTATTGTATTTTAGAATTAAAGAATGCAGTAAAAAGTTAAAAGATATGGAAGATGTTATAAGGTGAATACGATCTGGAGTAAAGAATTGTTATGCTAATATGCAGGTAGCTCTAAACATTTGGAAACCTTTCTCTAAGTGAAGATCTAAATTTCAGCCCAGTTGTTTTGGAGCGAATATTAAAAACACAGACCAGCAAATTGGACAATTTTACATTGTCACAGTAGTAACACATTGAAAACAAATAAGACTATATCATAGGATCCCTAAAATGAAATGAATACTTTGGAAGATAGAACTGGTCAGAATGCTGTAAAATTTACATTTTTAAAGAAATTTGGGGGGGTGACAGATAATGACAGTTGATACTTGATTATCAGAGATAGTCTTGGAGGGTAGGTAGAAATAAAGTAGGTTACAGATAACCTTCACTACCTCAAAGTAGACAAGCCAGTTTACCAATCAAACATTGGAGAAAGAACAGCTAGCATCTGGGGAGATCTCATTTTCCAGTGAGGCTAAACAATTAAGTAATTATGAAATTGGGAGTTGAAGGACAGCTCTCCTAGGTGCAGGAGCTAAGGAGCCAAACTTTGGGTAGGGCTGTTAATAGAGTAGAACAAGTGTGATTGCATGACTCCAGATCTGGAATCCTGTCCTCCAACCCCTGGGAAACTGATAATCAGGACTCATGCCCCAGGGCTTTATTATATGCCTCTGTAGGGAACTGATCTAATCCCAAATCTTTGCTGTACCCTAACCACCTCCATCTGGAAACAGGCTAATCCACAAACCCATTACTCCATAAACCACGTAATCCACCCTCAGATAAACTGGACGTATTAATGATGTGTGCCCCATGTGTGTGCTCATTCTAATAATAATTTTTTTTAAAAAGGAGCAGTTTTCTATAATTGAAGGCCTAGAAATTCTATATAGGATATAATAAAGAACATTTCTTGGTCCTCATCTTTTAATCCAAATGTAAGAATTCAAGTAAGTATTGACAAGCATTCCTACTAACTGATTTATATACTCCCAAAGTTGAAAACTTTTAAGCCTTGTGAAACTAGTGATTATATCCCATATAAACAGAAATTTACTTTTCAATGGATATTTTATCATTATCATTAATTGACTCAAATAACATGTTGAGAACCTCCTGTACATCAAGCCAAAAAGCATCCACTAGTAAAGAATGTAGTGGGTTATGGCTTTGTAATAAGAAACTTATATTCTTTTTTTTTCTTACTTTTAAACTTTTTATTTTGAACTCATTTTAGACTTACAGAACAGGTGTAAGAGTAATGTAAACATTTTATATAACTATAGTACAAGTACCAAAAACCAGAAAATCAGCTTTGGTACAATCATATTAACTGTACCTTTTTGAATTTCGCCAGTTTTTAAATGAATATCCTTTTTGTGTGTCTGTTCCAATATCCTATCCAGGATCTCATATTGCATTTACTTCATTATTACTATTATTATCATTATCATTATTACTACTATTATTTTCACTTGTTTACAAGTATCCAAATTAAAAAAAAAAAAAAACAAGCAATGTGAACAATGACAAAGGAGAGCTGGACCTTTTTTTTTTAAATGGATAAATTTGACATGTAGTATTGTATAAATTTAAGGTGTACAGAGTGTTACTTTGATAAGTCGTAATATAGTTGCTGTTATAATGGCATTTAGCACATTACATACTTACAATATGATTGTCTATATTCAATATACTATACATTAGATTTCGGTGGCTTATTTAGTACTTGTTACAAATTTCTACCCTTAAATACCATCGATCTTATTCCCTCACCCCCCATTCCCTGGAAACCACCATTTTACTCTGTTTTATTTCGTTCTGTTTTGTTCACAGGTTTGACTTTTTTTAGATTCCACATATACATGATATCATACAGTACTTATCTTTCTCTGACCTATCTCACTATAATGCCCGGGGCCCATTTAGGTGTCACAAATGGCAAGATATCCTCCTTTATCGTGGCTGAATAACATCCCACTGTGTATATACTCTACATAATACCCATAAGTAGAATTGCTGGATCATATGGTAGATCTATTTTGAATTTTTGGTGGAACCTTCATACTGTTTTCCATAGTGATTGGATTAATTTACATTCCCAGCAACTATAAGGATTTCCTTTTTATCACATCTTTGCCAGCACCTGTTGTCTCTTGTCTTCTTGATGATAGCCATTCTAACAGGTATGAGATGATAGTTCATTTTGATTTTTATTTGCATTTCCCTTATGATTAAGGATGTTGAGCATTTTCTCATGTGCCTGTTGGCCATTTTGATGTCTTCTTTAGAAAAATGTCTATTTTGTTCTTCTGCCCATTTTTAATTTTTTTAATTTTTTAAAAAGATTTTATTTATTTATTTGACAGAGAGGGAGGGAGAGAAAGAGCACAAGCAGGGGAAGTGGCAGGCAGAGGGACAGGGAGAAACAGACTCCTCACCAAGCAAAGAGCCTGATGCAGGGCTCGATCCCAGGATCCTGGAATCATGACCCGGGCCAAAGGCAGATGCCTAACTGACTAAGCCACCCAGGCACCCATTTCTGCCCATTTTTTAATCATCATTTTTTGTCATTAAGTTATACAAGTTCTTTTTATATTTTGAATATTAACCCCTTATCCAGTATATGGTTTGGAAAAATTTTCTCCCATTCCATAGGCTATTTTTTAGTTTTCTTAATTGTTTCTTTTGTTATACAGAAGCCTTTGAGTTTGATGTAGTCCTGTTTGTTAATTTTTGCTTTTGATGTCATGTCCAAAAAAGTCATTGCTAAGACCAAATCAGTGAGTGCCTTCCCTACATTTTCTTCTAGGAGTTTTATGGTATTAGGTCTTATGTTTAAGTCTTTACTCTATTTGAAGTTAATTTTTGTGACTGGTATGAGATAGGAGTCTGATTTCATTGTTGTACATGGGTTTTTCCGGTTTTCCCAACACAATTAGTTGAAGAGCCTATCCTTTCCCCATTGGGTGTTTTTGGCTCTCTTATCCAGGATTAATTGACCATATATGCTGGGATTTAATTCTGAGGTCTCTATTCTGTTTTATTAGTCTATGCATCTACTTTTGTGCCAGTACCATGCTGTTTTTATTACTATGGCTTTTGTAGTATAGTTTGAAATCCAGAAAGGTGATACCTCCAGCTTGGTTCCTTTTTCTCAGGATTGCTTAGCTATTCAGGGTCTTTGTAGTTCTACACAAATGTTACAGTTGAAGAAACCTATATTCTTAATTCTAAGTATTTAGGACATTATAGCCAAAAGCTGACAGTACAACACAAAGCATGTACTGGACAAATAAGACTTAAAATTAAAAAAAAAAAAAGTTAAAGCACTACAGGAGTAATGAATCAAAGGTTTATTTTCTGAAACAAGGAACATGTTGTAAAAACAGATTTTATAATAAAGGGAAATTCAATCAGTATGTCAAAATTTCAATATTACTGAAAGAGCTTTCCTGTTTATGATGAAGCAGTGAACTAGTTAGTAATATTAGCCCATACTTTTCAATTTCCTTTGCAACCTGGCCCTTCTCTCCTCTTATCTAACTCAAGATATCCCCCTTGGGATATCCTAACCTAGAATGTGGGTTGACAAAAACTATGGCCTATGAGTCAAATCCATACCTCAAACAAGGAATGTCCTTTAAATTTTTTAAAGATTATACAAAATAAAGACTATATATCAGAGGCTGTATATGATTCACAGAGTCTAAAATATTTATCAGCTTGCCCATTACAGACAAAATGAACTGACTCTATGTCTAGGGTATTCCTAGACTCCTCCATCTTCTCTACTCCTCAAATCCAAGTTAGTGTCTAGTATCTGCCACAAATCTTCTTTTCTCCATTTCTCTTGCTAGCTGTCCTAGTTTATGAATCCATCGCCTCTTGCCTAATGTGGTTCTCAGACTCTAATCTCCCCTTCCCCAACAATTCACTAGAATGTCTCCAGCAAAAGTCTTTTAAAGAACAAAAGTCAGATGTGCCTGGGTGGTGCCGTTGGTTGAGCGTCCAACTCTTGGTTTCAGCTCAGCTCTGATTTCAGGGTTGTGAGATCAAGCCAGACATTGGGCTCTACACTCTGCTTGGAGTCTGCTTGGGACTCTTTCTCCCTCTTCCTCTGCCCCTCCCCCCCCATGCTCACTCACTGTCTCTCTCTTTCTTTCTCTCTCTCTAGGATAAATAAATAAATCTGAAAAAAAAAATCAAAGTCACCACATCTTTCTTAGTAAATCTTTTCTTGACATCCCAAGACCATCACATCATATGTGCTTGCTTCTCCTAGTCCCTGCTCTTCTGCAGATGTCTATACCACACACTTCACTTTGCAAGGGGTTTATTTGCAGGTTAGCTTTCCCACTGTCCTGGGAGTTCCTTGAGGGTAGATACAGACATAACATATGTCACACAAAAGATGCACCAAAGACGAAGTGAGAGAATGAGTTTAATACAGTGTTTTCTGAGTGTAGATTTTAATAGGGTAGAAAAAGTTTCTAGGACCCTGGATATCCTTGGAAGAGAAGAGGAGATAGGTATGAGCTATCAAGAAAATGTTTGGCAAAGAACAGTAAGACTAGGAGAACTAAAACCAACTTCTCATCTGCTTTTCATGCTAATGTCTCCTTTCATGAATGCATTTGAATACATAAAATTTTTTAAATGTTTAAATTATTCACAAGACTAAGCTGTGTACTTTGTGTTTTCCCAGTTATTTTCATTTTATAAAGTTGGCATATGTGTGAATATAGAACTGAAAATTGACAGAATGCGTGCATTTTTTGTGTGTGTAGAGAACAAGGATTAAAGGAAGGCAGGAGGACAGAAGGAAAATAGGAGAGCTTACTATTAGCTGCCTTCCCTGCTTCTAATTTCTTTCCCCTAGGCTCCAGAGATAAGGCAATCTCCTTGCCTACTTGGCATCCCTTTTTATTAGTCAGGGTAGACTATGCCATGCTGCAGTAAAAATTCACTCCGAATTCCCTTGGCCTTAACATAACTAAAGCTTATTCTTCACCTATGTTACATGCTTAGTTTTGGTCAACATGGGGCTCTCCTCCACATGGTCAGTCAGGACTCCAGGCTGATGGCAGCTCCACCAACCAAACCTGTATCATCTGGGATATGTGGTCTTGTTTTTTGTTTTGTTTTGTTTTTTAGGAGAAAAAAAGTTTATAAATATCTAATACCAACCTCTTCTATGCTTCTTTCCATTGTTCAGAGTCACATGACTAGCTGAGAATTGTAGTCTTTCATGTAGTAGGAATGAGAAAAGAACAGATGTTTGTAAGCATTAGTAGTATTTACCACACTCTTTCACATGATCTAGTAATCTGGAGTAAGACAAAACTATCCAAGTTATAGTATAGAATTAGAACTTCTGTTTATTTAGTTTCGGAGATGTCCTACTCAGCAGCTAATGATGTTACACGTTTGGCCAGCAAGCCAATAAGCTCTTGTTTGGGTTCCAGTCCCATCTTCTTTGCACCTTCAGTTTATGTTGATATTTTTTTTTTCTAAACACCCCACTAGCTAGTCAAGAAGAGTGCAAATATTTACTCCTGGAACAGGCACCTTCCCTGATCAGCTAAGAAATAGTTCTCTATTTGTTCCCCACTTCTCCCAATTTCCCTGGGATAAATGGAATTAGAATAGCCCAGAAATTAGAAATTAGAGTAATAGCCCAGGACCCTGAATACTTTTATGTATGTGATAAGGACTGAGATGGTAGATAGGGTAGAAATGGACTATTGTGAACTAGGCAACCATGAGATATATCTCTGCACTTCCTCATTAGTATGAGAACGATTATATCACCACTTCACATCCCAGAGATTTTATGTTAACCTTCTTGGAGACTTTCTTTTCCTTTCTTGGCTGTCTTGGATGTTCATTTTAGCATGCTCCTACCTACAAATGTTTAGACGGAGAAGACCATGTGTTGTGAATTTGCATGGACTTCTCAATCTTGAAGGACTGAATTAGAAAGACTTTATTTGTATCATTGATTTTCTGTGTCCTGCCAGATATCTGGAAATCTAAAAAGTGGAAATCTAAAAAGTGGAATGAATATATGTTGTGTAAGAGATTACCATAGTTTAGATAAGCCTATGTTGAAAGCATATATACATGCAATTTATTGATCAGACGGACTCAAGTTACTGTTTCTCCTTAGAATTGTAAGGTCAATCCAGTACTTGCCTGGGGCCAGACTTCTGGTTAATCATGCCTTCTAGAGAGAAAGAAACCAAAGGACCTTACCAGCTTTAAAAAGGGAAAAATAAGAAAACAAGTGCATAGACTCTTAGCAACACAACCTTAATTCTGGAAAAAAAATAAAGTCTTCCTGCCCCCTGAGGGGAAGAAGATCTTATCTGAGTTAAGAGCATAACGTACTCCCAAGCAGCCCAAGTGATAGCCACCAAACTAATCTATGCATAGACATTTCTCTTCTGCTTGCTATATTTGGTTATAGATCTTTTTCTTCTCTCCCATGTGTCTGCAGATGGACTTGAGGTTATGTCCTATTTGTGAAAGTCTCCCCAATAACTCCCCTCTGCCACTCCTTGAAAGGTCTACCGAAGAGATAATAGGGTGCCTCCTGTGTACATGTAGTTTGACCCTCACTGTGTCAGCTTGCACAGTTATCTGCCAGAAATCTCAATTAATTGCTAATGTTTACAATTCAGAAGATTTCATACAAAATTCAGGATGGCTCGTTCCTCTGGTAAAACTAGAACCCCTCTGCAACTTTTGGCTGGAGCTAAGTAGCAGCTGCTCCTTTTAAAAGAGGCAAGAGTCCCCAAATGCTCTAGTCTCCCTATTCCCCGTTGTCTTGTTAACAATGAGGCTGGCCATTTAATATCAGATTTGCCTTGATTTTTTCCATGGACTTCTAGCCTGTTTTAATTAATCATATTTTCCCTGGCTCCTTTAGACATTTGAATTTATACCTCTAGCTAGTAGGATCAAGTTTCAGTCAAAGCATCAGGGTTGGTGTATTCTTGGATGTATTTTACATGTCCTAGAAGGCCAAGATCCAGGTATCAGCTTAAAGGAGAGAAATCTAGGCGACATTTACCTTGCCTCAAACCTAAGCAAAAAGAATTCTGACAGCCCGCGTATGGCCCAGCCCAATATGTGAAGGTGTGCAGGAGTGTGGAATTAAGACCTGGCTAGTGAGCATTTGGTAAAAGAGTTGCATGTATATTATCTGATTTGTTATGTCCTTTGGTGGCATGTAACAAAAGTAAACATAACCCAAAATAGTGTAACCAAAAAGGGAATCTGTTGGCTCTGTAATTGAAAAGTATAGGAGTTAATCTGGGTTTAGGAATAGCTACACAAGGGGCTCAGATGACACCACCCATTTGAGACTTTTGTCTCTATCTTGGCTCTGCATCCTCTGACTTCATTCCCAGATAACCATCCTGCCTTATGGTCATAAGATGGCTGACAACATTCCCAGTACTACATCCTTTCAGGTCTATATCCAACAGGGGAGAGTACTTATATCTGTCCTAGTATTTAAGCAAAAGTCTAAACACATCACATTATCCCTGATTGGGATAGATGGGTCCCAGTCTCTGTAGCCAGGGCAATAACAGTCAGGCACTAGTGACAGGTCAGATATTCCACCAGAAGTAAAAATGGGGGTTGGGTGGGGAGGGGGAGGGGAGGGAGGGTGTAGTCCCCCAGATGGAAATTGGGCTATGGTTACCAGAAGAAGACTGAATGAATGATGGATAGCATCAGGATCTGAAATCAGCTATAACTGAGCAACCTTTTAAATAGCAAATTCTCACTGCCCAGATACTCTGATTCATGAGGTGTGGAGCTAGGCCCAGGAATCTTCTTATTTAACAAGATCCCCAGGGAATCTGATGTAAGAAGTTATTAATTCAAACTTTGTGAAACACTTTGAGACTGCAGTATCTTATTACAACTAAAAATAAATTCATTATTATATGCCAGGAACTGTCTTAAGTATTTTACAGGCATTATTTCAAATTATCCTTAAACAACTCAATGAAGTAGGTAACATGATTATCCTTATTTTTGAGTGAGGAAATGAAGCTTGAGAAGTTTAATAATTTTCCAGTGACACATAGATAATTAGTGGCAGAGTCAGGATTCAAACCCAGAACTGTCTGACTCTAAAGTTAATGTTGTTATTACATTACTCTGTTATAATATCTGTATTCCTTCAGATTTCTAGGCTTGCCATAGACTGAGGGATGATTTATGAATCAGTTTGATCTTGCTGTTCTTTGACATAAAGAACAGACAACTTACCTATACCCATCAGCGTGAGTCACTATGTTAAGCAAAGTGATATCAAACAGTGTATTGTTTCTACACTGCTATATACTATATGTGACCTTAGGCAGTTGTATCAGCCCTCTGAACCTCAGTTTCCTTTTCGGTAAAGAATTACTTATTTCATTTCATAAGACTGACCTAGGAATTCAGTGAATAAGTGTAGGTGCCAGCTCTCGGTAAATACTGGGTGGGTTTTTTTTTTTCCATCTGTGTGTTAAATCATAAATGATCACAGTGATTTATTTTCCTACCACTTTGTTGCTGTTGCTGATCCATTGAGAAGTTCCACTGTGGGCTCCTCACCACATTCAGCATAGGCTCCAATAAATTCTGACCAGCTGGTAGTTTTCAGAATGTTTGTGATGCCCTTGACAACTCGTGTTTCCATTTGGAGAGATGGTGAGGGATTGAAAGAGGGGAAAGAACAAATATTTATTAAGTGACTACTATGTGTGGCAGACATATTTCCGAGAATACTTTGCTAAGTTTCACCAACGGTGCTGCATCCTATAGATGAGGATGCTAAGCTTGGAGAAGTTACTTGCCCAGGATCACTCTGGGAAGCAGGTGGGGGCCCCAGAATTCAGCCCATATTTCATGCTAGTAACTTCACAACCTGTGGGCTTTTCTGCATGTATTATTCTTTGTGAAAGTGAAGCCCTTGTCACAGTTAACTATTCTAGTTAACTATTCACCTGTTAATGACTCTACTTGAATGGGTTTTATTAGTGAAAACCTCGGTATGCTTGGCATATTAATGCTCAAAACCAGAACAGAAAGAAATTGTCAAATGAAGAATCATGGGCAGTTTTAATGATGAAGTTTACAATATTGATTATGACAATAATAAATACATTCTTTTAAATATAGGCCTGGTTGACCCCTTTTTTACTCTAGAGTAGAAATTAGGTGTTCCAACTAATCAAATACTAATGTAGTAAGTTCCTTAATAAGGAAAACATCACGTAGTTTTGAATGCACGCAAGGTTTTGTCTTTTCTCCAAGAAGAGAAAAACCTTCTGAAATCCTCAGTTGAGTTAAAACAGGTTTTTATTAGAGAACTGTAATAAATTTATGACAAACATAGGGCTTCACAAAGTTGCCTTTCTCATTTGCTTTGCATTCAATTCTGTTAGAAGAATGCTGGAAAAATTCAATTGAATAGAAAAAAAAAATCACCACAGTTCCAAAACTTGATCAACTATCTAACAATATTAAGAAACTGAATATATTTTCTTATGCATTCCATTTTATCTTTCCAAGTCAGTTATTATTGTTCTTTCTGAGGCTCAGGAAGGGTATTCTCTGTTTTTTTTTCTAAAACTTCATAGACCTTAAATAGTCTATCCCTTTTCTCCATTGGCCATCAATATTTTGAAAATGGCAGTAATTTTATTTTCAACCCATAGAAGCCACTCTCACTATGCACCTGGAAGCACACCAACATCCTTTTCAAATAAAGGTTTCAAATATTGACTCAAAATATATTGCCATTGTTATCGAAATATATTGCCATTGCTACGAAACACTGAGTAGCTAGCAGTAAGTTACACATCCTCGAAAAGAAGATACTTCTAAAATTTTAGCAAAGACATTAGCAGATGGTACAGACAACATGAATGTTACCCTCTTTTCTTCACAGCCAATCTCAGATTTTGAGGATTGTATATCCTCTACCCCCTTATTTGACCCCCATCACACATAAATTCTACTCTTGAGAGCAGTTGTATTTGGCAGTGAACAAGGTATTCTAGTGTTTGAAAAAAGCAATGTCAATGGTGTGAAAGACCCTGTTTAATAAATTATGTTTAAAAGGTATTCCGTATCGTCTATGCTTTTGTCACAGTGCTTGTAAACCGTAGTGTGCATTAGACCACATTTTTCACAACTTACCTATACTGGGTTGAATAGTTACCAGACAACACACAACCCCCCCCCCCAGTTACTACCTACCTGGAATCTCAGAACAAGACTTCATTTGGAGGTAAGCTCCTTAAAGATATAATTAGTTAAAATGAGTTCCTCGGTCTTACCGTATTAGAGTGGACTCTAATCCAGTGACTAGTGTCCTTATAAGAAGAGAAAATAGAGATGCAGAGTCACAGACACAAAGGGAGAAGGCCATGTGATGAGGGAGGCAAATATTAGTGATGCATCTACGAGACAAGGACAGCCAAGAATTGCCAGTATTCTTTGAAGCTAGGGGAGAGACATGGGATGGGTTCTCCCTCAGAGTCTCCATGAGGAACTGACCGTGCAGACACTTTGATTTTGGATTTCTGGCCTCTCAAACTGTGAAAGAATAAATTTGTTCTAAGCCACCCAGTTTGTGGTCATTTGTTGTAATTGCCCTAGAAAACTAATATTCTACATTTCCAGTCTTACTTGACACTCCCTTTTCCCTATCATCTCCTTGGGAAGCAGCCTCTGATGAAGGATAGTTGGAAGAAAGGCAGGCAGGGACAACCTTCAAGAGGAAACCACCCTTAAGAGGATTTTGCACCACCCTGGAAGGAGCCCTCCACCCCTCCGCCACTGATTGACAAAAACCTGATTGGATGACAGGCACATGGAGGGTTAATCAGATTAAAACAGCCCACCAACAAGCCCATAAAAACCCTTAGACTTAGAAACTCCAGTGGCAACCCTCTTGAGTTCCCTCCCTCCTCAGAAGCTTTGTGCTATCACTTTGCTATCACTCAATAAACTGCTTTGCTGCCCACCACTCTGTCTGGTTTACCTCTTCGTTCTTCAAAGTGGAGTGACCAAGAACCGTGGGCCCCGTTGGAGAGAAGATCCTGTAATATCTCCATATCTCCCCTTCCTTTATTCACACTTTTGGGAGTGCCTTTCTCTTTCAGCCAGTTTAAACCTAGATAATCTTTCAAGGTCCACTTCAAATGGGACTTTTTCTATGAAACTTTCCCTTATCACTCAGCTCAAATTCTGTCTTTCTCTGAATATCTACAGTAAGTACTATTTATTATGTAAACGTGTCCTAGCACTGTGACACTCACAGTTGATGTGAACGCTTCTTAAATTATGTTCTGTTATTTATATGTTATACTTTTATATATTACCTCCTCAACTAGGTGATAAATTGTGCTCTAAGAATTAATCTTGCCAAAGAGAAGTTGGTCTTTGCCTTGGTTCCTGGGAGGTAACCTCTAAACCCTTAGAATATCCTGCCTCATCGAAGTGTTTTTGTTTACCTGGGCCCTGGGCCATACTGTAATCTCTGCTAACAATGTGATGTGTGGTGAAGGGCCTTGGGCCACATGGTACCAGTTTAACCTCTGGAGGAACTGGAGACTAGGGTTAGCCACATGGGTAATGACCAAGCCATAATAAAAAGTTCAGACTCTAAGTCTCAGGTGAGCTTTCCTGACTGGCAGTATTCCATGCGTATTTTCACAGATTGTTGCTGTGAGAAATAGGTACTGTGCACATGACTCCACTGAGAAAGGGCAATTGGAAGCTTCACACAGCCTTTGTGTCTCCAGGGTCCTCCCCACATGCTTTTTTCCTCTGCTGATTTTAATCTCTATTCTTTGGCTGTAATTAACTATGTATATAATTGCTATCTGAGTTCTGTGAGTCCTTCTAGCAAAGTATTTAACTTAAAGATGGTCTTGAGGACCCTGATCTTACAGTTGGTGTGAGAAGTAAGGGTAATTTGAGACTCGTGAAATCTGCATACACTAATAAAGGAAAGGGAATGAACTACGTCATGTTCATATATATATATATATATATAACCATAACACCTAACACAGAGTTTCGTATCCATTGTTGAATAATTATTTAATTCCATTAACACTTTACTGTTTATTTTCTTTCCCCATATCTACTTCCCTAGCACAGGACATAAAGATAATCATTTAAATATGGGACAGAGAAGAGTGAAAAGGAAAAAATGAGTAAATGTGCTGAGTGTAAGGAATTCTACATGATGGTAACAATGACCCTTCTCTGAGAGCATATGAAGCACCATGTATGATGCTAGTCCTTTGTTTGCAATACCTCTTAATTCTCATAGCAACCATTGGAGGTATTATTGCTAACTTTTCCTCCTTCGCAAGATGAAAAATGTTTAATAAATTCATGTAACTAATCCACTAACACTTTTTAAAAATCCTCGAACCTCTTATCTTTTTTTAGCCACCACTCTCTTCCTCCATGCTGCCTCATAGCCAGTTTCACTGAAAAATTTCTCCAGCAAGTTGACTACATCCCTCATCGTTTCCTCAGTTCTCACACATTCTGTCACTTACTGCAACTTACTTATTCCCACCTTTCTATCAAAATGATTCTTGTCAAAGTCTACAAGTATCTTCACATTGCCAAATGCATCAAACGTGTCTCCGTTTTCATAATACTCAATCTCACAGTTTACCATGTCTTCCTTCTTTAATAGTTTTTTTTCCTTCTGATTTTTAGATGTTACTTACTGATCCTAATTAGTCTCTTCTGATGACACCTGTTCCTTTACCTAAACTTACTTTTAAATATTGGCATGACCCAAGGCTTCCTTTGGGGCCTCATTCTATCATGATGGTCTTCTTAGGAGATCCAAATCCACTGATTTGCAAACGTCTATACTCTGATGATACCCAAGTTTATAATACCAGGCTTGACATGCTCCAGGCTCGGAAATCTGTCTCCACCGTATACAAGAGTCTACAGACATTGAAGACACAGAAGCTCACTGTGCTGCTACTTCTGTGACTTGGTGTATTATCCAAGGACTATTTTCTTCCCTTGTTCTAACCATCACCCAGAATAGCGTGTTCAACTGGAGTTGGTAAGAAAACAATGCGTCAAAACATTTTTAATAATTAGGCAAATGTTCATGTTTAGCAGATATATATACATGCATAATATACTGAGATCTTGTGTAGCATTTCATAATTTTTAAATATTTAGATCCAATTCAGCTTTCTAAAAATCTATGTGACAGCCAAGCAAAGTCACCATATTTGATCTCAATCTTAGAAAAATTCAAACCCCTTTAATAGTTCTCATTGTTTTCAAGAACAGCCCTTGCTCCCCACTCCCCCAGTCCATATTGTGGCCACACTGCCCTTTCTGTTTCTCGAATGTTATAGCCTACTCAGGATGTTCGTGCTTGCTTTTCCACTGACTGGAATATACTTTTTTCCCTGATCTTGCACAGCTGACTTCTCAATCTTCAGGTCTCAATTCAAGGCTTTTCCTGACCCTTGCCCCAGCTTAAGTAGGAGCTCCCACTTACCCTGTATTACATGACTTTGCTTACTTCTTTTATAATACTTTATACAGTCTATATTTTTACTTGTCTGCCCACCTCCCACTCACTTCTACCACTATTAAGACATGAGTTAAAGAATAGTTTTTTTTGTCTGCTTTACTCAGTGCTGTACCTCAGCACCTATAACAGTGTCTGGCCCACAGCTGGCCCTCATAATTAATTTATCCAATTAATTTGTTTTACCTAGCACCTGTGCCAGGATTTGAACTTGAGCGGAACTTGACTCCAGAATTTAAGCTCTTAAATACTCTGCTTGACTAACACTTCATCTAAAGCAAATAACAATAGATAGTGAAGGATGACTGGTTGGCATCCATCAAGAAAGATTTCTTGGAGAATATGTGAATGATTTGGCAAAAACTTAAAGGAGAACATTTCAGACCAGGTGAACACACAGAAGAAATAAACTGGATTTATGCGGTGGATGACAGGGAAAGCTTAATTTTAAGCTTAACTATATTATAATGGAATTGATATTGAACAGACATAACATAACCCTCTGGTGGAAAAGTTTAATTCAATCCTAGTTTCTCCCAGTTTCTATGCCAAATTTAAGTTTCTTTTGGAGCTGATGAATGCATTTATACATTTATATGTGTATAGGAGGCAAAGCTACAACTTTCAGAATCAGGTCGACATTTATTACAGGAGGTGAGAAAGGATCTGCTGGCTGCCACCATGAGTACTCAAAAGTTGTTAAAACCAAAAGCCAGTAACTGGAAATCTTCCTCTTTATTCATGTTTGCTTTGAACTATTCCATAATATTCAGCATGATGGACACCTGATAGAAAGAGCAATGGGAGTTGGTGGCAGGGGTGGGGGCAAGGATTGAACAAATAGAGTGTTTTTACTTTGCAAATAAATTTAAGCATTCTCCAAAATGTGGCAGTTTATATATGTTCATCTTGTTTCCAAGAATATGCCACTTTCATTTTGCAGTCTAGTGTTGTTAAATAGGAAAGCCTAAAAAACATAAAAGAAAAAGTATTATTTACTTCACTCAAATGCTTAAAAAAATATACTTAGCTGTACCACCCATGATTCACAAATGAAACTGAGGTCCAACTAGAAACTACAACTCCCACTCAGAGATAATGAAGCATGAAATGGCACTTTAGAATTACATTGAGAGAAAGTGCCTTTCCAAAACTCAAAAAAAAAAAAAAAAAAAGGCATTAAAATGTTGAATAGTATGTTGTTTATAGGGGTTATTTACCCTCCATTTTATATGGAGGGTAATAGTATGTTGTTTAGCCAATAAATAGTATGTTGTTTATAGGGGTTATTTACCCTCCATTTTATATGAATCTTTGCTTTACCTAAATGTTACAACATTTCCTAATAATTTTTTATGGGAACAATTTATTGATAGATTTGATTTAAAATCATTTTCAGAAAGAAATGCATCTGGGCCTGGAGTTTTATTATATCAGGTAGCTATTGTGGCCGAATTCTAAACATATGTTCCTTTGGTTTATTTGAGTTACCCTCATAAAACATCTTAGACTTTCCTTCTTCTTGAATGTCATGTGTTTTTATGTTGTTTGAATGTGTTTATTTACTGTTCTATCAAGAGTAAAACTTCAGCTGTTCTTTAATTTTTTCGAATCTTAAGTGTTAACCAAGAAAGAAAGAAGAAAAGTATCTTTATTCAAATACTTTATTTTACTCTTAGGTATATCATATTATGCCTGAAAACTATTTTTATTCTTCTTGGGTTTGCTGTTACGATTATATAAAAATTACATATACCCATTCATGAATTTTGCTGATTTAAAGAAATATTTACATGAGAATAATACATTTTGTATAGTAGAGTATAAAAAATTAATAGTGATTTTATTTTTTTCTCCTAAATAACAGGAAATGTTTCCAATTATTTTTTAGAGCAGGACATTTGGTACAGATAATGTTGCTATAGCAACTTTAGAACAGACTTAATTTGGGCCACAGTGAGTGCACCCACTTGTTTCAAATTCATCATTCAGTCTAATCTAGCATTTACACGAAGAGCTGCATTTACAAACACTGTAGCAGGAGTGGCTATGTGGAAAGTTGTTTAGGGATACTATGCCTCAAATTTCTACTTGCAGTCATGGCATTTATTAGGAGTTTATATCACAAGGTTACCAAGAGCTATAGTGTTTATTGAGAAAAAATAAAATCTTACTCCAGTTTTACTCAGGATTAAAAGCTTTGAAAATTAATTTAACAGATCACCGAAAATATTTTGACATTAAAATACACTTTACTATTTAGTGTTAAGCCTTACAAAATCTTGGAGGTATTTATTGTGTTTGCCTGACGAAAGATATTTTAACTTCGTCTGCATTAACTTATTTCTACTGTAATGATACCATGTACCTATTAGAATTTTGCCAGTGTTGACACATAGGATCAAGATGGGTTCCGATGAGAATACATGGGGTTTCCCAATTCAAGGAAAACATGCTAAATGCACTGGTCTTCAGATTTCAGTGTCATGAAGGATAAATCTTTAACTTATGATTTCAGGTTAGATTTAATCTGTTACAATTGAGGTATTGCTTTAAAGGCAGCAATATCTTCACACCTTTCTACCTGTGCCTAGAATTTGTTTCCTATCCCCTTATGTTATAGGATTCAACTCAACTGTTAGGTCCTCCACCAAACCTCCCATGATTTGCCAGCAGAGTGCCTTTTCTCCAGAACACTGGGTCTAGACTGGGCTCTGCTGTTTCATGTGCTTACTTGTGTATTTCTCACTACTAGACAGAGGGTTCCATGAGGAATACTTTCTTAAACTTTGTGTTTTCTTTCCCCCAAACCAAAACAGCATGTGATATAAAGCAGGTACTACATACCAATTCAACAAACATTTGTTTAATCAACATGTAGCTATTGACCACTTACCATGAATTGTAGAAAGTGTTACGGACTTACTCTTTTTGTCTGGTCCTTAGAACGCATATATAACACATGGCATATGTATAACTGAAATGATACCTCAGAGTACAAGACAGTAAACGTCATCTGTAAAATGACTAAAACCAATAAGAACAAGAAGCTATATAAGAGTTTAAGAGACAGCAAGAAAGATCGGAGAAGATTTTAAGGAAATGGGAAGATTTGAGCTAACCTTGAAGTATAATCGGAAATTAGGGAAGTAGCCGAGAGTGTGGAAGTTTTCTTCGGACAAAAGCCAAGAGCAAAAAGCAATGGAAACAGGATAATTGATCAAGGGACAGTAAATATACAAATGTGGCTGGGTCTAAATCTGTCTCAAGGAGGGGAGATTCCTTTAGAGTGTTTAAGATTCCAGAGAGTGGTTAAAACCAAGTGTCTTTTAAAAATTGACTGTGGAGGGGCGCCTGGGTGGCACAGCGGTTAAGTGTCTGCCTTCGGCTCAGGGCGTGATCCCAGCGTTCTGGGATCGAGCCCCACATCGGGCTCCTCCGCTGTGAGCCTGCTTCTTCCTCTCCCACTCCCCCTGCTTGTGTTCCCTCTCTTGTGGCTGTCTCTATCTCTGTCAAATAAATAAATAAAATCTTTTAAAAAAAAAGAAAAAGAAATACAACTGTGTGAGCCAACATTGGGAGCCTGGAGTGAAACATACATTTTATTTTATTTTTTTTTAAAGATTTTATTTATTTGACAGAGATAGAGACAGCCAGCGAGAGAGGGAACACAAGCAGGGGGAGTGGGAGAGGAAGAAGCAGGCTCATAGCGGAGGAGCCCGATGTGGGGCTCCATCCCAGAATGTCAGGATCACGCCCTGAGCCGAAGGCAGACGCTTAACGACTGCGCCACCCAGGCGCCCCTATATAGAAACATTTTAAATTATATACTATAAAGTTCCAGTGTCCAGACTTAGAATTGGTTCTGGTATTTATTTTAATCATTTATTTTACCCTTCGAACATTTTTAGAACAACAATAGATAAGAGTCATGACGGAGTAAAATATGAAATATCCAATTCTTTCTCAAATCCACTATCTCCCGATAAGACTGTATTTAGCAGACATTTCACATAAGACAGGAATGTGATGAAACAATATATTTTAAGAAAAGGTAAATTTGGTTGATATCTCATCTGCCCTGAACTACTATTAGTTCCACACCTTTAATCTCATTCTTTAATCTCTTCATTGACATGGCAGAAATACCTAAAATAGCAACAAAAAATAGAGAATTGAACTAATGATAGAGAAAATATTTGAAGATCATCTTCATGGTTCAAAAAATATGACAAAAGGAGGCTCTTAAACTTTGCATTTAAATAACTAGCATACCCAAAAGAATAAATTTTCTAGAATAAAAATAGGCTATTGACATTTTTAAAAAATGTAAAGTAATCATATATGCTCAAAGGTTTAAAAAACAGGGAAAATTTTAAAGAAATAAGAAGAAAAATAGTGAAAGTCTGTAAATCTAATTTAATGAGAGGTCAAGACATATAAGTTTGTATAAAAGACTAATTCTGAGTAGAAACACTAAATAAACACAGTGTGGGAGTCAACTATTACAACAAATGAAGATTGGATTTGGAAAACAGTCAGGAATAGAGATGTAGATGTGACAAATGAAACAAATACACAACCCTAACGTTTAACCTTTAAATTGGTGATCTGGGACGCTAGAATACACTATGGTGGGGATGAAAAGCATAAATAAAAAAGCATAAAAAGCCATGTACCAAATTAACAAAATATGATTCCGGATCAAAAATTGCTCATCTTTTGTTAGCAATAAGGAAAATAAAAGGTAGGGAACTGGGCTTTAATAACATATTAAATCAATTATGAGAAGTAAATGCAATATAAAATGGGATAGATAATCATATAGTCTTGCCTCCCAAGAACATTGAGGATTAATGAGATGGCAGCACAGTTCCATTTGAAACAAAAGGAAGGTGATGAAGCTTCAGCGGGGAAGTGTCTTTATTAACGAAGAAATATGTTTTGTTTAAACGTTAAAAGTCCTAAGCTTGGGGGCGCCTGGGTGGCTCAGTCAGCTAAGTGTCCGACTCTTGGTTTCGGCTCAGGTCATGATCTCAGGATGGTGAGATTGAGCCTCCCATCGGGCTCCGTGCTCAGTGGGGAGTCTGCTTGAGATTCTCTCTCTCCCTCTCCCCCTCCCCCCTGCTAAAATAAATAAATCTTTAAAAAAAAAACTAGAATGAGATATATAGAAAATATAATAGTGGTCTGACATATATTAATCCCTTACCATATTCTAGGCATTGCACTAAATGTGTTTAATGTTAACATATTAAACAGGTTACTATGATACCTCATATGATCATTCGTGTGATTGTGGTATTTATCAATTCATTGCCTCTCCCAAATCTGCCCTTCATTCTCTGTTGCGAAAAAATAGAGCTGAACTCTTCAAATATTTTTTCCCTTACAAAATAGCACGAGGTTAAATTTTGTCAGTAGCAGCGCTGGGGGGCATTGAAGGGGGAGGGAAGGAAGGAACGTTTCTCTTGCTGAGTCCGGCGTGCTCCCCCTGCCAGGAGCGCCTCGCAGTGAGTGCGCCCTCCCGAGCACCTGATGCCTGCTAGTGCCGCTGCTAGCTGCGCCGCTGGCCACAGACTTTCCCCGGCACCCAGTCAGTCAGACAGAGTCACAGCCCCAAGGGAGAAGCACCTCCCTACGGATGGCTTTCTCTGGCACCTTCTCAATCCACTTGGCAGCCAGCGGATTCCACCGTTCTTCCCTGGGCGCTCTACCTCAGCCCTCGGGCAGCGGGGGCGCCTCAGGAGCCGCCCTTGCTGCGCTCCGTAGAGTTCTCCTTACTCACTAGACTCCAGTCCCCTGGTACAGCTAATAATTTTTTGTGTTAAACTTACTCTGTTCAAGTGACTCTGAGGTTTCTGTCTTCTGCTTGGAACCTGACTGACAGTGCTTTTATGAGGTAGCAATTGGTAAGCCCATTTTATTGATAGAAAAGAAACAGTGTAACTGTTCCGATGTCATATAGCTAGTAAGTCAAAGGATTGGGATTTGAACCTTGTTTTTTCTAACTTCACAGCTCAAGTTCCTATTTACAACCATGTATAATTAAAAATAGCTCCCCCTTTTATTCTTAGAAATGTCCCAGTTTATGTGATAAATTAGCTGGCCACCTTAATTACACTAGTCTGTTTCTCCTTTTGTTTAAACCAGCAATTCTCAAGCCTTTTTACCTTGTGACACAAATGAGAAGAGTCACATGTGTGTCGCACTCTGTCCAGTTCCTTTAACTCCTTTTGTCACACTCCAGAAAGCACATGCCAACACTGACTCAAGAGATGTCAATACGGAGATGATCTTGAACCACCTCTGAGTTGTTATAAAGGCAAGTCTTCCACATGTTTTGTACTTTGTCTGCTACCAGTGAGTAATTACTTATGACACCTCACAGCTGATTGAGACACTATATGCGCTGAAAAAAAAATGGTTATTCTAATCCATTCACTAAGGAAACATTCTCATATGTAAGCTAAAGCTTCTCAGTTGCCTTATGAAATATAGGCTATTATGTACAACATACTATACAAATGTTAAAATTCAACGTATGCATATAATATACTTTTAAAAGTTGATTGTTCTAAGGGTACCAAGTTACATCTCAAGCAGGACAATTGCTTTAATGCTTTATCACTATCCTGATTATTAACTTTTTACATGTAAATAGCTCAGAATAGGGATCTAGATAGCAAACACGCAATCAAAACTGAGAAATAAGACGTTTTGCATCTTCGGATAAACTATTAAGCATTTCTCCCAATAAGCCAGGAAGAAAGATTCCTTATGAATATGCTAAGAATTTCCAAAGCTTTTTTAGGGTTATACATTTTGATTCATTCTAGCTTTATATCTGACGACAAGGATGTGAACGCCACTGGCATTATAGTTGTCTCTGAAGTTTAGAAACCAGGAGGTTCCGAGAAGGATTATGGTCATTTGAGAATGAGATAGCATGGCCCATCATAGATGTTTAGAAACTACATAACAAATAAGTGTGTCAAGTGGATAGATGAATAGTGTTTCTTCCTACAGGCGTCAACTGCAGTTATCCAATACGCTCACCTCGGTTTCTTGTAGCCTAAGCATCTAAAATGTGCAAGTCACTGGCAATTTCAGACTCCCATCTGGAGTGAGGAGAAGCACTTTGAGAATCCAGCCTTATCATCTTAAGGATTGTGCGGCTCCTGTGCTTGAGTGCAGATAACGCACTGGCATTGGGCCTCGCTTCACCAACAGTCTAGCCTTGAACTAGCAGCTGTGACCTATCACTCTTTGAGGTTTTGCCTACAGGCTTCTTTGGCTTACATGAGCCTCTGCATCTGCTCGCTGCATTCTAGTGAGATTTGCCTGCCTTAAGATATTTAATATCTATCACAGAGGCACCAGATGCCCGACAGAAAAAGAATACTAATGAATGCTGTAGAAGCAGGTTCAGGAAAGATTACGGAAATTGTTTACAGAAGGCTTAAAATGGATGTGATATTAACTGCTGGTGTAGGTTTCATTTGATTGTTTCTAGAAATAAGATACTGTTGTTCATGTGCTTACTTGGTATCATTTGGCAATTTGGAGCCTCTCCAGGTATTACAAGTATTCCAGATATCCTACTCTTTCCTAGAATCCTGAAACAGTTAGTTGAGAGGACTATTACCTGAGTGTTTATCAGGGTACTTCGAGTTCTCATCTCCACTTCTCAAAAGGAATCCTTACTTGAAAAATGCTTTGCATGTTTGGTCTTGGTAAATGTTTGTGCTGATTACAGTGTGAGAGTTTACTTGTATGGTTATGCAAAACCCCTTTTTAGTAATACGTGTTTTTGAACACAGGGCTGTAATATAATAAAAATAAATATGTATGTCGTTGACAATACACTAAACGTATCTTTTAGAGATACTTGTTTCCGGTGGAGTGTTTGTTTATAAAGATCTTTGCATATTTAGAGCCATTATTCCTGCAAAATGCAATCAGTACTTTTTAACTGAGATATAATTGATATGTAACATATTAATCTCAGATATATAACATAATGATACAATATTTGCATATATTACAAAATGATCACCACATCAATTCTAGTTAACATCCATCACCATACATAGTTACACAATTTTGTGTGTGTGATGAGAACTTTTAAGACAATCAACAATTTTTAAGAGAAAATTGGAAAATCCATGCCGTAGACTGTATAGAGAATAATAAATTTAACATCATAACAAGAGCTAATGAATTTATCCAAGGCAGTTGGAAGGTACTGAAATAAAATCTTAGTCGGATTTGATTTTTTTCTAAATAGTTTTATGCCTTTTATTTCTCTGTAAATTAATGGATACTTTCTTGATTATAGACAAAATAGCACTAGGGAAACCAGCTGTAAATTCTTCTCTTCTGAGACACTTCTGCTCAGGTGACAAGAGAGTAACCCTCAGCCCAATTTTGACCCCTCGACCTGAGGCTCAGGCAGTACCAGTTTGTGCTTGTTTGATTACTTCAGTGTCAAAGCTATGCCTGGGTGCTCCAAGCACTTCAGCTAGTAAAAAGCTTCAGGGAGAGGATGACGGGAAATTTTTAGAATGCATAATACCAATAGCAGTGGCGTGGAGTTAGGGGCTCTGAGATGCGAGTATTTAAACTGTTAACGGGGCTGAAAAAAGCAACAAGCAATTGAGAAGTAATAAAAAAAACTTTCAATAATTACTAGTCTCACTGCCTCGGTTGTAACAGGCAAAATATTCTGCATCCCATTACATATCCTGTGCTCCATCCCATCCCCCATGAGACAGAGATTAATGCTGCAATACCAGAGAAGGAAAATGTGATTACACCAGATTTTATTGTAATACCATTATCGATTTGTTGCCATAATAATGTAGGATGCACATTGCTTTACTTCAGTAAGTTTTTATTTTTCTACATTTCCCCCTAGAGATTTGACAGTCTATATGTCTATAAAATTGCAACCTTGGGTCTGCATTGGAAATCCCATCTATTGTTCTCAAGTTACCTTTAATCTGACTATCCAGGTAGGCATAAACTATCAGGTAATAGAATGTATATTCCTAGTACCATAAATTTTTTATCACCTTGCTACTGTCTGGAGAGTACCTTAATATTTAAGGTGTATATCTAGACACACTGAAATTTTTCCTCCATCTTAGTCACTTTTATTTGTGGGATGAAATGGGTTCTGCCATATTATAGATTTCAAACTTAAACATCCCAAAGTGATGATGCCAGGTGTCTTCACACACTACTCTCTTTAAATTAGAAACATATTTCAGTTGGTCTTGTTAAAACAAAAAGGTTTTGAGCTGTTAAGAGCTTTCTATCTTACCATCACTGATTGCCATTGAAAAGACACATTTTCTTCTGACATTTTTTGCTTATTCCTTTGCTAGTGCTAATATATTATGAATACAATCAAATTTCCTCATAAATTATTACTAATATGTAGTAAATCCTCCTGAAATATTTCATTTTATATAATAGGAAACCTTTGTAAGACATAATATTATTGCTTGTCTACTCTTCTGCTGTCTACCTTCCCTCTCTCCCTAGTCTGCTTCATCTATTCTTACAGCTTTATCTGCTGCCTACATGGGGACAGTTTCCAATTTATATTTCTGGCTCATATCTCCTCTTGAGTTCAGACTCCTGTGGTCAACTGTCCAGTTAACATTAGATGTCCCAAGGGCCTCTCACTCCTCACACATCCAAAGTGAAGTTCTTGGTTTCCCTTCAAACCTGCTCTTCTTCCTCTTCCTCATCTCAATAAATGTCATCACTTTCCACACAGCCATTTTTACCAGAAGGCTAGGAATCATCCTCCTCATTCCCCACATCCAATCTATCAGCAAGTTCTGAGAGTCCCATTCCCCAGATATATTCCAAACCCATCCACTCCTGTCCTGGTTACCACCTAGAGCCTCCTGACTGTTCTCTCAGTGTCCATCGATTGTGTCTTCTTAGCCATTCCCCATGTGGGAAACAAAGTAGTCTCTTAAAATATCTTTTAGATCATGTCATATCCCAATTTCAGTCAGAATAAAATGGAGAACTCTAGGTATTATATTTAAAATCAAATCGAGGGGCACCTGGGTGGCTCAGTTGGTTAAGCATCTGCCTCGGCTCAGGTCATGATCCCAGGGTCCTGGGATGGAACCCTGTATCCAGCCTCGCCTCAGTCTCCCTGCTCAGCGGGGAGCCTGCTTCTCCCTCTGCCTGCTGCTCCCCCAGCTTGTGTATGTGCTCTCTTTGTGAAATAATTAATATCTTAAAAAAATAAAATAATAAACATTCCAAAGCTATTTCACATTGTATTTCCTTATCTCTGTTCCCTTATAATTCAAAAATCATCTTAAAGATGTTATTATTTTAATAATCTTTCAAGCGTTTTCTTCTATAACTTACCTCATTTCTTCATACACCAAATAGAATTTTGTGGTCCACAAACTTCACAAAACTTCAGTGGTTTAGAAAAAAAAAAAAGAAAAGTCTGTTTCTCCTCTTGTTCCATATCGTAGGCACGTCAGCAAGTGTCCCTGCTCCGTAGTCATTCAGGATGCAAATGGACAAAGATCTCACCATCCTACACCTGCATAGTATGTCCCAGTGCCTCCTCAATTTTCATGGAAAGAAAAGAGCAAAGTAAGAAATTGCTCATACTTTCCCCATAATCCAGAAATAGCACACCACACTTCTGCTCACATGTCATTGGCCAGAATTAGTGGCATGGCCCTGCCTAACTGCGGAGGGGCCAATAGGAGAACAACTCAGAGAACATTTTTCTCTCTGCCACTCCTTCTGTACCATCCAAATGGTATAACTAGCAATCTTAAAGTATCTAGAACTTTTTGTTTTTCAATCCTTTATTAAGGATGTGTGTGTGTGTGTGTGTGTGTGTGTGTGTGTGTACATATATGTTGCTCAGCTTATATATATGGCACTTAGTTGTAACATAATTCAGTTTAGGAGAGAGTGTTTTTTGCAGACACAAGCAGTTAATGTGCACAACACACATGGAATAAAACCTTGAAAGTGTGTACATTTTATAACATACTGTGTAAATTAATATAATAAAAGCAATAGTGTGATCATGGGTGGGAAAAATTAAAAAAAGGAAAATGAAAAGAATATTTTATTCAGATATAAGAATAAATCCTATCTGAAGTATAATTTGTTCTTTTTTTTTTAAGATTTATTCATTTTTACAGAGAGAGAATGGGAACACGAGTGGGAGAGGCAGAGGGAGAGAGAATCCCAAGCAGACTCCACACTGAGCGTGGAGCTGACGCAGCATTTGATTCCATGATCCCAAGATCACAGCCTGAGCCAAAACCAAGAGTCAGACAGTCAACTGACTGTACCACCCAGGCACCCCTCAAGTGTAATTTGTTCTTTTAATTTGACAAAAGCGTACATGCATAAATATGTACAAGAAAAAATTCCAGTGGATCCCCATCACTCTCTAGGTCCAAAATTTTTCACTGTAACTATTAAAGTCTTCCTATCAGTTAATAATAACCTTGTCTGCTTCACTCTTTCAAGAGTAAATTTTTATTTGTGCTAAAGACTCGGCTTAGCACTAGCGCTGGAAATCTGAAAAATATATGGTCTCTGATTTTGAGAAGTCTATTTAATGGGAAAGGGTGACTTGTAAATGGTTAAGTACAATGTGATAATGCTTGCAATAAAAGTGTCTGCAAGTGCTGTAGGAACAGAGAAGAGAGGAAGTGAGTTAGAGAGGCTTTATAGAAGTGGCAACATTTGATCAGAATCTTCAGGAATGACTTGTGGGGAGCAGGGAATGGAGAATCCAGTACAGATACCAGACCAAGTTCCAGAAGTGGGGCTGTGCATATCACTACAATTCCCAGGCAAGCATCTTAGGCTTCTCTTGCTGGGGAACATTACAAAGAAATAGTGGCAGCCCTAATGAGAAGTCAATTAGGTACAGAGAAAAGTCAAAAGTGCTCTAAAAGAGAGCACAGCATGTACAAAGTCACGGTGAAATTAAAGAACATGGTGTAGGAGCACCTGGGTGGCTCAGTCAGCTGAGCATCCAACTCTCGATTTTCAGCTCAGGTCATGATCTGAGGGTCGTAAGATTGACCTCTGTACTCAGCATGGAGTCTGCTTGAGATTCCCTCTCTCCTTCTACCTCTGCTCCTCCCCTGTTTCTAAAGTAAATAAATAAATCTTTAAAAAAACAATAAAGAACATGGTGTATATCAAATTGACAAATACCTAAAGTTTGACCTCATACCCGCTGGCAAGGCTGTGAGAATACAGACCTCTCACACGTTACTAGTGTGCAAAGGCAAAAAGTACAGTCTCTGTAAAGAAGGATTTGGCAACTTCTAGCAAAACTGCATACACATTATTGATTGTATGCAATTCCTTTTCTAGAAATCTATTGACACTGGCAAAAATGTGAAAAGACATTATGTACAAGGCTATTGATTCCAGCACTATTTTTAAAACCTAAAATATATAAATAACTGTTAACTAAGAGGGACTGACTGAATAAACTATGGTCCATTTATACAACATAGACCGTGCCCCTGTAAAAGCAATGGAGACTGTCTTTATCTACTACTATGGAATATCTCCAGCATATATTTAAGTGAAAAAGTGAAGTGAGGAGAAGTGAGTATAATACGCCACCATTTATTTTAGGAAAGTAGGAATATGAATATTTACATTATATTAATTGAACATACAAAATTGCCTTTTTTAGATTAAAAAGCAGTCACATATTGGCAGTTTGATGTGGTTCTACTTAATGTATATGCCTATGTTTTTTAAAATGAAAAGATAGAAAATGTAAATGGTGTCTTCAAGATGCAATGACACATATCCCCATTTCTGCTCCAGATAGTCCCTGTTTACATTTATTTCCAAGGTATAATTGTTACTATAACCCCTTTTCACTCTTGAAAGTGTCCCAGTTGAGACTAAAATTTTCTTTTCATATAGGGCAATTAAGGAAAAAGGTGGAGAGGACAGGTGGAAAGAAAAAATATGGAAGGGAAGGGCAGAGATAGAAGTTTGACTTCTTTGAACATTTTTTTTTCTCAGTTTAACTTTCAAAAGGTAAATATTTTAAATCAAAAATTAAATGAAATAAATCTAAATGGGTATTCAGTTGGTAGTGTAATCATATAGAAACAATTTAAAGTGACATAAAAATGCAACAATAATTCCCTACTGGGGGAAGAAAAGAACTGCAAACAGGTCCTTTATGAATTATGCTATTGTCGATTCTGTTGGTATTATTCTGGGATAGCTTTGTGTGTAGTGCAGATAAAGCAAATGAATAATTGTATTGATGTCATTAAGAACCAGGATTTTCAGCATGAGAGAAAAGATAGTAAAGATGTAAGATCAATAGGTTCAGTAAGTATCCAGTGGCTTTCAATTTGAATTAAAAGTATCTGTGTTAACTCAGGATATGTTATATCTTTTCTTTTTTAAAGGACTTTATGTTTTTTAGAGCAACTATAGGTTCATAGTAAAATTGAGAGGAAAGTACAGAGATTTCCCATGTACTCTCTGCCCCCACACATGGGTAACATACACTATTATCAGTATCACAAGAGCAGTATACAGTTGACTCTTGAACAGCACCAGTTGGAACTGCATGGGTCCACTTATACACAGATTGTTTTCAATAAACACAGTACATGATTTTCCCCTATGATTTTCTTGATAATAATTTTTTCTAGCTTACTTTATTATAAGAATAAGTACACAGTATGTGTAACATACCAAATATGTGTTAATCGACTGCTTATGTCATTGGGAAGTCTTCCAATCAACAGTAGGCTATTAGTAATTAAGTTTTGGGGGACCCAAAAGTTATATGTGAATTTTCGACCATGTTGGGGGTTGGTGCCCCAACCCCTGCATTTTTCAGGGGTCATTTATGTTTGTTACAGTTGATGAACCCATACTGACAAACCTTAATCACCCCAAATCTAGAGATTTCATTACCTTTGGTGTTACACATTCTATGACTTTGAACAAATGTATAATGACAAGTATCCATTATTATACTATTACATATAATATATAATAATTATATATTATATATATCATACAGAGTACTTTTATCACTCTAAAAATTCTCTGTTCTCTGTCTATTCATCCCTCCCCACTCCCATGCCTGGAAACCACTGATTTTTTTTTTACTGTTTCCACAGTTTTGCCAATATCAAATAGTTGGAAATATACACTATGTAGTCTTCTTGGATTGGCTTTTTTCATGTAGTAATTTAATTTTCTGCATGTCTTTTCATAGTTTGTTAGCTCATTTCTTTTGAGTGCTAAATGATATCCCATGTCTGGAGGTACCACAATTTATTCATTCAGGGATTATGTTTTTTACCATGTGTTTTGTATTTCAATGAATGGTAAATCAGATGTTAAATATATTTCTCCTGTAACTAATTTTCTGCATCACATTAATGAAATGACCCAAATCAAGGATCTCAATATACCTAAAAATATTAGTTCATTAAAAAAAATGTAATACCCTCAAAGAAATGGATAAATTTCTAGAAACACACAACCTACCAAGACAGAATCATGATGAAACAGAAAATCTGAACAGACTGATTACTAGTAAAGAGATTAAATCAGTAATCAAAAACCTCCCAAGAAATAGAAGTCCAGAACCAGATGACTTCACTGATGAATTCTACCAAACATTCAAAGAAGAATTAATGCCCATCCTTCTCTAACTCTTCCAAAAAATAGAAGAGGAAAGAACTTTAACAAACTCATTGTATGAGGCCAGGATTACCCTGATACCAAAACCAGACAAAAACACCCCAAGAAAAGAAAATTACAAGCCAATATTTCTGATAAACATATATGTGAAATTCCTCCCAACAAAATATTAGCAATTCAAATTAGCAATACATTAAAAGGATCATACGTCATAATCAAGTGAGATTTATTTCAGGGATGCTAGGATGGTCAACATCCACAAATCAGTCAGTGTGATACCACATTAACAAAATGAAGGATAAAAATCAAGATCATCTCAATAGTTGCAGAAAAAGCATTTAACAAAATTCAACATCCATTTATGATTAAAAAAAAAAAAACTCAACAAAGCAGGTAGAGAGGGAGCAGTCTCTCAATGTAATAAAAGCCATATATGACAAGCCTACAGCTAGCATCATACTCAATGGTGAAAAGCTGAAAGCTTTTCTTCCATGGTCAGGAACAAGACAAGTATGCCTACTGTCACTATTTTCATTCAACATAGTATTGGAAGTCCTACCCAGAGCAATTAGGCAAGTAAAAGAAATAAAATCCATACAAATTGGAAAGAAAGATGTAAAACTGACACTATTTGCAGATGACATGATATTAAAAATGGAAAACCCTAAAGACTCCATCAAAAAACTCTTAGAACCCATAAACAAATTCAGCAATGTTGCAGGATACAAAATCTGTTGTGTTTATATACTCTTATAATAAACTGTCAGAAAGCGAAATTAAGAAATAATCCCATTTATAATTGCATCAAAAAGGATAAAATACCTATGAATAAATTCAACCAAGGAGGTAAAGACCTATATACTAAAAACTACAAAATATTGACAAAAGCAACTGACAAAGACCCAAATAAATGGAAAGACATTTCATGCTCATGGATTGAAAGAATTAATATTTTTAAAATGTGCATATTACTCAAAGAAATCTATAGATTCAGTGCAATCCATATCAAAATTCCAATGTCATTTTTCACAGCAATAGAACAAACAATGCTAAATTTTTTGTGGAAGCACAGAAGATCCCAAATAGCCAAAGTCATCTTGAAAAAGAAGAGCAAAACTGGAGGCATCAGTGCCCTTATTTTAAGCTATATTACAAAGCTATAATAACTAAAACACTATGGTATTGGCATAAAACAGACACATAGATCAATGGAACAGATAGAGAGCCCAGAAATAAACCCACACATATATGGTGAATTAAGTTACAACAAAGGATCCAAGAATATACAGTGGGCAAAGGACAGTCTTTAATAAATGGTGTTAGGAAAACTGGACAGTCACATGAAAAAGAAAGAAAATCACTGTCTTAAACCATATACAAAAATTAACTCAAAATGGATTAAAGAACATAATATCTGAAACCATAAAACTCCTATAAGAAAACATAGGTGCTGAGCTTCTTGACATTGGTCTTGGAGATCTATTGACTCTGACACAAAAACAAAGGCAACAAAAGGAAAAATAAATAAGTAGGACTACATTAAGGTAAAAAGCTTCTGAACAGCAAAGAAACCATCATCAAAGTGAAAAAGTAAGCTACAGAATGGGAGAAAATATTTGCAAATCATATATCTGATAAGAGGTTAATATTCAAAATATGTAAAGAACTCATACAACTCAGGGGAAAAAAAATCCATTTGAAAAATGGGCATAAGATCTGAATAGACATTTTTCCAAAGACGTACAGGTGGGCAACAGGTAAATGAAAAGGTGCTTAACATCACTAATCATCAGGGGAATACACAATGAAGTATCATCTCACACATGTCAGAATGGCAATTAATAATAATAATAATAATAATAATAATAATAATAATGTGTTGGCCAGGGTGTAGAGAAAAGGGAACCCTTGTGCACTGCTAGTGGGAATGTAATTTGGTGCAGCCACTATGGAAAACAGTAGGGAGGATTCTCAAAAAATTAAAAATAGAATTACCATATGACCCAGCAATTCTACTTCTGGGTTTTTATAAATCTGGGTATTTAAAGAAACAAAACCACTAACTTGAAAAGATAATCACACCAAGTTCATTACAACATTATTTACAATAGTGAAGATATGGAAACAACCTAAGTGTCCATTGATGGATGAATGGATAAAGAAGATATGGTATGTACACATAATGGAATATTATTCACCAATAAAAAAGAATGAAATCTTACTATTTGCTACATTATGGATGGACTTCAAGGGCATAATGCTAAGTGAAATAAGGCAGAGAAAGACAAAGACCGTATGCTCTCTTTATACATGGACTCTAAGAAAAAACCAAACAAACAAGGTCATAGCTGAACAGACTCGTGGTTGCCAGAGGCAGAGGGTCAGGGGAGGGAGGAAGGTGTGGAGAAGGTCACAGGGTAAAAGAAAAAAATAATAAATTTAAAGAAAAAGAATAAACCGTGTAATTCATGATATTAATAAAATAAATATATATAATCCACTTAATAGATGTGGACAAAGGTCTTAGCAAAATTTAATATCAATTAATGTTAAAAAATCTTCCATCAAAGAGAAAACCTTAAATCTAATCACAGGAATTTATAAAAACAAAACAAAACAGCTCACTTCTGACCTAATTGTGGAACATTATGCATAAATTCTTAGGACAGTACCTGGTACAAAGAAAGTACTACAAAAGGGTTTGCAAAAATTAATTACACTAATTTAGTGTGTCATAACTGCTACAAGAAATTACATATCATGGAAATTTATGATATGATATGTAGTATTTAACTTTTATCCTGGCCAAAATTGCAAGTTCAATAAATGTTCTTTCTTTTTTCCAATGTTTCTTTTCCCCACTTTGGGAAAAAAGTAGTAACCATCTATTATAAAGCTAACTTCTACTTCATCCCCATAAATCCTACAGCATTCAGAGTACAAAGAATATACTATGCATATTTTATCCCTTGGTCTTTAATACTGGTCTCATGGAATGATTTAGAAATTATTCTCTCAGCTTCTATTTTCTGAAGGAGATTGTGTAGAACTGGCATAATTTCTTCCTTAAATGTTGGTAGATTTCACCAGTGAACCCATCTGGGCCTGGTGCTTTCTCTTTTGGAAGATCATTATATTCAGTTTATAATATAGGCCTATTTAGATGGTCTAGCTCTTCTTGTATGAATTTTGACAGATTGTGTCTTTCAAAGAATTAGTCTAGTTCATCTAAGTTATCAAATTAATAGGTATAGTATTATAGCTATTCATAGTATTCCTTTATTATCCTATTAATGTCTGTGGGGTATGTACTGATGTCTACTTTTCCTTTCTATTATTAGTAATTTGTACCTCTTTCTTTTTTCTTTGTCTGGCTAAAAGCTTATCAGTTTTACTGATCTTGTTGGAGAACCAGTTTTTGGTCTTCAGCTTATTGATTTTCTCTATTGATTTCCTATTTTTTAATTTCATTAATTTCTATTCCAATTCTTACTATTTCTTTCTTTTCTGCTTACTTTGAGTTTAATTTGCTCTTCTTTTTCTAGCTTCTTGATATGTTATATCTTGAAAACCATCAAACAAAAGTATTATTTCCTAATTCTATACACTGAAAGGATCTAGAAACAATGACCAATTCAGTAGCTCTGAGCATCCCTAGTGTCCCTAGTGTGGTCACCACTATAAATTCTTCCTAAAAGGAGCCAAGGAGTTTTGGAGAAATAAAGCCTCCAGGTCTAGGGTTGAAAACTACAAAGTCCAGATTTCTTGTTATACCAGAAGGCAAAGAAGCTACCAGTGACTACAAGGGCCTTTTTGAGGTTTTAGGAGGCGAGCTGAATAGGCTCCCTCTGGCAGAGGGGAAGAATCATGCATTTATTCTGCCTTGCTTCAAGTAACTATACTTCAGCGTAATTACTGATGGGAAACTTCTCTTTATAGAAGTGTCCCTACTAATAAATAAAAAAGGTTTTTAGAATTAGAGTATTATTTCGCAAACCCTAATTAGTTAACTAATCTGAAAAATGATCATCAATAGCTAAGACTATAAAAGGAATTGCAATCAGACATAACTCCTGTGGATGTACACAACACCATCTCTGAAGTAAACTGATAATGCATTTAGATCTAACAATCGATACACAAGAAAAACAGGGGACACCATAGGGATGCAACTAGCACAATCCAGACAGTGGGAAATTCTACAAGAAAACTACCTGGGAATAGCCAGTGCCTGGCTGGCTCAGTCAGTAGAACATGAGACTCTTGATCTTGGGGTCATGAGTTCAAGCCCCATGTTGGGTGTAGAGATTACTTTAAAAATAAATAAATAAAATTAAAAAAAAAAAACAACTGCCTGGTTTTTTAATGAGCAAATGTAAAGGAAAAAAAGAGAGAGAAAGGTAGAATCTGTAGACTTAAAGAGACGTAACAGGTCAAACAATTGCAAAATGTGGACTTATTTAGGTCTTGATTCCAACAAACAAAATGTATAGAACAAAAAACGTAGTCACCTTATAAGTTGATAACCAGAGAAATAGGAATACTTACTGGATATTTGATTATTGAATTATTGCTTATTTATTTATTTCTGATAATGACATTCTGGTTACTTTTTTTTTTTTAAAGAGCCTACACATTTTCTATTGCCAAAAAAAAAAAAAAGCAAGTACTCTGAATAACCTTCCTCCGATAGCTATCTGAGGAAGTGCTACTTTTCTTAAATTGCTATATAAAGACACTGTTTCTGGAAGGCTTTCTCTAAGTAACACTATCACTTCAAACATTCAGCATAATCTGATCTCTGTAATACAGTTCGTAGTTATATAGCTATGATTAATGTACTTTGCAAACAAACAAAACATTCAGATACTCTCCTGGCGATTCCTAGAGGCTGAAAGCAGTTTTTTCTTCTATGGAGCACGTGCCTCTTGGCCTTGCCCCATTTTCTCCTCCAGTAGCACCCTACCTCTACTGAATGACCAGGAAAGGTAAATGCTAAAAAACTAATGGTTTAACCCTGGGACGACTGTGAGCAGTAGATAGTTGTGGTTTCACCTTGCAAATAATGACCAAAGAAAAATCCCAACTATCTGAGGATAGTCAAACGAGATTGCCAATTGGAATATAGGAAACTAAGTTTACATACCAGAACGAGGGGGTTACAAATAGGACAAAAGCTGGAACAGGTGTTGAGTAACTAAGTCTGGCTGAGTAATGAGAATGGAATCTAGGTTAAAGATAAGAGTCAAGAGAAACAGATGGAACAAAAGTTGAGCAGTAAGCAATGTTGAATAATCAGAACAAGAACAGTGTCAGAACCAGAACCAAAAAAAAATACAGAAGTCGATTCTCTGAAGGAGCAACAGAGACCAGAATCTCATAGGCTTGCTACGGAAAAAACAAAACAAAACGAAACTTCCCTGCAGGCACAGGGAAGCATTGGCTAGCAGCTTTTATTCAAAACTTCACTTGCTTAAAAGAAATTTGGTTCTGGTCAGCCAGAAAATTATACACTGTTCACCATACACAATTATACAACATCCATTACACATATCGGCTGTGGAAAAACTTAATAGCACCATATCATAAGGCTTAGGTAAATATTAAATAAAATTATTTCAAGCACTTAACACAGTGTTCCTTAAAGGTTTGCTTTAAAACAATAACCTGTGCTAACAGGAGGTTGTGTTTGTAAATTATCTTATTGAAGGAGGACACTAAATCTTGTCATTTCTATTCCTGTAATTTCTGATTATTTATTTATTTATTTATTTATTTATTTATTTATTTATTTCTGCTTGATATCTCTGCTGATATGACCATAGTTTAAGTCAGTGTTTCTCAAAGTGTAATCCAGGGAATGCTGGTGGTCTTCAAGACTCCTTCAAGAGGTCATGAGGTCAAAATGATTTCATAATAATATTAAGATATTATTTGCCTATTTTACTCAATCTCCCAAATGTTCAACAGAATTTTCCAGAAGCTACATGACATGTGGTGACAGCATTAGTCTGATGACTAACAGCATATGAGTTTGTATGCTCTTGTGCTTGAAAATTTCCGCACGTTTTGTTTCTGATATGATGAAGATCAGTAGATATAACCTAGATAACCATAAGTTCTTTGAGGTCCTCAATGATTTTTAAGAGTATAAAGGAGTCCTAAAACCCAAAAGATTGAGAACTGCTGCTTTAAGCCATCGTTTGTTGCCTTAACCTCCTGATGTATCCCTACCTCTAATTTCTTCAAAGTGCTCATTCAAAAATACAAATCTGACTATATTATGACTCTGTTTAAAATTTTTATATCTTCTATAACCTATAATATGGAGAAGTACAATAGCACAATAGAACAATCAAGTGAGGCTTTGGTTTCACCTAAGGCTGAATTCAAATTCCATGTCTCTCAGACCCTGCTGATAGACCCCCAGGAACCATTGCTCTTTCTTCACGTTTGTAATAAAACCTCTGAATTTGAGCTTAGCACATGGCACTACCTTTTAAAACAATTTCCTTAAAGATGAGTGTGGTTGGGGCACCTGGGTGGCTCAGTCAATTAAGTGACTGCCTTCGGTTAGGTGTCTGCCTTCGGCTCAGGTCATGATCCTAGGGTCCTGGGATCGAGCCCCGCAGTTGGCTCTCTGCTCAGCGGCGAGTCTGCTTCTCCCTGTCCCTCTGTGATCTCTCTCGCTTTCACTCTCTCTCAAATAAATAAATTATATCTTAAAAAAAAGAAAAAAAGATCATATGACAGTGGCCACTGGGAGATGAACAGAAGTGAGACATATATGAAACTTCCAGGTCAAGCTATCTAAAAAAGGAATTTGTTTTCCTTCCCTTTCGTCTCTCCTGCAAGCTTCACAAAGGGGGGACTGTACGCTCAGCCAGCTTCTGCCGTATGGATGAAACCATACATACCACTTCACGTTGTCTGCCCAGGGCTATATTTTTTTCATGGAAAAAAAAAAATTAACCTCTGTCTTGAGTCATTTTTGACCAAGCAGGGAAAGACTTGGGCTTAACCTCAATCAACTGCCCGCATGAACTGAATCCCTGAGGTAAATGTGTTTCAAAGGCTGTATCTAGATATTTTTAGGTTCCTACACCAGTTTCCCATTAACCTGGGCCTGCTCTGAACAATCTTTCATTTTTTCATTTATTTTTTCATTTAATATTAATGAAGTACGCTTGGCACTGTGCACAATAGTATAGCAGTATTTCATCACCATTCAGTATGTCCATCAACAACGTGAGTTCCAAAATGGAAAAAAAAAAAAAAATGGTGTCCTGATAGGCAGAGCAAAGTGACAGCACATCAGAGGATCAATACCCTGGAACCCAGTCACATGGTTTCTGGGTCTGTCCCCAAGTAGCCAGGACCTCAATAAATGACAGGGTTTCAGATTTATTAGAGAAGGACAATCAAGAGGAAAGTGGCTCAGTTAGTGAAAGAAGGAATGGGATCTGTGCAGAGGGGTACCCATGTGTGACTAAAGTAACATAAGCACATTTGTCATCTAGCCTGGGCTATTCTAGAATCCAGGGCAAGACTGAAGTATGCAAATAGGAGATAAGTGATCCAAGCTCACCAAGAGCTGTGGAGGCCAATTACGGAAGAACGCTTCTACCATAACTGAAGATATGTGTAGGATGTTGGAATTATACCTTTTGTAGACATAGTTTTCCATGTGAAAGAAATACATGTTTTCCAGGCCATTTTTATTTAAAATGGAAATGTGGCCCATTTGGAGATGGACACCATTATTGTTACATTTTTACTAAAAATAATTTCTAATTTTATATTCTTTTTAGGCCAAACCAAATGAAATTGCTGCTTTGTGGATCAAACATGGAAGTAAAGGCTCACACAACTGTGGAAAGGTAGGAGTGAAGGCCAGGAAGGCCTCTTTGGGGAAATCTGAATATGTAAGAATTGTAGGAAAACCACCACCGAAGGTCTCAGATACCCATAGTGTCAAAGTGGCTGATATGCAGGATACCAAAATGCTAAAGGTAAATAAAATTTTAACTTCTCCCATCTACCTAGGGTCTGTCTAAAGCTAAAGGGTAATGGCTTTTGCTTTTCTTCTTCCATACACATCTCATGCAAGTACTTCTCATTGGTAGTTTCTGCCTAGAATCCTGCTGGCAGGGGGGTCTACAGGATGTAGTGTGTAGGTTTTATAGCTCTGTGGTACGCGGGAAACCCGGAAGAGCTTGAGCCTATGATCATGTCATTTTTATTAATTAGACTATGGTAGAGTTTCTAGGGCAGAATAAATAAGAGTTCAAAGCAGAAAGAGAAGGCAGAAAAGGTATGTGTCAACTATTTTTCTTTCAAGTAGTTCTTTTCCCTTTGCTCTCCTGCTTCTATGCTGGATAAATGGAGAGACCCCTGATGTGTGTGTGTGTGTGTGTGTGTGTGTGTGTGTACTTACTGTATGATCCACAAAAGAAAGACCCTTAGAATTATGTTTCTATTAGCCTCTATACCTTCCTTCATTCAAGGAATCAAAGTCGCATTGACAGCGTTTAAATTGGGGGACTTGGAATTGTTTGAAAATATAAGACACATTAACCAGGAAAGACAGTTATCTGGGATTCTATGTTATGACATTAAATACATGCTTTATTCATTAATGTCCATTTAAAATAGAAATCTATGTGTAATTGTTAATGAAAATATAATTTTCCGTTTGGTAAAGATGCTCCAGACTTACTAGTTCAGCTCCTCAGATTGATTACTTAAAAAACCAGTGGCAAATCTAAGCCAAAGGGCTTTCACTGTAATTACATCTGATTCCTGGACATTGTATTAATGCTGGATATTAGTATAATAATAGCCACTGATACACTTTTCATCTGTATTCTTACAATAGCATGTATCTATGGAAGACATCTAATTTGTCATAATGGAATGCTGGGGTTTTTTAAGTATATTTTAAAAGGGTAATTCCTTATGACTGGACCACAATAGTTGGTGTTGTAAAATTGTATCATTTTTTTCAATAAGTCAGTGTTAATCTATCTTGCAATCTGTTTAAACCCAGTGTGGTGGTCGGTCATTACAGCTGTAATAGTCAAGTGTCTCACACCTTGCCCTTTAGAATATATCCTATAGAGACATAAATTTTAGGGGAATTATCTGTGAAAATAGTTTGGTGTTTCTTAAAATTATAGAATTAGTCATATTGATATTTGATATAATGTTCAAGATTTTTTTAAATGAGTAAAATTACTTAGGAGAAATACCAGTGCACATCTCTCTTCCAATTACTTTCTTTTACTTTTTTCCTGACTGTAAATATTCAGGCCTTTTGTAGAAAGTATATTTTAAAAGTGAAATTTCTAACCGTATATAATTCTACTATCTAGAAACACCGCCATTTAAAAAATATATCCTCCCCTTTTTTTCATTTATCTGTGTGTAAGAGTAGATATTTGTGTCAGGTGTACACACGTGAGTAAGGATGTATATGTTTTCTGAAAGAATTCAAATTAGGAACATACTGTATTTTATTTACCATTTAAATATAGGAGACTTCATCAGCATTTAGTGTTGGAAAATGAATCTGAGGGCAAATTGATTTTTCCTGCTTTGGGATTTGTTGAGATGGTGGATTACAAAAATAGGTTTTCAGATGTTAAATCAGCCTTGCATCCTTGGTAAAAAAAAAAAAAAAAAAACCACTTGATCATAGTGTATGATACTTTTTAGATATTTCTGAGTTCTATTTGCTAATATTTTGTTAAAGATTTTTGTGCCTATATGAAGAACATTGGTCTATAGTTTTGCTCTGTTTGGGTTTATACTGTCTTTGCCTGATTTGGTGTGAGGTAATTACTGACCCCATAAAACAAGTCAGGCAGTGTTTCCTCCTCTTCCGTATTCTGAAAAAGGTTGTGTAGAATTCATGCTAATTCTTCTTTAAATGTTTAATAGATTTCTCCAGGATACCATTTTATCCTGGAGATACCTTTTTCAGGAGCTTTTAAATTATGAATTAAATTTCTTTCATGGTTATATGGCTATTCAGTTTATTTCATATTTGTTGAATTTGGTCAGTTTGTGGTTTTCAAAGAATTGGTCTATTTCTCGTAGGTTGTTGAATTAATGAGCGTAAAATTGTTCATGTATTCTTTTATTATCTTCTTAATGGCTTTAGGAATCCGTAGTGATTTTTTTTTTTTTTGATCAGGTAAATTTTACGAAAGTAAAATACAGAGATCTGAACAGCATAGTTTGACGAGTTTTGACAAATGTACACACCCATTTAATAGTCACCCAAATCAAGATGAAGAATGTTTCCACCACTCTGGAAAGTTTCCTTGACCTCCTTGTCAGTCAGTAAGCTGTTCTCCTCAGGAAACCATTGCTATGATTTCTATCATTCTAGAACAGGGGGTTAACAAACTACAGCTCAGTCTAGTTAAATATGGCCTACCACTTGTTTATGTAAATAGGTTTTATTGGAATAAAGTCACATACCGCTCCCGCTTTCTTTTGTATTTTGTACTGCTGCTTTCATGGCTCAAGCGAAGAACTGAGTAGTTGAGACCCAGACGTTGTGGACCATACTTGGGCAGTCAGTCTTTTTTGGATTTGTCAGTGATCCCGCAGAGACCCAGCCTCCTGAGCAATAAAAAAATGGCATGGCGGTAAAGATAGGGAATACCTTCTATTGTTCCCTAGAAACATTTGCTCTTCTCATTTGAAGGATACATATTTACATTGCAAAGGGGATGAAATTGAGAGCTGTTTGTTTTCATTTCAAAAGATTGTAAACTAGAAACATTCTTCTTTATTCCTAGTCAAGATTTATGTACCTTAGGGAGGTAAGATTTATGTCCTTCAGGAATGGAGGGCGGCTGTACAGCAGTTTCTATGTAAACTCTCAGATTCACAATTATAGGATTCCCCTCCTGTGATACAAAAACCTGCTTTTTGTATTACAGGCCCAAACGTTTGGCTTTCATCACCTCGCTCTAAAAGGAAGAGGATGGGAGGGTGGGAAATTATGCATTTATTGCTGCTGTAAGTAATAGTAGTCTCCTTTGATCCAGAAACTTCTTGTTTGCTTTCTGGACAAAAACAAATGGAATATACATATGAAAAACTTATCGGCACAAAGCCTTAAATATTTAATATTGGGCCCTTTACCAAAAAAGTTTCCTAACCCCTGTTCTAGAGCAATATTACTGTTCTTGAACTGAAATACATGGAATTATAAGTATATCCTCTGCCTGGTTTCTTTCACTCAACAGAATATTTTAGAGATATATCCATATTGTTGTGTGTATCAATAGCTACTTAAATTTCTAAATAAATTCCATTGTGTGACTATTTCACAATTACATTAATGATTTCCTGTTGATGAACATTTGAGTAATTTTTAGTTTTTAGTTATTATGAACATTCTTATGTAAGTCTTTGTGGACATATGCTTTCATTTGGGGGGTGTAATTTCTGCATCATAGTAAAGATGTATGTTTAACTTTATTAAAAATTCTCATTTGCCAAAAGTGTTGTATCATTTAACACTGTCAGTATATTAGATTTCCAGTTGATCCAAATTGTCATCAATACTTAGTATGATCAACATTTTAATGTAAGCCTTTCTGTCGATGTAAGGTAGTACCTTCTTGAGGTTTTCATTACATTATTCTGTTTATGAATGATGTTGGGCTCCTTCTTATGTGCTTGTTAGCCAATCATATATCTTTCATGAATTGTCTGTTAAAGGGACTTAATTATTTTAAATCTTATATTTATATTTTTATATATGTGTTGTATATATAATGGTATTTATATTATGTCCTTCATATTTTGGATGAAAGACATTTATCGGATATGTGTATTGTAAACATCTCACCCAATCTTGCCTTTTCATTTTCTTATGAGTACTTTTTGATGAGAAGTTTTGCATTTTGATAAAGTCTTATTTATCTATTTATTCTTTTGTGGTTAATGATTTCTCTGCCCTAAGACATCTTTGCCTACTGTACAGTTAAGAAGATATCCTCTTATGTTTTCTTCCAGAGCTGCATCCTTTTAGATGTTATATTTAGGTCTGTGAGCTACTTTGAATTAAATTTTGTATATGGTGTTAGGAAGAATGTCAAGGTTTTGTTTGTTTTGTTTTGCTTTGTTTTTCAATAGACTGTCCAATTTTTCCAGCAACATTTGTTGAAATTTTTTCCTGCTTAATTTCTTTGGTACCTTTATTGAAGTGCAATTCACCAAATGTAGGTGAATCAATCACTGAACTGTGTTCTGTGGGCTGATTCGTCTTTTGTTATGCTAATAGTACACTCATTTAATACTTGTGGATTTATGGTATATCTCAAAATCAAGTTGTCTTCCAACTATTTTTCTTCTTCATTATTTTCTTGGCTCTTCTAGTTCTTTTGCATTTCCATATGAATTTTAGAATCAGCTTGTCTATTTCTACAAAATAGTCTGCTGGGATTTTGATTGAATCTATAGATAAACTTGGGGATTCTTAAAATCTAGAAATCCTGAGCTTTTTCAATCTATTAACATAATATATCTATTTATGTAGACCTTCTTTAATTTTTCTAAGTAACAGTAGTATTCAGTGTGCAAATCTTAATTAACCTTTCATTAAATTTATTCCTAAGAGTTTGATAAGAATTTTTTTACTGCTTTTTTTCTACCCCCCCTCAAACTGGTCATTGCTAGAATGTAAAAGCACTATTTATTTTTGTAAATGGACCTTGTCTGATGCAACCTTACTAAACTCACTTATCAGTTCTAATCATTTGTTTATAGGTTCATCTGGATTTTCTCTGTACATATCTTCTACAAATAAAAACAGTTTTACTTTTATTCTTTCCAAACAAAACTATATGGCTGGATTCAGCTCCCAGGTCACCAAGTTGACACCCCTGGAGTCTACACTCTTTACTGTTTAGGTTTAAAAAAAACTGAGGTCCAAGAAATGATATGCTTAATTAGTAAAGAGCTGAGCCAAGAACATGGTCCTATGATTCATAGGCCAGGAATCTCTCTGTGACCAAACTCCTATTATGTGAATGTAGGACAGATCTCAGAGTAAATGTCTCACTTCTATTCTTGGCCAAGTTATGTTTAGCTACCTTTCCAAAGCAGTCCCGATCCTAGGATGCTCCTCAGCAGCGTCTGTTCCCCCTGTACTGAAAAGGTATGAGAAGGATATTTTTCCTCAATTCTTATAAATATTTTTCTTTGTTCTTGGAAATTAAAAAATCACAGAATATCTACAGGTATGAGTCTCTTCATTTTGCCTCAAACTAGTCCATAATGTTCAGTCTACATCTGTAAATCTTTTTTTTTTTTTAAGTTGTATTTATTTAAGAGAGAAAGAGGAAGAGAGAGAGCACACACATATGCTAGTGGGGGGGGGGGGCAGATGGAGAGCTCCCCAAGCAGACTCCCCGCTGATCATGGAGCCCTACTGGGGGCAGGATCCCATGACCCATGAGGTCACAACCTGAGTCAAAAACAAGAGTGGGATGCCCAACCAACTGAGCCACCCAGGTGCCCCACATCAGTAAATCTTATTTTAGCTCAAGAACTTTTCTTTGCTTGTTGTTAATTTTTGTTAATGTTCCTCTAATTGTTGGATTTCAGTTCTGCTAGCTCCTTTTTTTGTTTTTTAAGATTTTATTTATTTATTAGAGAGAGATCGCAAGAAAGGGAGGAGCAGAGGGAGAGGTAGTAGCAGACTTCCCACTGAGCAAGGAGCAGGACGTGGGGCTCCATCTGGGTGCTCCGGGATCATGACCTGAGCTGAAGGCAGATGATTAACCAGCTAAGCCACCCAGGTGCCCCCTTGCTAGCTACTTCATTCATTCATTCATTCATTCATTCATTCATTCATTCAGGATATATTTAGGCTATATATTCCTAGTACTCTAGTAGGTCCTAGATTATAAAGTGTCAGCAAAAACAGGTCCATATCGTGCCGTCATGATACTTAAAGGTCAGTGAGGGAACCACTACTCAGTTTTGTGCATGGTTCAGGTTCTCAATTCCTAAGCTTTAGGTCAGAGAATAGAAAATAAATAAAATACCTCTTCCTTTCCCTACCACTTTTTTTTTCCCCCAAGCAGGTGACTTTACTGGGTCACAGAGGCAAAGTATATGCTGACCATTAATCCCATGCTTAGTGAATCTTATCCCAAATTCTACAAAGAGCATGACCAGCAGCATTATATTTTTTAGTATTATTGAGAGTTTCTATCGCTTGTTAGTGGGAAATCAAGAGAAGACATATCAAAGCCTGTAAGACAGACATTTTAAAACAGAATTCATAACAGCTTTTTAATGTAATTAATTTATTTTCCTAAATATTTTTCCTAATTTCTTTTTTTTTAAAGATTTCATTTATTTATTTAACAGAGAGAGTGAAAGAGAGCACAAACAGGGGGAGTGGCAGGCAGAGGGAGAAGCAGCCTCCCCTCTGAGACCAGGATCCTGGAAACATGACGTGAGCTGAGGGCAAACGCTTAATGGCCTGAGCCACTCAGATGCCCCTGGTGTTCCTAATTTCTAATGTTTTCTGATATCTTTCATTAGATTTTATTTTAAGTTGCTGGAAACGAACATCTCATTATTCAAACCAGTTATCCTTTTTGAACAATTTTGGAATGTATTTTTTTTTAATAATCCACTCTTCTTTAATTATTACTATCAACAATTCTAAAAGTATTATTTTTGTTTGAATTAAAAGCACACGAAAAATTACTCTGTGATGGAAAATAGCTCAAACGAAGAAAATTTTCTGCCGAAAAGGTTAGTTACAAAAGTCAGAAGTCTTTATACAAAGTAACGTACCATTGGACTTTTTGCTAATTCTCTTTAGTAGAGTACTTATTTCCTGTGGGTAAGTTTTATACTCATTTTTTTTAATTACAAAATAATTGCTGTTCCTATAGATAGGTTTGAACTCTAGGTGGAAATGTTTTGTGCATCAATTTCAAGTCTTTCTTTTTGGCAGTCTTCTCTTCATTCTAGTACTAAAACGGATATATTATTTGCAAAAGAATTATATGCATATTACTGCATTAGTCCATGCATTCTTTTTCAGATTACATATTTCTCCCTTGGTTCTGGAATCATTAATATTATAAAAGATATGTAGAGGAAGAAATAATTAATTTGCTTTTATTCTAAGTACCGGAGTCCTCTGGGCTAATGCTGTCAGTGCTTTATCCATTGGCAGCTCACCATCAGCGATGATAATAAGGTGAAAGGAATTTCCTCTGTCAAAGAAGTCTGACCTACAGTTCTGGAACATCATCTGGTAACAGTAGAACATTATCTTGAATTTAGTTAGCAAGAGAAAAAAAAGAGAGAAAGAGAGTAATTTGCTGTGGTTTGATGCTTTATGATGACTGTGTCTGAGAATCTGTCTACAGTGGAAGAACAGATCACATATTTCACTGTTTAAAGAAAGAATGTATTGGGGCACCTGGGTGACTCAGTTGGTTAGGCATCTGCCTTCGGCTCAGGTCATAATCTCAGGGTCCTGGGATTGAACCCTGCATCGGGCTCCCTACTCAGCGGGGAGCCTGCTTCTCCTCTGCAGCTTTGCCTGCTTGTTCTCTCTCCCTCTCTCTCTCTCCCTCTCTTGAATGAATAGATAAGATCTTGGAAGAAAGAAGGAAGGAAGGAAGGAAGGAAGGAAGGAAGGAAGGAAGGAAGGAAGGAGAGAGAAAAAGAAAAAAGAAACAATTACATAATACCCCCCCAAAAACCCCTTTGCTTTCTCTATTTTTCATATCTTTCTGCTAGCTGGCTTCTGATCTACCTGAAAGAAAAGGAGCTAATCTTTAACCAATGAGTTTGGATATTTGTGTATGTTAAGAAAAAACTGGTGTCTCAAAATATTCACAGATTCTTCATTTCTCCTTGCTGAGTTATTCCAGGGATGCAAACTTATATTCCTATAGGGCCCAGGCACGTAATGAAAAGCCCTCCTTTCAGCTTGGTATAAAACACTAGGGATTGCCTGGTCCTAGAGAGTATAAGCCCCACCTAAAGGCTTTCAAGTCCTAATTTTTAAACATTGCTTTACACAAACTAAAGACTTTGGAAAGAGTGAAGGGAGATAAGCAAAATTCAGTCATGAAGATACCAGTTTCTTGCCCTTCTCCAGGTGTCTGACACTAAATAATCTTCTCTTTAATTCTTTCAATAGCTTCAAGGGTGAAGTATCACTGTCCCCATTTCATCAGTCAACAGACCAAGAACATGTGTATGCATTTAAATAAAGGCGTCCATTTGTACTTGTACAGCTTATTATTCTGTGTGTAGCTACATGGGAGGTAGATTTACATAGCAAAAATAGCATCAAATCTAGAGACAGTCAAATTGGACTTCAGTATTAGCTCTGCCGCCAATGCATACGCAATATGACAAAGTCACTTAACCCCTCTTTGCCTCATTTTTCATCTGTGAAATTGGAGTTTGTCATACTTTTTAAGAATTTAGAGAGGCAATGTGTGTGAAAATATTTGATGAACATAAAAGAGCAAGAGTAAACCAAAGTAGGCATTAACTTTCACATGGTAGGAACATCCATGACTGTATAGAGACAACATGGTAGGAACATCCATGACTGTATAGAGACAACATGGTAGGAACATCCATGACTGTATAGAGACAACATGGTAGGAACATCCATGACTGTATAGAGACAACATGGTAGCGGATGGGGATATGGGGAGCTCTAGAACTTTATTAGGCAGAATGAAGTTCTCCAAAGATGTCCCGGTTCAAATCCCTAGAACCTGAACACATTGTGGTGCAAGGCATGGAGGAATTAAGGTCAAAGGTGGAGTGAGTGTCGCTAATCAGCTGTCCTTCAGATAGGGAGATTTATCCTATAATCATAGGGTCTTTAAAAGTGGAAGGGAGGGACAAGCCCATTCAGAGTCAGGGAAGATGTACAGATAGGAGATTGGAGTAATGCAATGTGAGAAGGACTCAGTTTGACTCCACTGCCAAGAAACGCAGGCAGCCTCCAGAAGGTGGAAGGGGCAGGGAAACACATTCTCCCCTAGAGCCTCCAGGAAGGAAAGCAGCCCCGCTAATACCTTGATTTTAGCCCAGTGTGGTTCATGTCGGGACTTTGGCCTCCAGAAATGAAGGAGGTAATAAATTAGTGTTGGTTAAGCCACCAAGGTTGTGAGCAATAGGAAACTAATAACAAGACCTGACGGACAGACGGGGGCAGTCGGATGTTCTCCGTTATAAGTGTGAGTGACTCTGAGCAATTCACAGGAATGTCAGAGACTGAATACAATTGGACGGAGCCTTTTCCTTCGTATCCAGTAGCTTTCTGGTGGTTTGCTTGAGCTATTTTACTGCTCAGAGAGCTGCACTACAGAAATCAGAGAGAATTCTCTAGACAGGAACTCCTGCAATGAGGACACTTTTGAGGGTGACAAATATGCCCCTCTCTTAATTACATTGATGGGTTTCATGGATGTATACAAATGTTGAAATTTATCATATTGTACACTTGAAATATTTGCAGTTTATCATACATCAGTTATACTTCAATAATGCTGTTTTTTAAAAAAACTGAAATGTGGACTCTTGTGATTTTTAAGTGTCTCTGTCTGAGCCAAGTCTAGCAGTGGGCTCAGAGGTGTCTCTGGTGCTGTCCTGAGATGCAGGCGTCATAGCTCACTTCCCAACATGAGTCCTGAACTGCAACTTCTTGGCGGCTATAAAAATGAGATTTGGGGTTTCACCTGACATCTCATTTTCTTAATGTAGCAACACCTAATTCTCTCTTTTCCCTTGATAGCTTTCCTGGGGTACAGAGAAGCAGAAAAGCACGCGTGTGCCTCCTCCTGAGTGTCCGTGGTCCTAGACTGCCGTGACCAGGAGGGAAAGGCAGCCCTTATTTAGGAGGAGTGTGTGGGAAACAAATTCACTTGGGTTAATTCCATTCATTGACTGTCAATCCTTGTGGGCTCTACTTCATTTCCAGAATTCCTAGTTTAAGATGTGCACAGGGACTACCTCACTGCATGAAAGCGTTACGGTCCTGGGAGAAACGGACTGCTTACTTCCCCCTCTTCTGCCTCTCATCCCCAAGGACACATCACTGGCTCATTTTCCAGCTTCCAGGCTGTACAGGTGCAGCAGTGAGCTTTGGGCTCATCAAGGCATGGGATTTATTTACCTGCATCCACTCCCAGTCCTCTCTCTGAACTCGACCAAATCAGTTTTTATCCTCTTGTCTATAAGATGGGAACGATATGACTGCTCCCTTCTTCACACTGATAAATGTGATTCATAATGGAGACTAGAAATACCCACACAGTTCTAAGTTCCTCAGAGATGTAGTTAAATAGAAATTATGTAATACATATAGGGATTCATGATAGACATGCCTAATGAGAAAAAGAAGAAGGAGAAGAAGAAAGCTGAATGGAGAAACAGAGTGCTCTGGACATTAGGAAGAATTATTACAAATTCTAAAAGTCCCTTTCAACGCTGAGATTAAGCCTGAGTCCCATTTGTGCAAGTGCCTAAGCCACTCGATCACTTAACGTCAGGGGGAGCCTGAGAATAGTGGTGCCTCTTTTAATTTCTTTTCCTTACTCTGAATCACCCCCAATTTTGTTTAGGATTTTCACAGAAATGTTGTATGCAACTTGATGTTTTTCTCTTTTCATCATATTTCCCCCTCAAATGTAAACTGTCTTATTAGTTTAAACAGTAGTCTGAGTACTGTTAGACTCACTGCGATGATTCAAACTTAGGTTTTGTATTAGTATATAACAAAACTGTATCCCTAGTCTTTTTTTAGAGGCACGAAGAAGGGTAGCATTTGAAACAAGGCTGTGAGACAAACTTTTCTCTCTCTGTCTCTCTCTGATAGACACATGCGTGCACGCATACGAGCTTGCACACACACGGACACACACACCCCACCGCAGTGTAAGGTGGTTATCTACTGAACTTGAGAAAAACCTCAGCTACTGCTCAGTGTTTGAAATCTTTTATATTTGCTTATGCCTTTAGAGTTCCGTGTTGTTTTTATCCACTCTCCTCCCAGATAATGAAAGGGATACACAAAACATTCTGTATATTAATGCCATAAACGTCTGCCTCTGGCAAAGCCTTAATGTATGAACAAAGAAAGGGATTGTTCACACAGCAAAACATACAATGAGAAATGAATATCAGTGGTGGAAACCTCTCTGTTAGAGGGAATTTCAGATCATTTCAATGTTTACATTTGCAACTCAAGCATATTGACAGAGCAATGCAAATAGATGTACACTAGGAAATGCAGGAAGAAAATTATTTGCACAGATACTGCAAAGATTTTCTAGCTATGTGAGAAATGAAAATGCATTTTTGCCATAAATGGTAAACTGAATGTTATTAACAGGACAAACCTCATGTAAAAGGGAGATAAGCAGAAATTGATTTGAATATTATTGCAGGGCAAAGTAAATAACCACGATGCATTCAACCTTTGTAAATGTGCAAAACCAGATTAATTTTCCCAATTACCAACCTTAATAATATTAAATGACTTTTAAAACATGAAATAGGATAAGAGATTGATGGTAGTGATAATCCACAAATGTGTTCTAAGGGATATTAATAAATATTTGGTTAAACAAAGTGGGGAAGGGATGGAGAAGAGTGGGAAAATACTGCATTAGATAAAGTTAAGGAGATATCCTTGAGACTTCTCAACTCCGAATCTCTAAATAGAAATAAAGTGTGTGATGTTTCCAAACTTTTTAGACCTTGAACCTCTTTCACAAAGCACTCGAGGAACTAAAAGTTCTAGGAACACGCAGGGAACTGAATGTCTTCCCGACTGACTCAGACCTAGAGTTAAATGGATCTCCACATTCTATTCCACTTACTGCTAGGATGGCCAGCATTGAAATCTGATTTTCTACAAACGAGAAAGGGTTCAGAAAATGCAAGTGGAGACATCATTGTTCTAGAATCCAGTTCCTGAAACCCAGGTGTCTATTGCTATAGGTGTAGAGGTTATGCCAGAGAAATGCTAACCCGATAGTCACGAAGAAGCACTACCAGATGGTTCACAAGATGTTGATGAAGTCACCATGATGCAGGCCCGAAACTTGACTATGTCATGTCCACTGCATAATATCAATCCCAAAGGTATAGACTCAAATTACTCCTTAAAAGTTCACTGATTTACAATGAAAAACACAGCTGTGAAGGCAGCTTGGCATCCGTAGTCTCTGCCTGGCATCTCTTCTCTTTGTAGATTGATCTATCTGGGAAGCCAGATTAAAATCGGAAGGTTATTTGGTGACCGCGGACCAAAGCAAGAGGGGCTAGCAATATGACCGTCATCATTAATGGCATCATATCAGGCTTCCGGAGCCTGATCCACCATACTCCAAGGAGAGCCATAGTCCCATGAGTTCCAGCCTCGATTATGGTAGAATAGTGCATGAGCACTGCTAACTGCTCTGTCATTCACACTGCTCTTTAATTTAGGTTTTTGTTAAACACCTCATTTTGACTAAGTCCATGCTTATTAAGTGATGACAATGCAGTTTACTCTGCATCAGTAGGCTTAGACATAATATTATAGGCAGGATTCACCTAAAGCTACGCCCTAATAAATAGGTTGGAGAAACCTACTATCACCCACTAAAATTTTCTGCCATAATATTCTCACAGCGCCCTTATTACCGCATTGTAAGAATATCTGGCTCTCATACCCTTTTACTTGCTGCAGACAGAGCCTGGTAAATTCTGACTTCATTGCATTATCACTTGTCTGAAGGTGTTAATCAAATAGACACCACCATAGATACACGTGAGATATGACTGAGCATGTATCACTTACGTCCATTAGGATTTTCTCTAGCCACAGCCCAGAGGAGGGATGACCAGAAGTGCTGAAGGGCTAACACCTCTGGGAATAGCTGGCAACCAGTGACATACTCCAGCCTCCTCATCCCTAGGTGTGACAGCTCTGAAGTTCATTTTACATCATCTCCCAGGGCTTTCAGTGAGATTGAGTCACAATCACCCAGTTTCCTAGATTGTTCATTAAGCCCATCATATATTGTCTTCCTTTTCCTGTCTCACTTCTCCACTTCCTGGTTGGTGCTTCCTAGGATCCCTTCCCAAATAAGCTACCTGCACCTCAAATACTAATCTTAGAGTTCCAGGGGAACCCAACTTATGATAACATGTAACTACAGAGTTGATTAGCAATCTTCTCTGGACCCAGAAATGTTTACTTTCTTCCTGACAGCTCAATTAACTTTGAATTATTTTAATTACCTATGCCTGGACTTGTGTAAGTCTGTAGAATTTCAATTTGCTTATATATTATTGATCAATCCATGGCATGTAGTGACTACCTTTCTTGGAAAAATCAGCATTGTATCAAATGAGTCAACATTCTACCTGTGGTTTGGCCCAGGTGTAAAACCTACTGATTGTGTCATGAAAGAAAGCCAAATGACCGTGTTCCAAATAGGCTGACCAACAGTGTTGGTAATCTGGTAATAAAAGAGCTCTGAAAGATTTAATTCCTTCTCTCCTTCCCCCTTGCTTTGGATCAAATTTTCCATAAATATTTTTTCAGTTCCTAATTGTGCATTATTTTTAATAGAACATAATTTTGTGTTGTTGTACGCGTTTAAGGATTAATTGCATTTTTTGGAAATTTGAGCAAAAGGTAGGTAAATGTAGCATGGGATGAGTCAAGATCCGTGCACTGTGCTGGCTGTCCACAACTGTTACCTCACTTAGAACAGAAGGAGATTACATTCAGTTTTTCTAAGGAATCTTTCTAACTCCAAAATTTTAATTTCTGTGGTTCTAACTGCCAAAAATTATTGACAGTTGTTGTTAAATTGATAGAAATTGTTATTATTAAAAGCACAGGGAAATATTTGCTTCTAGATTCTAGAAGCTAGAATATATGTGAGATTATTAGCACTTTTTGCATTTGAAAATTAGATTTAGGCTAACAATGTTTTTAAAATAACTTGTGGGAGCACCTGGGTGGCTCAGTCAGTTAAGCTTCTGATTCGTGATTTCAGTTCAGGTCATGATCTCAGGGTAATGGGATCGAACCCTATGTCAGTCTCCATGCTCAGCTGGAATCTGCTGGAGGTTCTCTCTCTCCCTCTCCCTCTGCCCCTCTCCCACCTGCATGTGCTAAATAAATAAATAAATAAATAAATAAATTCTTTAAAAAAAATAAAAATAATTTCTGCCTTAGGTCAGGATGAAACATCAGAAAGAACTTTTTTTTCTTTAAGATTTTAAGTAATCTCTACACCCAACATGGGGGTTGAACTCACAGCCCAGAGATCAAGAGTCATATGTTCCACCAACTAAGCCAGTCAAGTACCCCAGAAAGAACGTATTTCTTTTTGATGCTTTAAACTTAAATATTCAGGAGCACTGGATGGGTAGCTCAGTCAGTTAGGTGTCTGACTCTTGATTTTGGCTCAGGTCATGATCTCGGGGTTGTGAGATGGAGCCCCAAGTCGGGCTCCATGCTGGGGTGGAACCTGCTTAAGATTCTCTCTCTCCCTCTCCTTCTGCCCCTCCCCACACCCCCCCGTCTCTAAACAAAATAAATAAATAAAAATAAAAATAAATAAATAAACTTAAATATCCAAATTGGGAGGTGTATTGCAGTGATTCCTAATATGAGCATAAGGAGGAATACACTAAAGTCATGTTTTGATTTAAAGAATTGCTAATTTGGTTGAATCACTACTATTTTATTCGAAGATAAGGAGCTGGACCCTAGGAGAAACATAGTTGGTTCATGTGTTAAGATAGATCTTTACCTCTTTGGCAAGGTGGTTAAGGATAGGTGGGACTAATTTATGAAATGAAATAGCCTTTACGATTGAAAAAAAAAAAGAATCAGAATTGTTACAAAGCTCATAAAAAATTTTAAACTTAAATGGCTCCAAATTCCCTTATGTAAATTAATCAGAAATACACAGCTATCATTTTAATTTTTTTTTAAGATTTATTTATTCGCGAGAGAGACAGCAAGAGAGAACACAAGCAGGGGCGAGGGGCAGAGGGAGAGGGAGAAACAGATTCCACACTGAGCAGGGAGCCTGCCTCACATGGAGGCTCCATCCCAGGACCCTGGGATCATGACTTGAGCCAAAGGCAGGTGCTTAACTGACTGAGCCACCCAGGTGTCCCCACAGCCATCATTATCTTTAAAATACCCCCCCTTTTTTTTTTAAGATTTTATTTATTTATTTATTTATTTCAGAGAGAGCAAGAGACAGAGCACAAGTGTGGAGGGGAAGGGGCAGCAGGAGAAGCAGGTCCCCCTGAGCAGGGAGGCTGATGCTGGGCTGGATTTCAGGACCCTGGGATCATGACCTGAGCTAAAGGCAGAGGCTTAACTGACTGAGCCACCCCAGCACCACAAATACACTTTTATTTTTTAAAACAAAGAACTCTAGGGGTGCCTGGGTGGCAGAGTCAGTTAAGCGTTTGGCTTCGGCTCAGGTCATGACCCCAGGGTCCTGGGATGGAGACCCATGTTGGACTCCCTGCTCAGCAGGAAGCCTGTTCTCCCTCTCCCTCTCCCCCTGCTTGTGTTCCCTCTCTCGCTGTCTCTTTCTCTGTGAAGTAAGTAAATAAATAAATAAAATCTTAAAAAAAACACGACACTATACCTTCCAGTTTTCTTAAGTCAGCTTCTTTAAAAAAACAAACGAACAAGGAAACAAAGAACAAAAACCTCATGATGTTTAAGAAACTGTAAGCCTGCAGGGAGCCACTCCACTAACGAGAGCTCGTCCTTTGAAAGGTGCTGTCACTGACCATAGGAGACTGTGGCATTTTATTTTGTAAGCTTTAATCTTCCCCAGAATACGAAGGACCACTTTGAAGTTGGTATTTCCCCCTAGGCCCATAAGTAGAAGATGGAAAAGTAAGAGACAAACCCAAGCTACCATCCAGTGACCAGAGGGAGAACAGTGTTTTGACCAGATTCCACATAAAGCTCACCATGGGCTGACCAGACACCTCTTGAAACGCCGGCAGCCTTGGTGGTGACCATTCTGGTTGTTTTGCTTCTGGACCCCAGTTACATCACTCTTAGCCCCACTTTTCTCAGTACGTACCCTGCTCGTCCTACGTAGTTTTCTCAAATATTCCAGTATTTTAACGTCTCTTAGCAAAATAACCCTGTTCTTTTTTGGGGGAACATCTGGTTGTGCGCCTAGATTTTTTCACGTATGAAATGTAATTACAGAACCACTTTCTGGATACTTCTGGACACAGGAAACAGATGCCAGCCAAATGGATTCCAAAAACAAGTAGTAATAAAAAGCAATAATTATTCTGAAATTCTTCATTCTCACATAATCATGAGGCTCCCATGGTCTTTCCTCATTGCCTGGGATATTTGGAAGCATTTTGTCGAAGTGCTGAAGGCACAAATTGATGTGCCTGGGCTCTCCTAAATCCTCGATTCAGTGATGGATGTCTTTTAGACAGAATAATTTTGTTGACATGTTTTTCTTTCTCAGACTGTTTCCTAGAAGTTGCTCACCATTATCTTGCTAATTTAAGCTTCTCAGGACCTGTGACAGCCTAAATTCTGTTATAGTGTAATTTGAGAGTTATATTTTCCTTACTGCTCCAGGGGTTTAAATATCTGGATGTAATCAAACTAGACTAGCTAATAATAGCAGGATACATTTATTGAGCGCTTGTTATTTACAGGTACTATGCTTAGTGTTTTCCACATATCAATCTTCTCAATAACCATATGAGGTAGGCTTTATTAATTAACCACATTTACAAATATGACCACAAAGGTGTGGTTTACAAATATCATGCTCAAGGTTGCACAACTCGTCCTTCTGGAACTGAAACTCATATTGACTAAAAAACTCTAAATAAGGAATTTTATCTAACTTCTCAGTTCTTGAATAAATAATTAAAAGAAATATACTTGGGAAATATTAATAAACTAAAAATAGAAATAAATTACCAGCTGTCATGATCCTCTCATAGCTCACAGATTGCACCCTTCTAACATATAAATACGCATCAACAACAAACATTTGGCTGTGCTCCAATGTCAATTAGAAGAAATGGAGGATAGAGAACTGTACTTGAGCATTTCAAATTCATAATCATATTCTATTATTGCCCCCACAAATACCTTTTTCTCCTCCAGAGCAGTGATGACTAGGGATTACCTAATTTACCCTTCCTTCCTCCCTCCCTTCTTCCCTCCCTTCTTCCCTCCTTTCTTTTTCTTTCTTTCTTTCTCTTTCTTTCTTTCTTTCTTTCTTTCTTTCTTTCTTTCTTTTTCCTTACATTTCAGGTCATGCTTATCAAACATTTTTGTTGCTTATCAAACATCCTCTTCTATGATCAAATGTGACTGAAATGTTCACATGAATCACTTGCCCCCCACTGGCATGCTGGGGCATATGCCCATACACCACAAATGTTTCCTGAGTATGTTGCCAAATTTTGAGCAATGTGTAAAATGTAGTTTGGTTACAATTAAGGATACATATGGTCACTGAAATGTCTTTCAGACGGAATGTGGAGCAAGAGAGGTCCCGGGATTTGCTCTGGAGCGGGTTAGGACTAAATGCTGATTGGTGTGTTTCCAAGCTGGCTTCAAAGTAACAGGGAAAGTGCCTCAGTGAATTCCAGATCTTTGGTGCTTGGATTTTTAAGAAAGCATTCATCTGCAATGAGCTGTTATTCTCAAGCAGAGATGCAGTGCTGTAGGACAACATGACTATGGCTGCTTTTATAGGTTGGTGAGATATTGTCCTACTGTGAATGTGATTGTGTGGTAATCACTGTGAGTAGTGACACGAACCCAAAAAGTTAAAGAACCGCTGAAATAGTCTTGATTTTTGAATTTTGTACATTAGTGCTGATGTTAGAAAAAAGTATCTTTCATCCTTTTCCTTCCAGTGACTTTCTTACATGTTAGAAAACCTCCTGCTACCCCCAAATTTTCCATGTCCCCATTATCTTACCACACTTGACTCTGATCTCCTAATAGTAATCTTTATTGTCTTACTAGTTTCTGATGATATCTCAACCCAAAACAATTTAACTACTTGAAATAACTGACCACCTCATTGTCCGTCAGCATTACTGACCTAAAAGTATGAGCTCCATATATTTCATAATCAATTCTAATTTGTCACTTAGACAAAAAGTCAGACTGATTTTGTATGTCCAATACTGCCATTGATTAAAAGATCCAAGCTACTAAAATGATCAATACACACACACATATATACAGTTATTTATTTATACATATCTCAGACACATATTTTCAACTGTCTACTATTCTGGAGAAAAAACAATCAACCTTTATATCTTTATGAGGAAAGTCTAATTCTTAACTAAATTACTAAATGTTGAATGATTGAATATTACTCAAATATTGAAAAAGAATATGAACACCATTTGAAATTTCAAAAACATGAAGCATATGCACCTATCTTTTTTTTAGAAGATCACATCTGACACACTTGTCTACCTGCCTTCCACCCCTCTTTATAGAATATTTCTTTTTTTTTTTTTTTATCAAATGCAGAAACTGCTTGGCAAATGTGAGCCTACATTTGCCTATAAATGTAATGTTATTCTTAGCCAAAAGAACAAAATTATATTTGTATGGCTCATCTCCAAACCCTACTAGTTGCCCTCAGTGAATGTGCTAATTGCATTTCCTTGCTATCCATTTTCTTATCTTCGCCTTTGTGGTTTTATGCACATTTTACTAGATGTTACAGTTTCTTGTGTTTAGGTTTTATTTGCATGACACCAAAGTGTGAGTCAGTTGGCTCATTGCATTTTGCATACATTGCGCATAATGAATGCTAAAGTGAAGATTATCTTTTCATGGAATAAAACTGAAAACATGTGTTTCTCTGCCAGATCTGCTTTGATGAAAAACAGAGAAACCTAAAATGTTGGGCAGTATATGGTAAAGTAATCTCTCTGCAATCCCATCTTGTTAGCCATGGAAGACTTTGTTCCTTGCCTTCTTGTCTATTATACGGACTTCATTATTCTTTAATTTTGACAAGATCAAACAAAAGCATACTGAACTTCTTTAATGAATAAATTCAATGAAATGTGAGGTGTAACATTTGTGTATGTATGTTTGTGTGAATATGTGTGTGTATTATGGTTGCCATATGATTTTGCATTTTGATACAATATGCTATATATGTTACATTAAGTAATTCAGATTTATTCTTAAAAATATAGAAAAGTCAGAAACAATCATAAAGAAAAAAATGAAAATAATCCAAAATCTTAATAGTAGCACTAGTACAAATTTTTTTTTTAATTCCATTTTTCTTGTTCTGGATTCTTGTATTCTTGAGACTGTCTTTTCACTATTTTAAGTTTATAAAATGTTTTAATATTTAATATTGCAAATATTTCCCTCATTACTTTGAATTGAATTGCATTGCATCCCTGGAATAATTTGGGAGAGAACTCTGCTACCATCCAATACAGAAAAAGAGAAAAAAAATCCTACCTGGGCATCTTCTGTTGCTTCAACTTCTCACTTCAGAAAGAAATCCAGCCTCTGCAGTCTTTTTTTCTTGGAGAAGCACTGCCATTATAATTTCTTCTTTTTATTTTTTCCCATTCTTTTTTTTTTTTTTTAAATCTGTTTGCCGACTTGCTTGTTAAGGCCCCTGCATCCCGCTCAATGATTCTGCCCTAACTTCACCAAATTATGGGCTATTGGGGTTTCCTCAAATTATTTTCCAGGTACCCCACCACTTCACAAGAAGGAGAACATAAAGCTCTTTGATCTAGGCCCCACTGATTAGTTCTAGCAGAAAGTCCCTGAAGCTTGGGGTCTGTGTCTGGTAACTTTCAAACTTTACAGCATGGGTGCAGGTCCCAGTGGGCAGAGCAATGGCCCCTGAAAGGTGTCCACATCCTGGGCACCTGTAAATATGATAGCTTGCATAGAAAAAGCCACTTGGAAGATGTGATTAAATTAGGAACCTTAAAATGGGGAGGTTACTCTGGATTATCCAGGTGTGTCCAGTCTAATGGCATGAGTCCTTAAAAGTGAAGAAGCTTTTACAACTGTGGTCAGAGGGAGACATGTCTAAGAGAAAGACTCAGAGAGATGCTTTGCAGACAGAGGTCAAGTCCACAAGCCAACTAATGTGGGAGGCCCCTAGAAGCTGGAAATGGCAAGAGATCGGCCTCTCTGAGTCTCCAGAGAGGAAGGCAGCCCTGCTGACCTCTTGATTTTAGCCCAGTATTGGATTTCTGATTTACAGAACTGTACATAGTAAGGTTGTGTTGCTGTAAGCCACTTAGGTTTATAGTAGTTTGTCACAGTGGCAATGGAGAACTAATACACAAGTTTTCCCCAGTTTTTTTTAATTCTGTTGAACATTTTCCTGGGAGGCTGGTGGTAGAGATAGAAGGTGGTAGAAGGTGGAGCAGGGACAGTAAAGTATCCATCAAGTGGAGAAGGCACTTTGAGACAAAAAACTGAAGCAAGTCACTCGGTACCATTTATACAGTTTTACTTAGGGTAATTTACTAACAGGTCAGGAGGACAGAAGATCCAGGCACTATGCAGCTATTCTCCACCCAGTCTGGACCTTAATCTTCAGCTTTTATAGAGTCAGGGGCATTGAGGTAAGGTCGAAGGATAATTATCTAAAGTGGTGCCTTCTGTCTACCAGTCCTCTCTACCAGTTTTCCAGAATGGTGCCTTCTGTGCACCACTTTAGGGAAGATAAGAACAAACCTTCCCACATTCCAGTCAGGGCACACATTAACCTCCAAGGGGCCTGGAACATGTAGCAGTGAGGGAGGTCGTTGCATAGGCATGAACAAGATGGAGAGCCAAAGAGGGAGCCAGTATTGTCAGTACTCCTACAGCCGTATAGAAGAGGAGATGCAAAGCAGTTAGATCTTTATGCTCACTGACCATTGTACCAAAAAGTTCTGTGGTAGGAGTATTCAGGAAGAAAAGGAGGGGAGAGGGAGGGAGGGAGAGAGGGAGGGAGAGAGGGAGGGAGGGAGGAAGGAAGGAAGGAAGGAAGGAAGGAAGGAAGGAAGGAAGGAAGGAAATATAGAGAAGGAAGGAAGGAGAGAAGAAGGGAGGAGGGCAGAAGGGAGGGAAGGAAGGAAGGAAGGGGAGAAGGAAGTAGAAAAGGAAGGAAGGAGAGAAGAAGGGAGGAGGGAGGGAGGGAGGAAGGAAGGGAGGGAGGGAGGAAGAAGAGAAGGAAGGAAAAGAAGGAGGGAGGGAAGGAAGGAGGAAGGAAAGGTAAAAGGAAGGGAGGGAAATTCTTTCAATATTGTGGTTACATTCCGGTTTTAGGTTTGCCCCCAAGAACTAGAAATATGCCAAATAACTTTAGTTTTTGGAGAACCTTAATCTGACACATGGCAGCTGAATGGTCTCTACAATGGTAGTGGTATCCCTGGCAGAAAGCCAGAAGGATCATGTTCTACCTTGTACATTGCCATGCACACAGACTTGACTACTGGTTTCATCAACACTTACAATTGAAAGGATTCCTGAATTCTTTCATTCGTCATATTGAAATATACAATATTCCGGTTTCCAGGTTTATCAGCATTGATAAAACTTGTGTCATAAATCACAAAATAAAATAATCTTACAAGACTTTCCAAAGAGATAGTCTTTGACTTTTTATTTGTTCTAATTTTTAAAAATATTATCCTGAAAAATTCTAAAATGCAATATTTCCTTTCTATTAAAAAAAATTATCCAAAACCTGAGAACCAGAACAAGAGTGGCTGCTTGTCCTATCCGTGTGGACTGAGCATTGTCTGACAAGCACATCCAGACACTAATTCACACCTATAGGGGGTGTACTTTTGTGGCACTTACTAATTATTATTGATTAAGGCCCAACACTTATATTATATATAAGTTATATGTTAAATTGTGTATTTTTGTTGAAAAGAGATGCAAATTACCTCTTTCCAGTATAAAAGATAACCACAAAAATTATGTTTTCTTGCTTTAAAAGATATTAATCAGGCTTGCCTCTAATTTAGCCAACTTGCTGAATCACTAAATTCTACTCTTGAAACCAATATTACACTATATGTTAGCTACAGCGTAAATCTAAAAATTGATACAAAAAATAATTTAGCCGATTTATTTTAGCATTCCTTATTGACTAGTGATATAAATGCTGTTCAGAAAATTCTCTTTATCAGGGGCGCCTGGGTGGTGCAGTCGTTAAGTGTCTGCCTTCGGCTCAGGGCATGATCCCAGCATTCTGGGATCGAGCCCCACATCAGGCTCCTCTGCTGGGAGCCTGCTTCTTCCTCTCCCACTCCCCTGCTGTGTTCCCTCTCTCGCTGGCTGTCTCTATCTCTGTCGAATAAATAAATAAAATCTTTAAAAAAAAATTCTCTTAATCAGCTTTGCCATTCTGCTGGTTTACTCTTTAATTTAAAAGAAATGATAAAATATTAAAATTAAAAAAATCTGCAACACGAGTTTGATATTTATATGAGAGTTATGTTTTTAAATTTTTAAAAATTATAATTTTGGCATTCCAAATATTTTAGCTGTGTGTGTGTGTGAATTAGTGACTAATGATACCATTTAAGCAGTATTAATAAAAGGACTATATATAGGTCTTAATTATGTATGTAGTTATGTATGTATAGTGTATATACATATATATGTTAGGAATATTAAGAAATATTAGAGAAAGTCTAGACAATACTTAATGTCTGAAATTCAGCTGCCAAAAAACTGTTTGTCATAAATTATGTAGTTATACACTATTTCTTAGTCTGGAATAAAAATATTTATAGAAATTTTTTTTGAAAAACCAATGTGGAAACTAGCTTTTGAGCCTGGGGTCTGAGAAAATTATTTCTTGTTCTCTTCTTAACCTCCATATAGAGTATATGCAATAGTTTTTCATCAATTTTTAATTTATAATTTAAATACCAAGTAATAAAGAGATTTACATAAAAGATTTTATGGCAGTAGTCATTTGCAGTGTAAAAATGTGGTTTCTTATTATTTCTAGCTCTTAAAATGTTAATGTAATACATAGCTCTGTAATTTTACAGGACAGTTTAATTTCCCCTGAAAATATGGACCTCAGGGAAGGGTCCAAATTAAAAAGAAATTAATATATTTCAAATATTAAGTTATTTTTCTGGTCCTCTGAGTTATATAATATCTAGGCCTGGTGAAAATTTTTATTTTAAGAAAGTTACCAACAAGCAATCCTATTGGAATTTTTCACATTATCAGAAAATAAAAAATTATTTTAGAATGGATATTCTATATTTATTTCATTATACTAATTACTATCAAATATCATAATAATCAGAATTCCGTTGACATGGTAACTAGTAAAAACATATCTGTCAAACACACTAACTCTTTACCAGCTCTCCCTACACAGAATAAAATCTTCATCCTTTGCTCTGTCCAGAGTCTTTCTAGTTTGAGACAACACGTTACTTAGAAGGTTAAGTTGATCTCTATATATGCGAAAAATTTACCTGGCAGGTTTAAATATTGGATACTCAAACTTCAAGTTTGATATACCCATTTTATAGAAGCAAGAGTTAAGTTGAGATTACAGTAACAGATTATAGCTTTAATGACAAATTTGGAAGACCTAAGATTCTTGGCCTGCACTGTCCAATATGGTAAAACTAGCCAAATGTGATATTTGTATAAAAGATTAAATTAAATTAAATTAAATTAAATGGAAAATCCAGCTCTTTATTTCACTAGCCACGTTTCTAGTGCTCAATGTCTTTGACGGCTTTATCTGTCATTGATGGCTATTATCTTAGTGCAGATATAGAACGTTTCCATCATTACAGAAAATTTTACTGGACAGTGCCGTTCTATACATCAGGCATGTTGATCATGCTTCTTTCTGTTTTCAAATGTTAAAGATAAATTTGATCTTATCTAACACGTAAGCAATATAACATGGCACAGATATCATGCAAGACAGCAAGCTCAACATTTCTAATTTATTGAGCAGGGAATTTCAGTGTGTTTCACATTATGTCATGATGCTTTGTTTTCCAAAAAGATTTGCTAATTTTCTTTAATACATCTGTGACTTCTGTTTCTTATACCGATTTCAGTAGTATTTATACATATAATGATTAAACACACCATCACCAGGAATCTAACTCAGCAAGAATAAAAGTTTAAATCAGTGATTATTCCAGGCAATCCTTTTTTCCATCCAGTCTAATCATAGGCAAGTGAGTCACACTGATGGTGATGATTGCTTTAACATAATTTAATTTAAATAATTCCTGTTATAAAATAAAGATAAAATGGAATATCTGTATTTTACACTTAGGGATTCTATGTGACATTTATCACTTCTTAATATTAATCCTATTTTAATCTTTTTGTAGATAAAGTTATGCTTTTATTCAACTTAATGGAAAGAATGTAAAAACTGTGTAGAATTCCTGAAGAAAGCCTTATTTTATGAAAATTTATAAACTTACTATTGAGCATTTAGTAACAGGGATTTGCACTAAAATTAATATAACTTGATAAAATCTGGAAAACTATGTTTTCAGTTTTCAAGCAGTCAAGGGAAAACTCTGTGTGATTTTGTTAAGAAAAACATGAGAACAGAGGGATGTTACTGATATCCTACCCCTCCTAGGATTGAGATAACCCAACATTATATGTGAAGAAAAAGATAATTTGAGTCTTGAGCTAGAGATTCTGATTATTTATATGTTGTTTTAGGAGACTGGATGCATGGTAAAATGATGATAATTTATATTTAAGTATTTTATGTGTGTGTGTGTTGAATGTAATCTCTCATGTAAAAAGAGCCTAATTTAGTAATTTTAATACCAAATATTAGCAATAGAGGGAAAATTTAACTTAAACTAAAATTAAAATATGTTTTTCATTAGATTATATTGATTTAAATAAAACCATTTTCATTCAAATCACTAATGTAACAGTGAAAGTTTCATAAGCTTACCTAATTACAGCAATCCAAAAGTGAAGTTCTGAGTCTGAGAAAATGATTAACTCTCTTGTAGAATACATCAAATGCACATAATCTTGAATTAAAAGCACTCTAATTTCCAACCATGTATTTAAAACAAAACAAAGTGCTGGGATGAAAGAATGGTTAACTATTGGAAGATTTATCAATGTAATTAAATACATTAGCAGATTGAGAAAAATCATGTTATCATTTCAAAAGAAGCAGAAAAAAACATTTGCTGTAATAGATATTCAATCATGATTCAAAAAATAAAATTTTAGTAAATAAGAAATAGAAGGAAAATAAAGGAAATAGAAGAACTATATAAAGTATATCTAGCAAAAACCTATGGTAGATTCCATAGTAAACAATAAAATTTTAGAAACAATCCTATCAAAATCAAAAGGATAGTAATTATGACTGCTCAGTCCAGTATAATAAACATTGTACTGGAAGTTCTTGCAAGAAGACAGGGGAAAAAGGGTAAAGAGAAAAAAGAAGGAAATTTTTGTATGCAGGCAATATAATTGAATGTAGAGAAAATCAAAAGATGCTCATAAATAAACTTTTATTAATAAGAGAGGACAGAAATGTTCTTAGATGCAAGACTGATGTTCAAAAATTAATAGCTTCCCAGTACACAAGCAGAAACTAATTAGAAAATATAATAATAACAATCATCAGAAGGAACCTAGCAAAAGATGAGCGAGACTTTTGTTGAGAAAATTGCAACCTTTGTTGAAGGACATAAAAGAAGACTTGAGGAAATATCAAGATGTACTAAGTTCATTAATGGAGTGACTCAATATGGTAATTAAGTTAATTCTCCACTAACTTATATGGAAATTTACTATAATTCAGTTGAAAAATCCCACAGGATTCTATGTGCAGCCAGGCAAACTGAGTCTAAAACTCATATCTAAAAAAATGAAGTTCTAAGAATTGGCTGAACAATTTTATAGAAAATGAAAAGAGAAAACTTACTTTGCCATATGTCAAGATCTATAATAAAAGTATAAGAAAGAAATGAGCACATATTATTTATTGGAGCAAAGATAGCCAAATAATATAATAAGCAAAATAGAAAACCTAGAAAGGCCCATACATGTGTAAATAACATAGGAGAAAATGTGGGTGACCTTAGGTATGGTGATGCCTTTTTAGATACAATATGGAAGACACAATCCATGAAAGAAAGACTCGATTAGCTGGATTTCATTAAAATAAAAAATTTCTGTCCTATGAAAGACACTATCAAGAGAGTGAGAAGATAAGCCACGGACTGGGAGAAGATATTTGCAAAAGACATATCTGATAAAGGACTGTTATCCAAAACACATAAAGAACTCTTAAAACTCAACAATAAGAAAGCAAATGACCTAAGTAAAAAATGGGCCACAGACCTTAACAGATACCTCATCAGAGGAGAAATACAGATGGCAAATAAGCATGTGAAAAAATAGTCCACATCATATATCCTCAGGGAAATATAAATTACAACAACAAAATACCTATTGGAATGGCCAAAATCTAGAGCCCTGGCCACACCAAATGCTGGCCAAAATGTGGAGCCAGTGGCACTGTCTTTCATTGCTGGTGGGAAGGCAAAACGGTACAGACACTTTAGAAGACGTTTGGGAGTTTCTTACAAAACTAAACATACCCTTACTATATGATCCACTACTGTGCTCCCTCATATTTATCTAAAGGAGTTGAAAACTTGTGTGCACACAGAAATCTGCACATAGATGCTTACAGTAGCTTCGTTTATAACTGGGAACAACTAAGTACATGAATGGATACACTCTGGTACACCCAGACAATGGAATATTATTGAGTGCTTGGAAGAAGCAAGCTATCAAGTCATGAAAGACATGGAGTAATCTTAAATGAATATTACTAAGTAGAAGATCTAATCTGAAAAGGCTGCGTACTATATAATTCCAACTACACGACATTCTGGAAACGGCAGAGCCCCTACAGTGGGAGTAATAATGTCAGAGGTTTCCAGAGACTGGAGGAGAGGAAGGGATGAAAAGGTAGAGCACAAAGGTTTTTATGGCAGTAAAAATATTCTGTAAGATACTCCAATGGTAGCTATATGCCCTTGCACATTTGTCCAAACGCACAGAATGTACCCACCAAGAGTGAACCCTGATGTCAAGTACGAATTTAGGATAATAATGATATCTCATTGTAGATTCATCGGTTATAACAAATGTACCACTCTGGTGGGAGATGGGGTTGGTAATGAGGGAGATTGTGTGTCAGTAAGAGCAAGGAGAATATGGGATATCTGTATATACCTTCCTGTTAGTTTTAGTTTACCTGTTAGTGTTATCTTTAAAAAAACTTAATAAAATCCCCAAGCAAGGAATAAATCTTTGAGCTCCGATATGTGCTAACCTATAACAGCTCCCCGTCAATGATCATCAAGGTGCAAACTCCTTAGGCGGATCTTTAAGACAGTCATTTATATGAATCTGGCTTACCTCCTAGTGCTTCCCAATACATCCTTCCCTTACCATCCACCAGCTGAGCTACTGATCTCAGAGTGGGACCTCTGCCTGCCTCAGTGCTTTTCCCACTGGAACTTCTCCCCAGTCCCCTCCCTGTCATCTCTACCTGCCAAGATTTCGCCCATTCCTCAGTGCCCAATTCACCTGGTTCCTTCTCCCTGAAGTGTTTCTCCTCTTATAAACCAGAAGTTGTCTCACCCCCTTCACTAAACATCCTTTCGCTGCTGTTGGACCTCTTCTATGGCACCAAGAGCTAAGATGCTCCCGTGTGTGTGTGTGTGTGTGTGTGTGTGTGTGTGTGTGTGTGTGTGTGTGATGTGGTGTGTGTGGTTGATTTTTTTTTTTTAATCTCCTAGCAGATTTCTTGGCACAGAGTGAATGAGCAATAAATATTTATTAAATGAAAGCATTAAAAATTGTTTAATGCATGACTTTTTTTTTCCCCTGGATCATAGTTTCCTACAGAGAAGTAACAATTTCTTGGAATTTTTAAAGGGACTTAAAATAGTGCATTGCAAATGGTATGGAAATACCACAGTGTAAAAATAGTAGCCTGTTCAATACAACTGTAATGAACATAGCAAAAGGAGGGGCACAGCTTTGTCATTTTGTGTCATCTGAAATATTTTCACAAAATTAAAACATTTAAGAAATACTTGGTGGCATGTTTGGAATGCTTATCCTTAGCAATGTTAAATATAATCCTTCTTGTGTAATATGAAGGAAAATATAAATAAAATAGTTTGCTGTGCATGCTAACAAAGAATGATTTTATGTGTATGTAAAAGGAAGTAAATCAGCATATTTGTTATCTGCATTATCTGTATATGACTGTCATAATTCATGTCAGTTACTTTGCTCTGTTTATTTTGCTTCTCTCTGTGAAGTAGATCAGTCAGTTGTCATTTTATTGGAACAATGCGTTGTACTATTGGTGCTTTGCTCATACATATAGCACGGAGTTAATTAAGGTTTCAAATAAAAAGATTTCATTTTATAGATAGTCTAATTACCAGTCACTCACTGTAAATTATAATAATATTTAGATACAATTCAAGCATTTACATTATTAAGAATAAGATGTTTATCTATTACAATTAGTAGTAAGACATTGTAATCACCTAGAATGCTTACAGTCTTACTATTCTCATTATTACTTTAATTTTATAAGTTAACTTGGTAAAAATATAACAGCGTGGGTACTTTTGGTAGGAATATTATTCTATTTCTGGAGTAGGGTTCTTCAGATTATATGGAAGGGACCAGAAGTGTTACCCTCTGAATTGTTACTAAAAATGCATCCTCAGCTCTGGGAATTAAATGCCTAGCAAACACAAAATACCCCTTGTTGTCAGGATAATTGGCTTTACTTTAGTGTGCCTTGGATGTCTTAGTTACTTTAGACGGTCTGTCTGAGTTAAATGCTTGTTATTTTTTTTTAAACTGACACCAAGTAAAGCCAACATAACATTAAGTTCTTCTGCTTTATTAACTTCAGCAGTCTGTCTCTCAGAGCAATATTGCCACTAAAAAGTCTAACTTATTAGGCTTCAATCCTTCTCCTATCCAAATGATTTCATTCATTCATTCATTCATTCATTCATTCATTCATTCATATAACAGACATTTATTTGTACTTGATATATCCCAGGCACTGGGATATAGAAAATTCCTGGTATTCAAGAAATTCAATCTAGTGGGAGAGATATATTAACAGAAAAATTATTAACACTCTAATGTGATGTGTAATTCATTAAACTATTCAACAAAAATTATGTTGAACAGTTGCTATGTAAGTCTGATATTTTGATACTCAAAAACTAGAAATAACATCACAAGCAAACAGACATGGTAATTGTCTTTCTGGAGTTTATAGTCTAGAGAGTTATTTAAGAAATAAATAGAAGACAAAATTGGTAGCTATTGGTAGTTATCAATAGTTGGGTCATATAATGGATGAATGGGGGCTTGAAGTTGAAGAATACAGAGTTGCTCTCAAGGTTCTAATATGAATTTTTGTTTGTTTTGATTATTCGTTTATTTATACTTAGCAGATACCCATATAGAACTTACTGCATGCTAGGTTATGTTCTGAGCACTTGCTAATGAATTGAAGTTGTAATAATGTGAATAATGTATTTTTTGTGACTAAAATAATTATATAATCATATTGATGGAATAGAGTTGGGAAACTGGGGAGGGGGAGAGGCAGGAGGAAGCTTGTAATTAGATGGAAGGGTAAAAGAGACTTAAAATTTTTATCTTCCAAATTATCAAATCAATAGACAATGTCTAAAATGCAAAAAATAAGAACTGACACATTTTAGTTAGTATATATAGAAATAATCCAATAAGAAAATAGAAAGGGTTGAAGGCCTTTGTGTTTTTCATGACACAATTTGTGGTACTATTGAACTTTACTTGATTTTGTGCACATGTAATTTTGATTTTAAAGCTAAATGATACGTGAACTTACAGGAGGAAAACAAAATGAAAGCCATAAATAGCAGAATTTGTAGTGGTGAAGATGGACATAGTAAGTTTCTAGAAGATGGAGCTGAAAAATTCCACCAGAGACAAAAAGTTCCAAAAATCAGAAAAAAAGGAGTTTCTGGAAAAAACAAAGCAAAACAAAACAAAACAAAAAATGATTAAAATAGATAGAATGGATTCTTAACATGACAAAATCATAGATAACAAATTTTCTATACCTGAGCTCATTATGGTAAAATTCAAGATTATCAAAGACAAAATTTCTAAAAGAAAAAGAGCAGATCACTGAAAAAAGGAATGATAATCAGATTGATACCTGACTCCCTAATGAATGAAGGCCCTGGAAAAAAGACAATGGATGAATATTTGTAAAATGGGAGGAAAAAGCTCTGATTTTAGAACACTCTAATTTTCCTAGACTGTCATTTAAATGTAAGGGTAAGATTAAGGCTTATGTACTTAAGACTGCAGAGATTTGGTATAAAGAGTGTCTGAAAACATTCTTTGAGAAAGTACTACAATAAGAAGTACTCTACAGTACTACTGGAAACATGAAAAAAATGGGTGAACTTAGTAAAGCTTTTATCGTATAATATAGCAAGGACCAAAAATTTCTTTTTATATTTTATTTATTTATTTGACAGAGAGAGCAAGAGAACAAGTAGAGGGAGCAGCAGAAGGAGAAGGAGAAGCAGTCCCGCCCCCCCGCCGCCCGGTTGCACAGGGAGCCCCACGTGGGACTCAGTCCCAGAACCCTGCTTCTCCCTCTGCTTGCTGCTCCCCCTGCTTGTGCTCTCTCTTGCTCCCTCTCTCTGACAAATAAATAAAATCCTTAAAAAATAATAATAAGTCGTAGAATTCTTATCTTCAGGTATATTGCCATGGTTCTATGTAATTACTGAGCGAGGCAGTAGTTTTCTAAAATATGCTTTTGTTCAAAATCTTAATTCTTAATTCCTTCATGAGACCATCTTTCTGGATTAGTGTAGAATGTTGCCAATACTCCTAAGATAATAAATTGTGTTCAATAGTCATTATTGCAGTATTATGCTTTGATGATGGAAGTTTTAGATTCCAAAGTAAGTGGTATGACCTCCTGAAAGGATTTCCAGTAGCAGACGAGGGCTAGCGTGAGCCACATGAAACAAGGAATAGAGACAGAGAAATTCCAGAAGGCAGGGAAAATTTTAGAAGTGATGAGTAGACAAAGGCAGTAAGGTGAACATTTGCAAAGAGGGTAAATGCAATGAGAAGACAGGAAAAGATAAGCATTAGGACATAATGACAACAACAACAAAAATAGAATAGGGTACTGGAAAATTAGTAAAATATTTGCTTAGGAGAATGTTGTACCCATTTCGTCTAACAACATGTATTGATTGCCCACTCTGTGACTGGCTCTGTGGAAACACAGCTGTGAATAAAACATTACTTCAGAAACAACAGTCCAGTGTGGAAGACAGGTTAAAAAATAATGAAGATTCAATGTGTTAAGCGCTGTAATAAGGGTATAAAAATGCTGTGGGAAGACAGTGGAGAGAGTAATTAATTCTCACATGGGAATTAAGAAAGGATTCACAGGATGGCATTTGACCCTCAACTCAAAAATAAAGAGCAAAGATTATTTGATGATAGTCATTGAGTAAATAATATATTCTTGTAATTTATTACAATTTTATACTTACTAAAGACTTCTAATTTTAAAGTGATCTCTATTAATTTAATGATCTCTGTCTTAATTTCATATGGATATAAAAAATTATTTTTTAAAAACAGTTATTGTGCACTATCCACATTGTGTCTGATTCTTTAGATGGAAAAATAATTTTGAAAGATGGATTTCTTTATATAATTCTTACCAAGATGTTTGACCAAATTTTCCATAAATTGGCCTAAAAATTACTTCTCTTTTAAGAGTTAGAAAAATTTATTTCTCTCAAAAATAAGATTAGTTTCATTTGAATGTAACAACTGTGAGGTCACTACTCCAATCAATCCAACATAATTCTAATTAATGCAGTTTTAATATAAAGTGATTTAATACCATGGTAGCTTTGAAGATAATTGAGCAAATGATAAAAATACTAAAAGATAAAGAAGTCATCATATAGTTAATGCCTAGCACAGTGCCTGGCAGGCTGCAAATGTTTCCCAATGAAATAAATAAATTATAATATGTCAACATGAACAATTTAATCATTTAAAATGAATTTGCTAAATTGGCCAAACCACTTACTGAAATGAATTGACCATTTTTCTGAGTAACTCAAATATCTAGTCAGATCCTGTAGTCAAAATAATTTCCCACGTAGATGAAGATTTAGTCTTTATCCCAGGGCAAAAAATAAGCACCGACAATAATTAACATTAATGGAGCCTCAGAGTGCAGGAGGGCGAAAAGCTTAAGTCCTTTCTGAATAACAGCAGGATTGGTACTCTAGTCTTCACCAGTACTTTACTGGTTTAAAAACTGAATTTTCTGCCAACTGAAATGTAAATAACAGTAGTAGGCAATGTGCTGAATTTTCCCCTTGATGAGAGCAAAACAAAAGAAAAACCCGCAGGACTTCTTGTGAACGCAAAACTAACTCAGAACAGGAAGTATATTTAAGGATGTTGCTAGCATCTTCCTTTGTATAATTCAATGCCCGTTTTCATTAGAAAAGAAGATCTTACAACAAATTCAAAACTCCCTTTGAAATGAAAACCTAAATGCTTCAACCCAAACTTAAAAATTTGTCCTCCAATTTCCTTTGAGAGCAAGAAAATTGAATCCTGAGCTGCCATTTGTTTCCAAATTGTATTTAAGTTTACTGGAAGATATAGTTAAGGGGGAGCGGGGAGCCATTTTCCAGAAAGGACAACAATTTGAATAATTTTACTTTGCTGTTGTTTAAAAGATAACATGAGGGACTCTTGCAGGGAGGACGTGGAGAAGTGAAAGTTACCTGTCAGAAGATGGTCTTACTACTACCCGAATGTAAAATAGCTCCTTCAGAAAACAGAAGTAATAGCATGAAAATACCTGTATTTGGTAACGGGGACCATATTTCATTTTGAACTTTAGTAAAAAAGGTTTATTTCATCCATGATTTCAAAACTCTCTCAATGTTTAACTTTAAAAATATATTTGTAACACATTTATTTATATGTTTATTTTGTTCTGTCATCATACTCAAGAGTTAGAGCTTGACGGGGTAGGACTCTTATTCTTTGTTCTGTCAAGTATCAGATCTATGACCTACACAAAGCAGGTCAGTCAGGTTTCCACAATATCATATTAGCTGTCTTCCCACAGGTGCAGGTTAATGATTGTAGGCTTCATGGTGCAAGCAACAGAATGCAAGAGCTGTCCCGAGTGAAAAGGCAATTATCGGAAGAATATGAAATCTGCAAACTGGAGAGAAGTTGTTCTGGAAAATGTGAGACCCAAAGAGATTCTGGAAGTTAGGTGGCATGAATATAGTTGCCAAGACACTAACATTGCAAACAATTGGATCCTCACTGCCAGAGCACACCACACCCTCATTCAAAGCCCTTCCACTGCCCAAGGGTGGGGAGAGGGGAATTTTCCCACTCAGCTTCCATAACAGAAGTGGGACACTGGATACTACTGATACAATGCCCATTGCGGTCGTTCTAAAAAGGAAGGCAGATATTAGGTGCTGAAGAGAAACAAAGAAGAAAGTAAAAGAAAAGTGTCAATGGCACTGTTATTGTTATTCCCTCTTCTCTAAAATGTATAAGTATGAAGAGAAGACCAAGAGATACAAAAGCCTTCTCTTTTTGATTCACCTGTTTATCTTCCAGAGCCCTCCCACCTTGTATGAATTATGGAGGATAATTTAAATGACTGCAATGCATTTGAATGTCTTAGATGAAAGACAGTTTTCAAAATATCATTTCAGTCAACTGGAATTTTAATAAAACCTCAAACATAATCTATTTACCCACATTTTATAAATGACATGGCACTAAACTGGCAGATAAAATGTGAAAGAAGCAATAAACTAACAGATGTTCTGTTAACATGGTATTCATATATTTGGAAAGGTACAAAATGATTGAGTGTGGAAGATCATTGTCATTCAAATAAATCTCTGATTTGTAGACAAAAGAGATGGAAACATGAAGAGGTTAAAATCCCAGGCTAAATACATTTTCATAAATAACATTGCAGTCCAAATTGCTTCATAATAGATAAAATAAAACAAAAATCTAGTACAGCTAGAGTCCTTTGGAATTAAGCAGAAAGGAAATCACCCTAGAGAAATAATCCTCAAACTTTTCTTTTTTTTTTTCCTAATGGCTCCTGAGAAGTGCTCCAGATGCCTGAGTTTGAAAGTCTCAGCCCAGGATATAAAAATCTATATTCAAGTCCATTCTCCACACAGGAACACAAATCAGATCATCTCATTCCCCCTCCTTAAAACCCTCCAATATCTTCTTATGCCACTTTGGATATAGTTCAAAGCGCACATCAGAGCATCCAGTACCCATTGCCCTCTGTTTCTAAAACCTCACCTCTAGCCATTCTTCGCTTTGTTTTCTGTTTCCAGGACTCACTGGCATTTTAGTTTCTTGAGCAACTCCAAGCTCTTTCCTACCTCAGGACCTTTGCACATCCTGTTTTCTTTGCTTACAATGATCTTGCTTCTTTCTGACCTTCCTTTCGCATGGAGAGTTTCTTCTCAACCATCTGATCTCAGCTTAAATGAATTCACCCTCCTGCCCCAAAGTTAGCAAAATGTAAAATCCTCTATTTATTTATTGTCTACCACCCCGCCACCTAAGACTATATACATCTTGAGGGTAGTGAACAGGTCTTTTTTTCCTCCCTGTACATTTCACAATATCTGGCATAGCAGGCAATTTATTAATATTGGTTGTACAAATTAATGAGTTTTTAATAAATATTTCATCCTATCATTTTCTACTTTTCAAAAAGGTCAGTTGTTTTATATAGTATTTAATTATTATTCTATTCATATTTTATGTAGTATTTCATTTTATGATTCATATGAATTCTTTTTAAACAGATGAGATAAAAGTATGAACTGCAAGTTCACCAAGGCAAACTAACAGGCTGCAGTTTCAGACTAAGGAGATGTCCTACAATTAAAACAGAACTTTAATGGTACAGGAGCTAAGAGAGGAGCCCAAGGAGACAGGCTGATTGGGTTGGAATCTGGACTGAACTATGTATTTATGAGCTGTGGTACCCTAGACAAGTTACTCTGACACTCAATTTCCTAATCTGAAATCTGGGAGAAATAATCCCCTCATTGGGTTGAGATGAAGATTAAATAAAATGCCATAGAGAAAGCATCTGAAATAACACCTGATGTATGGTGAGCAATTATTATTATTACCCAAGTAAAACCCCCAAGTTCAGTGGACTTTAGTACGTTGAAAATTGTAACATATTTCATAATCATTAGACCTTGACCCTTCCTACTGGCTTGCCAACTTGCCCTAGTGATGAAAATCACTTTAGCATTTGCGTTATGCCGTCTTTCTGACCCCATGCCGGAAAAGCTCTGGGTGTGTGGGACTTCATCAGTCACTTCAGGGTATCTGCCTTAGCCAGCTATTCTGATCGGTTTCCAACTTTAACATATTTTGGTTATTTGAAATGTTGGATTCAACATTTTTTAAAAAAGAAATTGGACCTGATCTGCACCTGGCATTATTTATTACTCCAGATTATTTGAATCGCATCCAATTTCAGACCCCCATCTGTAAAAAGTTCTAGCAAGCAGAGAAAAAAATATATGGAACTATTACTTGTTATATTATGCTTTCTCCTCCCCTGAGCTCTTATCCCTATATCCCATGGCATAATTTCAAAGTTATTTGGAACCCAATATTGGTCTAACGATTGCCCACTCATTGTTATCAAATATTTTTCGGGAAAGAAATACTTGTATAATAAAAAAGTGAAAGAAGTAGATTTAAAGATGCCTTTATGAAAAATGAAATGGCTCATTACCTGAACTTATAGCCAATGATCCTGGTTATTAAAGTCATATACAGAACAATGCATGTACATTAATAGCCCCTTGTAATCCTTGTCAGCTGAAGGTCTGTAATTATTGCTCCTTCCTTTCAAATACTCTGGAGCCCACCTTTAGCTTATTATAGTCTTATTCTATATGCTCAAGCTACAAATACTTCACCTATTTCTACCAAGAGCTTATGAGCAACCTTATTAAGCAAAACACTGTTGTTCAGTGTGCCCGGACTTAAAAAATATCCATAAGTAATTTTTACTTGTGTGTAGGAAAGAAAGTTGCAGAGCCATAGAATGTGGACTTGAGGGGGACCTTGAAAATATTCTAGCTTAACCTCCTTCCCAAAGCTGGAGACTTCTGTGCAAAGCACTCAGAGCTTGCAACATCACTCACTCTGTCTCTGCATATCTTTAGTAATGGTCTTTTTTGGGTTTAATTAGGTTCAAATGTGCCTTCCTGATCCTTCCTGAAATGGGAGAGCTTCACAGCATACATCTAATCCTTTTCCTATGTGTCATTCTGTAAAAATGAAAAGACCACAATCATATCACCCCTTCTCCCCCAAAATGTTTTAGTGTTTGAAATATTAAATTTATTATCTTCAAAAAGAAGCTGGACTTAGTTTCCACCCCTTAAGTTTCCGTTTCCACAGTCTAAATATTTTTAGGTCCTTTTGTTGGTGGGGGGTTCATTCATAATTAAGAGTTTACTTTTGGTCCCTCACTTAAGAAATGCAGTTCCAGAAATCAAATCTCTTTGGGCTAATTTTATTCTTCAGTAATTTATTTTATTTTTAGAATTCAGTAATGTTAGAGTCTGTACTGGGTTGGATGGCAACTCCCAAAATGGTATGAATATAACCTAACTCATTAAACCTGTGAATGTGACCTTTGGAAAAGGGGGTCTTTGCAGATATAATAGAGGATCTGGAGTTGAGATCAGCCAGGATTTAGAGTGGGTCCTCAATCCAATGATAGGTATCTTAAAAAAAAAAAAAAAAAAAAGATTGAGAGAGAGAGCGTGCGTGAGAGAGCAGACGGGGTGGGGGAGGGGCAGAGGAAGAGGGAGAGAGAGCATCTCAAGCAGACTCCCACTGATTGCGAAGCCCGACGCAGGGCTCAATCCCATGACCCTGAGATCATGACCTGAGCCAAAATAAGGAGTCAGAGGCTTAACTGATGGAGCCACCCAGATGACCCCCAGTGACAGGGGGTCCTAACTTAAAAGTGACACACACATTCTTAACCTCAGTGATGAGCCTAAATTTACTCTGCTTGGCTATCGACACGTGGCATTTCAGGGTACAAGATGTAGCATTTCAATGTATAAGAGATATGTAGTGAACATATGTGTTAGTATCTTCATTATTAACATCCTTCTTTTCTACTGCTTGGCTGTAATTTTTGTAAAGATAAATTATATTGTTTTTGTGCGTGCCTGTGTGTGTGTGTGTTTGTGATACATGTTCAGAAGTCAGGCACCCTCATTTTGCTAGCTTTGCAGTATTTTAAATGTGTTCTCATTATTACTAATTATGTAAAAAAAGAAATCCCCAGTACTGTTCAGCATTTGACTTTTTTACATGTTTAAAATCTTGCTGGATTTTTGTGCTGTTTGCCAAACTTATACAATAAATAAATGAAGTATTGTGCTGATTTTTAAAAACTAAATAAATAAAAGTGACACACAGAAGGGAGACATAGTCACAGAAGGCCACCAGAAGATAGGGGCAGAAATTGGGGTGATGGCACCACAAGGCAGCGGAAGCCTAGAGTCACCAGAAGCTGGAAGAGGTGAGAGAGAATTCTCCCCTAAACATTCAGAGAGAAGGTAACTTTATTTCTGACTTCTGGACTCCAGAACGGTTAGAGAATACTTTTCTGTTGTTATAAGCCACCTGTTTGCGGTCATTTGTTATGGCAGCCCTAAGAAACTGACAGAGAGTGGTCTCTCATTCTGCATCCCCAAATCTGTTAAACAGAGTAGCTGCCAAGAGAAAACCTCTTCTCCCTTGTCTCAGAACGTCTTCACCTTCCCCTTCCCCTGGTTTTCATTTTAGATTCATTTATTTGTGATTTTTAATCTCGCTTTTAATTCTTACTATGGGGGAAGATCCAAGAGATCCCCTTGGATTCCAGATGGTGACTAAAGTTCACGTGAATCTGGAAGATCATAGGTGCGTTCCCTTTGTGTCAGAAGATGTGAAACACTGATGAGCTGAAGACACTTAGGACAACCCTAGAGTTAAAATAGGGACAAATATCACATCAGACGTTTATTACTTCCTGTTTTTTTTTTTTCCTTCTCCCTTGATTATGCCCCTGCCACTAATCATAAAAAGTGGGATATTAGAGGAGGACATTGTGAAATTGTGCGAAAGAGGAAAACAAATGTGGACCTACAAACACAAATACGTGCAATTTTATAAAACTTCATGGATCACACATAGACAATGCAAGAGTCAGCAGCCCTGTATTGGTTTGCTAGAGCTGTCGTAGCAGAGTACTACTACGAATCGGGCAGCTTAAACAACAAGAAGTTCACTCTCATAGTTCTGGAGGCTGGAAGTCCGAGATCAAAGTGTCAGCAGGCTTGATTCCTTTCAAAGCTGTGAGGGGAGCCTGTGCTGTGCCTCGCCCCAATTTCTGGTGGTCTGCAGGCAATCTTTGGCATTCCTTGGCTTGTAGAAGCACCAGCACGGTCTCTGCCTATGTCTTCACACAGCGTCCTCCTTATGCGCTAGCTGCAAATCTCCCCTCTTTATAAGGACACCAGTTGTATTAGATTAAGGTCCACCCTATTCCAGTAAGACCTCATCTCAACTCATTACTTCTGCAATGACCCTATTTCCAAATAAGGTCACATTTTGAAGTACTGGGGTTTAAGACTTCCACATATGAATTTTGGGGTGACACCATTTAACCCACAATAGCACCCCAAATTAATTACTCTTGAGGAATGTACTACATGTTCAGAATTGTGGTCATTGTCACATGAAGTGGAAAAAATTGTGTCATGATTTCTACTCTCAAAGAATTTCCTTGAATGGACATGTGAAACAATGACTGAAAAATTAAGATCATTTAATTTGTGGGGCATGTAGGCAAATACTGTATGACTCCACTTATATGTGATATCTAAAGTAGTCAAATTCATAGAAACAAAAAGTAAAATGGTGGCTCCCAGGGCCTCAGGGAGGGATAAAATGGAGGTTTTAATGGGTATAGAGTTTCAGTTTTGCAAGACAAAAAAGATCTGATGATCTGTTTCACAACAGTGCAAATATATTTAACACTGCCGAATTATACACTTAAAAAATGGCTAAGATGTATAATATTGTTGTATGTTTTTACAACATGAAAAATTAAAAATATAAAATAAAATAACCGAAGCAAATAATTGAGTAAATGGGTTCAAGAACAGATTCGACATACACTCCAAAGTATGAAGAGAAAATAGTAAGAATGACAAAAAAAATGAGTGTTCGTGAAAGTCACGAAAGCCAAGAAATGATTGAAAAAATATTAAAGGACAGAGGCAACTGAAGAGAAATAACTCCTGACTTCAAGGTAGATCCTAAATAAGGAAAAGGATATTAGTGAAAAATGGAATAAAATTAATTTTTAAAATAAAAATAAAATCTTAGTTTATTTAATATTATTCCAAAGTTGTTTTCCTGTTCTTGATAGTTGTATGATGTTAACATTAGAGGGAAAGGGGATTAGAGCTACAAGCACTTTCTTTGACCTATTTTTGCACCATATTCTATAAATCTAAGGTTCATAAAAATAATTTAAAAAAAACATTAAAAAAGGCACTTGCAGCACAGTATAAACTGCTCTGTTCAAATAGTGTTACCACTTACCAGCTGTGTGACTCTGAAAAAGTTACATAACTACTCTGGTACTTGTGTTTCTCATATGTAGGCTGGAGTGTCTACCAGCATATTCTTCACATGGTTGTTATGAAGACTAAGCGAGTTTATATTAGTAAAGTGCCTGGCACATAAAAACTCTATAGAAGTGATAGATAAAAAATAAATTATTGCTAAGGAATGTTGGCTAGTTAAAAATACAATTAGGTGGACTTGCAATTGATTAACAAAATATCTGAGTCTGAAGAGAAAGCAAAGGAGAAACAAATCGAGACGAGCCTCAGCTTTGGACAAAATAAACGATACTTTTTCCCACTGAGGCCTGAGGAAAGAGGGTAGTATGGACATAGAATAATGCAATTATTGGAAATAGGAAGTCAAAGGACTTTGCTACCTAATAGATGCATTACTTTTTTATAAAATAGAAATCAGGATTCTTAACTAAATATGAAAGATGGAAAGAGTTAAAGCAGGCACCTGTGTATGTTTGTAGTTGGGACAAAGGAAACTTTGGGGAAAGAAAGAAGTCAGGTGATCGTCATAGACATGCTGATAGCCGAACCCCTTGTAAATAGACTGATGATATTTGCTAGAAGAAGAGCCCTTATCTCTAGAATTCTTTTAACAGGTTATTCCTATTTTAGGGTTGCTCATGATAAAGGGACCTAAGTTACATGGATTTATGAAGCATGGTTCTCTGGAAAATGTCATGCAAGCTAAGTAACTATCTGGGATACAAAATGAAGATATTTCATAACCTAAATGTTCCCACTATATAAGGTAATAACCCATGAGTGTTTCTTAGAGACCTCATCTATTACTCTGGACCACACAGTGGATGTCTGACACAGGAATGATGGACCATGAGAGCTATGCAGGATATCTTAGACGTCTCCGTGCTTCCCCTGTGCCTCTTAATTGCTTGTATCCTTGAAAGTACTAGTAAAGCTTGATGCTTGAGATATTTATGTGAGCCAATTTGGCGATCAAATCCTTTTGCATTAGCTAAGTGAGATGGAAATGGCAGAGCAGGAGGTCTAAGGAAATTAAGTTTGGAGTAGAGAAGGGAGCTGACAAAGGACACACCCCTGGGTAGTGTGGAAGACCCAGCTGAGACTAGAGATGGTGAATGGGTAGTGACGCCAGGTCTCACCACACGTGACCTTTCCAGGAACACTCAGCCACCCGAAAGTAAGAACAGAGAAGGTAGATGGTTTGGCTAATGGAATTGGATCTTCTTAAGGGTGGCAGTAGCTGACAAGACTGGAAAATAAAGGAATTGAAGGCATTAGGAAAGAAGAGAGAGAATGTGTGTGAGAGAGAGAGATTGAAGTAAGTAGTATAGACAAACGTGGAATATGCCAGCGAGTAGGAACATAGGCGCTGGATGCCTAGGCTAAGGAGCACCTGGACCTGATCTGAGTCGTTGTCCTCCCCCTTCTCTTAAGCGATTTATTTAACCTCTCTATGTCTCGATGTCCTCATATGGGCGATGGGATGAGAATTCTTACTCATGGGAACGTCATACGGTTTAAACAAGATAATGTGTGTAAAGGCACTTAGGTCAATGTAATTGCACAGTAAGTTGTGATTTCTGTAGAGTAAACTGGCTGAAAGAAAGCAAAGAGGTCAAGAAGATGGAGGCCTCGATGAATTCAAGACATGAAGAGCAGGAGTAAATAGGCAAGGGGTCGAAAGTATCTCAAGTTGGTCAGAGATGGGATATTAAAGTTTAGGACGAAATAGTTGCAGAGAATAAAAAGGTCCAGAATGGGGACCCAGGGTCTCCTGGGCAGCTAACGTGCATGAATGTGGTGGCCACTGTCATTGATTAAATTCCAGAACCTTGAGGCTTCTGGGACAGATTCCAAAAGGGGCATTTCTAAAATTTTTCCTTTTCACTGACCTAAGCATCATGGAGACACAACTTACTCTATCTTATAAATTCTTAAGTAACACTCTGAAATTTGTGTCAAGAGTAGATTGATTTGGTTTTTATTATTTCCTACGTAATAAAAACATTGGTGAGGACAACTGTGTTTCTGTTATGTTGTTAACCTCAGTGGATCCAGTTCTGCCATTTCTCCACGAACAACCCATTAACTGAGGTCCATTAAGCAATGAGCTAAGAAACACTATTTAATGTGATGGCAGTTTTCATTTAAATTATATTATAAACAATATTCCATTTGGCTAATTTACAAGATCAAAGCATAATTATTCTAGCATAGTTTCTAAAGAACAAATTAATTCAAATCACTAACAGATTTGTAGAAATTGGTTATATAATATAGTATTTCAACAGAATAAATGATTTAAACTAACATAACTTGTTGAAGTTAATAGTAATGCACTTGAGAATAATTCACAGAGATGTTTAATCAAAGGAAAACATGTAAAGATGGGAAATAGGCAAGGTTTAGAAATATGCTAATATCAATGTGAATGACATTAACATGGTTCTGCTGTATTTTAATATTAGTCCAGAAAATAGAGTAACTAATAAATTAAGAAAAATAATCAGAACATTTAGAACTGATAATAGCATGACCAATGCTCTTGAACAAATTATAAAAAAGTATAAACTAGCAGGTAAAGCTGTGATCCTAAATACTATATTTATGTGATACCCATGTAATTTAAATATTGATTAGGATTCTATTCAGGGGAATAATTTCATTTCTATTGTGAATATACTAAAATGTTATGTTATATTGACAAATAAGAGTTTTTGAAAAATCTAGCCTATTCTATGAAACACCAAGCACCCAAATATTTAGAAACATTGGTATGGCTGAATAGAATAGAATAGGAATGATACATAGAGTAATATACATGGTAACATAGAATACATAGTCATATATCAATATTATGATTTCTTGTTTTATAAAATTGTAGTTGGTGGATTTTGTCATAAGTTTTCATTGGAATGGTTTATTCTTTTTGAGAGAAAAAAGGAGTGGTTTGACAGATGTAGAAACTATCATTGTAGACCACTGACCAAATCCATTCTAAAGTTATTATAAAGATAAGGTTTCTGTTGTTTAAATCTATCGCAAAGTTAATATGCCATTGTGTAACATTTATCTTAAAGGTCTAAATGCACTTCATCTTCTTTTCTTGCTTCTTTTCTCACCTCTGCCTTTTTATTGCAGGGTTTTAGCCAAGGTCCTATCCTCCAACCTCTTGTGTTTTCTTGCCCTTAAAACAAATGATCACAAGCAAAGTAATGCACGCTTATTATAACTACTCAAATACTACCAAAAGAATATGATGAAAACAAAAGTATCTCTCTACTTTTCTCCTAATCCCACTTGGATTTCTCAGAAACAACCTCTCAACCATCCCTGTTTTAGTAACTAATATGCCTCCATACGCGTCAGGTTATTGTTCTAACAACTCCTGATGCCATCTATTGATTCAGCGCTAGGAGTTTTGAGACTTAGCTTATGTATACTCCCTTTTTTTCACCTCTGCTTTCTTCTCCCAGTGTTTATAGTTAGATCGTTATCTTTAATTCTCCTCTTGCTTACTTTTATCACTTTAAAACTCTGTTTCTTGTTCATTAATTTTAGTAAGGAGCCCTTAACTCTCCATTTAAAAAATTAAGACATTGGCTCCCTACCCTTCCTTTCATTTTTCTTCCACCCCTTTCCACATCCCACCTTCTACCACCTACCTTTTATTTTTATATTTTCAAAGTTAACATCCATCTTCTTTCTTGTAACCACAGCCCACCTTGCTGTGCCTTTTCATGGATTGATTCTAGATGTAGTGACCCAGAAACAGCATTTATGTTATTATTATGTAAATAGTGTTCAAAGTTGGACCAAGTACTACATTAAAATTGCATTGCTTTTTTCTGTAGTTCTGAAGTTACAACTCCCAGGGACACTCAGAGGAGATTGTGGCCGCTATGTAATGTGTCAGTGTGCAATGGGATCAGCTAGGCTCAACTACATTTCCCAGAATTCCCTTCTCTGTCTGATTCCTGTGGGAGTGGGCCCCCAGAGAGACACTGTGTGAGATGCTGAGGGCTGAAGTGAAGCAGTGGTCCTATTGTTTTTCTGCTCAGAAGATTGAGGCAGGGGCAACAGGGGCTGTCACACTCTCATACGGTTTTTGCTTACTTAGTGGTTGACTTTGTTGGCAAGTAGCAGAAGCCCAGCCATCCCTTGTTGTATCCTTCCCTAGACTTTTCAGTTTCTTTGATTTCGAGGCCAGGTGGATGTTGCTTAATTCCATGACGAAAGACCCCAGCTTATCCTGCAGAACACCCACATCATCAAAGTTGGAGGTGGTGAAAAACGGACACAGGTTCTCAGTCTGTTCTTGTAGATTTCAGCTAGTGTTTATTGGTTCTAGTATGTTTACTCCCCACTATTTTATGTATCTTCCCTTCCCCCTTGTCTGCTCTGAAGACATCACCAAGGTCTAACATCAGATGCCAGTTGCCTTTTGGTGTAAACAACCTCTACAATTGTGTGTATGTATCTCCCTGATATAAAGGTGTTTCTAACATCAATTTTAAAGGAATTTTTAAAAAACATTCTACAATTGCTTACCATTTTGTCACATCTTAGTTTGCTTCATAGTTTTCTCTGAAATTTCTCATTGCATGCTTTGTTCCTTGAATTTGTGAGTTGAGCACACCCACATTTTCCTGCCTTCTCAGTCATATTGTCTATACAGTTCCTTTTTTTTTTCCCTTCAGAGATCAACTTCCTAGAGGTCTCGCTCTCCAGTTCTAATCTGATACAACACTAACCTATAGTTCTGGGATTTCTTTGTTGTCTTTATCAAGTTAAATCTAGTTTCCTGGGCCCATATCTCCTTTTTTTGTGTACTTTCCTGTTTTGCTGGAGTATATCCTATAGTCATTTTACAGAGAAAATGTTGATGAAGAATAAATTTTTTGAAACTTTGCATGTCTAAATGTATTTTCAGAACCTTCATATTTGCTTAATAGTTTGAACATATTTTTTACCTTAGAAATTTGAAGAGCTTCTTTTAGAAGCTTTTAGTGTCTTTTATAACTTGTCACTATGTAAAATTTCACTAGGATATGTCTTCATGGGGGTCTTTTTATAGTTCTGGACACTTGGTGAATCCTTTTACTGTAAAGATTCATGTCTTTTTTCCATTTTGGAAAATTTCTTTCTGTTTTTGTCTTCAGCAATACTCCCTCCTCCACTATCACCAACACTCACAATTACACGCACACACACACACACACACACAATTTTTTGTCTTGTCTTTTGAAGATTTTAATCAAAATTGGAATGTTCCATACTTGAGCTCTATGCCTTGTCTTTTCATTAATATTTCTGTATCTTTCTAATTTTCATTAACTTTCTGGAGGTTATCGATTTTTCTTTTTTACTTCAGTGCTCATATTTTAATCTCTAGGAGCTCTTTTCTTATTCTCTAATAGTTCTTTTTGCATTGCCTTCCCGTCCATGGATTAAGACTGTATTATCTTTGTGAATCTCTCTGAATATATTAGATACTTAAGGTATAATAGAAAAGACACCTGGATCTTGGTTGCTTAATTTGCTAAACAAGAATAATAGCTATTCCATAGGATTATTGTGACTATTAAATGAGATTATATATGAAAAATACTATTATAAATTGTAAAATATATAGGAGAAAAGACCTTTAAATTATTGTATATTCCTACATGGTAATGTTTCTGAGTATGGCACATTAATGGCTTCATTAACCTAGCTTTATAGTCTTATTCCCTTCTATATTGTTCCATACACACAATTCCAGCTGTGTCACACACACAGTTTTCCAAGTTACTTTGCCAAGTCTTTTGCTGTGATACCTCTATGCTTGGCCTTTTTTCTTGTGATAGAAACTATCATATATCCCCAGTATTCATTCTCCACATCTTCCTCAGTAATAAAATCTCAGTTTTTAGCAAGACACATCATTTTTCTACCTCTCCACCTCTCTTGTGGTTGATTCTGGGAGTAAATAGAATCTGTGTATGCAACTTTTGTTAAGTGTCCGGAAATAAAGGGGGTATGCCCTTCTTCCCTACCACCTCCTGCCTTCCTGCTGGCTGGGATGCAGATATGACGACTGGAAATCAAGCAGCCATCTTAGAGCCTGAGTTGGAAGTGACATGCAGAAGATGGGTGGGAAAACAGCATGGAGGGAACACCCTGGATTCCTATCCCTGCAGCACAATACTAACGCCAAACAAATTGTATCAAGGTCTCTTTTATGGGAGGGAGAGATAATTTCCTAGCTTGTTGGACCAAAGTTATTTTGGATTTTCAACTACTCAAGGATTAATCTAATCCTGACTAATACATTCCCCATCAATGCATGACACTATTTACTCATCTTTTAAGACTTAATTAAAGTATCACTCATTCTAGTAAACCCTGCCTAATTAGGCCTCCCCAGTTAAATTTAGTGTCTCATCTCTAGAGTATATTTTTCATGAGACCAAGGACCTTGTTTCTTTCATTCACCATTTTATGCCTAGTGCCTAGAACAACATGTGAGACATATTATTCACTCTTTAAATATTTGTTAAATATACATAACTCTATGGCCCTTAGGACTTTATGGCTACCTCTACTATAACATATATACTTTCCCTAAGCTGCTTTTCCGACTCAAATTGTAACCTTGCCCATAACCATTTGTAGGTAAAACCATATATATCATATCACCTATTTTGCTCATTTGTATATAGTACATGTCTGACAGTCTGATGAATTGAGTGCTTTAAAATGAGAATAAATTTAATAATATATAAAAGTTTCAATTTATATACAAGTCTTAAAATTTAGAGTGAACTACATCAACATTGCCATCAAAAAATAGTGTTTCCTCTCTCCCAAGACAATTTAGTGATTCTATCTTTCTTACACTTCATAAAACAGATCATAGCCTGACTGTGGGCAATTTATTGAAGTCCTAAACTTCCTTTTCTTTTCTTTCTTTCTTTTTTTTTCTTAATCACTATTGGGGGTCAATATCTATCACATTTGTTTTCTTGGACTGTGCTTAACACATGTGCTTACTTAAGTGATGGATACAATTCTTATAATGACTAATAAAACACATTATCTTTCCTTCAAACTCTTATTACAAAGCTGTAAACATCAAGACAATATGGTACTGGCACAAACACAGACACACAGGTCAATGGAACAGAATGGAAAACCCAGAAACGGACCCTCCACTCTATGGTCAACTAATCTTTGACAAAGCCATAAAGAATATCCAATGGAAAAAAGACTGTCTCTTTCCCAACAAACAGTATTGGGAATATTGGACAGCCACATGCAGAAGAATGAAACTGGACCACTTCCTTACACCATACACAAAAAAAACTCAAAATGGATGAAAGACCTAAATGTGAGACAGGAATCCATCAAAATCCTAGAGGAGAACACAGGCAACAACCTCTTTGAACTCGCAGCAGCAACTTCTTCCTAGACACATCGCCAAAGGCAAGGGAAGCAAAGGCAAAAATGAACTTTTGGGACTTCATCAAGATAAAAAGCTTTTGCACAGCAAAGGAAACAGTCAACAAAAGCAAAAGATAACTGACAGAATGGGAAAAGATATTTGGAAATGACATATCAGATAAAGGGCTAGTATCCAAAATCTATAAAGAACTTAACAAACTCAACACCCAAAGAACAAATAATCCAATCAAGAAATGGGCAGAAGACATGAACAGACATTTCTCCAAAGAAAACATACAGATGGCCAACAGACACATGAAAAAGTGCTCCACATCACTTGGATTAAGGGAAATATAAATCAAAACCACAATGAGACACCACCTCACACCAGTCAGAGTGGCTAAAATTAACAAGTCAGGAAATGACAGATGTTAGTGAGGATGCAGAGAAAGGGGACCCTCTTACACTGTTGGTGGGAATGCAAGCTGGTACAGCCACTCTGGAAAACAGTATGGAGATTCCTCAAAAAGTTGAAAATAGAGCTACCCTACGACCCAGCAATTGCACTACTGGGTATTTACCCCAAAGACACAAATGTAGTGATCCAAAGGGCCACCTGCACCCCAATGTTCATAGCAGCAATGTCCACAATAGCCAAACTATGGAAAGAGCCCAGATGTCCATTGACAGATGAATGGATAAAGATGTGGTATATATATATACAATGGAATATTATGCAGCCATCAAAAAATAAAAGCTTGCCATTTGTAATGATGGAACTAGAAGGAATTTTGCTAATATTTTGCTAAGCAAAATAAGTCAATCAGAGAAAGACAATTATCATATGATCTCACTGATATGTGGAATTTGAGAAACAAAACAAATTTGAGAAACAAGGCAGAGAGGATTATAGGGGAAGAGAGGAAAAAATGAAGCAAGATGAAACCAGAGAAGGAGACAAACCATAAGAGACTCTTAATCTCAGGAAACAAACCAAAGGTTGCTGGAGTGGAGGGGGGTGGGAGGGATGGTGTGGCTGGGTGATGGACACTGGGGAGGGTATGTGTTGTGGTGAGCACTGTGTATTGTGTAAGACTGATGAATCACCGACCAGTACCCCTGAAACAAATAATACATTATATGTTAATCATAAAAAAAGTAAAACAAAACAAAAAAACACATTATCTTTCAAATGTAAAGATTTAACGTTTTATGCACCCTCATTTGTTCACCAAATATTTGCTTGGCCCCTGGTTCTGAGAATACAAGGTCCACGTTCATCCTCTAGGAATAGAGCCACTAAACAAAAATGACAAGTGTGATGAGCGCTGCTGAGAAAGAAGTGGCAGAAGTAAGGCCAGATGATGCACAGTGCACACAGGATGCTGAGGATTCGAGAAAGCTCTTACAGGTGTTAGGAACGCATGAGGGGCTCATGGGTCAGGTTTACGTAAAAAGATTACTCCTCCCCAGACCTTTAGTCCTTTGCCTTTCAGTGTCTATTCACCCATAAAACTCAGCTCAAACAACATTTGCTGGGGGAAGGAAGCCCTCCTTGGTACCACAGATTACATCTGTTTTTTCTATTGCACACCTGGTCTTTCTTCTTCAGAGTATCACAAATAGAAGAGTTAATAGTGTTTTTTAAAACTTGCATGTAAATAGGATTTTTAAAATAAATCATTCCATATGTGTTATATTTGCTATTTAAACAAATTCTGTCATTAATTTTTGAAACACAATTATCTCTTAAATACATTTTTAGTTGAGCAAGTCCAATTTTTATAATATTTTATGTTATTAAAAATCAACACTTGTGAATATGTGTGTGTGTGTAAATGTATATAAATGGGCATAATTTTAAATATGGAAGACCCTAATGCTTTTTATGCTTTTAACACATATATTTTTAAGATATTAGGTAGTAGCACTATTCTAAATTATATCATATTTTATTTGAAGCAAGACAATATACATATAAGTCAATTTAAATCTATATTTTTAAATATTTTCAAATTTAATGTATTTTTAAGAATAAAAGTAATTTACTGTTTCTCTCTTAATATCATGATAGTAGTGCTAAAATCCTTCAACTCATTTCTTTTCGTTATAACACCTAACATCTTTCAAATGTCAAAAAATCTATTGTGAACAACATGTTTTTCTCATATGTAAGACAAACTAATTGATTTTTTTTAGCAACGGAATCAGGTCGTGGGAGAAAAAGGAAGGAGTTTGATATATTCATTCCAAAATGGCAAGGCTAGTGTAAATGAGAAGTAAAAGGTTATGTAAATGAAGGAGGTTAAGACCCAAAAGGTTATGACACAGTTGGATCATTCTCATTACAGAAACATTAACATAGATGAGTACAATCTTCAGGCCAGCTAACTCCAAATTGCACAACTGCGCCCAAGGGGACTGAAACGATTTCAATAGTTTCCTTAAACAGAGAGCTAAACAATTTGAGTTTGAAAGGGTTGCTAAGTTATTTAGAAGAACTGTTTAATCTTTAACAGTAAAATATTAAACCAAAGAGATTTTTTGATCTATTACTTATTTCCAGAGAGCAATAAATTTATTATTCACATATTCTGAATGAGCTTGCATCAATCACTACAAGACATTCAATCAAATTCATCTTGAAAAATGAAATGGCAAATGCATTTAAATTCAGGAAAGCCAATTTGGGGCAATTGACTGTAATTAAGAATGTTCACTGGGATGAGGTCTACTAGATTCATGAATGTATAAGAAAGAGCCTTGAAAACACTAAAGTTAAATACCAGTGTCAGGATTTTAACATCCAGCTGAAAATCAGACTGGAAAGATTTGTGTGAGTGAGTGAGTAACTGAGCGAGTGACTGAGTATGCATGAGTGTGTTGACGGGCGTGTGTATGTGTGTGTGCTTGCGTGTATATGCGCGCACGTGCACGTGTGGAGAACTACAATTAAGATTACCAAAAGGACGAATTGCAATTCTTCCTCCCTCCCAACCCCCAAGCCTCACCATCATCAGAGAGTGATATATTCCTCATCTTTACTCTTCCTCCAAAAGACTTGGAATCTTGTGAGTTTCTATTAAAATTATGGAAACTTGACAGGAAAGGCCTTGAAGAGTATGCCATAAGGAGAGTATTCCCTGGAGGTGTAGTATCAGGAAAACTCACTCTCTGAAACCAAGCTTTTAGTGAGAAGCAAAGGTTCCATGCCACCTTCTTGAGCATGTACTATATAAGCAAAGAGCCTCTATAGTTATCGTTCCTGCAACCACAAGGCAGTGAATCCAGAGCAAACTGTTCCTGCATACGAAACAGGTCATTTCACCATTGATTTGAGGCTTAAAAGGATGGTGCTTTCTGAAGTGCAATTACATGTGATGCCCTGAGCTTGCTAGAGTCCCAGGAACACCTTCAACTGGCTTCTTCCCAAGGTGAGCCATATTGATGTTGCTGGCAAGCACTGGTGCCAATTTAATTAATACTTTTGACTGCACAGTCTTCAAAAGAGTAGTTCTAAATTTAACCAAAGCACTTGCCATGATGCCAAAAATTAACATATTTGGTTGCCTTCACTCTTCCAACAACAGTCCTTGAACAACTGCCAAGTGCAGAGCACTTGGGCAGGTGCCTCAGAACACACAGCCACATACAAGAGTGGGCTGTGGTTAAAAAAAAAAAAAAAGTACAATCAACTAAAACACAAGGTCAAGTGTAATATATGCCAAAAGTTAGATTCCAATTCAAAGGTTTTGGGTGCTCAGTAAAGGCAGATAATATATTCTCACTTCTCTTTTGCCCACTGCGGAAATGTGCTTCAAACACGTGCTCTCCCAGTCCCCTATCCCCCCTCCAGGTCTCCTTCCTTTCCTGATCAGCATAAATCCCAGCGCAGACTTCAATTTCAAGGTTCTTTCAATCTCCTAACCTTTCTGTCTGTTACTTCTGTCCACCCTGCAGATTCTCAACTGGAGAACATTCCAAAACCCCCAAGGCTTCAATTCCTAAAAATACGTATTCTCGATGGAAAACCTCACGTAATTGTAGAGAATCGTGCCACCGTTACAAAGTTACGATGTCTCGCCTCCAAGAGACCTTCTGGACAGCCTGTTAATCCTTTGATTTTCCTTAGCAATGACTTCTCTCTTATTCTCTTCATCACATATCCAGAACCTCCAACAGTCTCTGTAAATGCACTATTCAGCCATTGCTCCTCACACTCAGCAGGGAGAAAGTCAAGGTCACAGAGTGTGAACTCTCTCAGGGTCTGGTTCTCATGGGCGCTTCCTCAGGCCTTTTTTCCTCACAGGCTCTTATCCAAGACTGATCTCCCCATCCATGTTCTAGATCTCAACCAGTCTCCTCCAAGACCTTCCTTCAGCAATTTTGAGGCCTTTTCACCTTCAATTAGTTCATCTCCACTGGCTCTTTCCTTTCAGTCTGCAAATTTGTGTAAATCTCTCCCTCTTGGCAAATAATGCGTTCTTCACCATCTTTTAACTTCACTGTATTGATATGTATGATCATTATTTTTTTAGATTATAAAGGTTCACAGTAGAATATTTGAAAAATGCAGAAATGTATAATTAAATAAAAGTTACTTCAATCCCATAGTCCAGAAATGACCATTTTAGTTAATTCTTTACCATATTGGTTTATTCCTTCTAGTATTTTATTTTGTACATTTTTATGTGTGGGGTTTTTTTTATTTTGTAACAAAATTTTAACTTAAAATACTGTTTAAATCCTAATGTTTTCACCTTATTATATCAAGAATATTATTTTAAAAAGAATATTATCTTTGTCAATAAATATTTCTTGAAAAATAATTTTAATGGTGACAATTTTGTCCACTTATCACTGTAGTATATATTTTTCCCCACACTGTGGGATTAACAATATTTTATAATATTTGTCACTTTAATGGACAGATAAATACATACTTACTTAAATTTATATGACTTCAATTATTGGAATTTAAATATTATTTTGTCTATGTTTACTAGTCATTTTATCTTCTTTAATGAAATATCTGTTGATGTATTTTGCCCACACTTCTATTTATTTATGAGACTGTTCACGAGTATTGACCCTTTTTCATATATGTACCAATAATTTTCTCACTTTGTTATATGCCTTTTAATTTTATTGATGGTATTATTTTAAATTTAATGATCAAAGTTTCTTTTAGATTTATTCTGCTGCACTTATGCACTGTGAATCATCCCCATTCCTGAAAATATACACAATTTTTCTTTTTCAGAGAGACTTCAGTTGTTTACGTTTAACTCTACACATCCTTGTGATTTATGTGGGGCTACAGTCTGAGGTGAAAATCCAGTGTAACTTGATCTTTATCATAATAGGGTAACAATGATGTCCATAGCATTTACTAAACTATCATCCCTGTCTACTGTGATTTGTGATGTCATTTTATTATATATTCCATTATGCCATCCTCTTGGCCTTCTTGTCCTTTTGCTGCTCTGCTCCGTTATCTCAAGCAGGCTGACCTTCCCAGGCTTTCGCCACACTCCTTAGTAACGGCCGTCAGCGCTTCTGGTGGTGGGAGGCCCTGATTAGATGAAAAGAGGAGTCCAGGTATTTCTCCCCTCTTACTGCTTCAGGTGACATCTTGAGCGGAGGTTGCGCTTCTCTAGCCTGTGTCCTTGCTTGGACAGGTGCCCTGTCATTTGCCTGGTTTCCCTCCTTGACCCAGCGCTGAGCTCTAGGCACTCTACCCCTTATGTCCCTCCAGCCGAGGGGTGCAGCCGCTGCAGCTGTGCTGTTCATCTTTGGGTGGCTTCTCAGTCCCTTTTATCACCAGTGTAACCCAGTGCCTGCATTAAGTTTCCTCTGCTTTAAATATTCAGTTTAATTTTACCTTTCCTGCTTAGAACCTAACTGATACAGCTATCATTCCTAGTCACTAATATTTGGGTTCTTTTCAGTACCGGAGCTACAATTTTAATAATTGCAACTTTTAGAAAACATTTTAATTTTACTCAGCTTTTAAAAAGTATTGTTCCCTAATTTTGTTTTGGAAAAACTAATTTTTTCAAGTGAACTTTAAAATTATTTTGTCAGTTTTTAAAAATTTTATCTTATTGACATGCTGAAACACTCACATGAATAAACAGAAATAGCTATGCAAAATGTTTATTAAAAAATTGTTCGTACCAGTAAGAAAACTGAAAACAACCAATGTTAAATACATTTGTGATATATTTACACAATGTGATACTCTAGGTATTTTAAAAGAATATGGTACACATACTGCTATGGGAGCATAAACTGCTATAATTATTTTTGAAAACTTTGGCAGTATCTACTAAAACTCAATATATGAATACCCTATCACCTAGCTGTTCTACTTCTAGGTATATATCCAACAGATATATATACATATGTTCATAAAAAGATGTACAGGAATGTTCCCAGCATCTCTATGCATAATATTCTGCCTGGGAACACTTCAAATATCCACTAAAGGAAGAATGTGTAAATTGTATTATAGGCATGTAACGCAATGCGGCAATGAAAAGCCAAACTACTGAATGACTCCTAAATATTGAGTATGAGACCACATACAATAATAACATACTGCATGATTACATTTTTATGTAGTTCAAGAATGGGTAACATTAATCCGTGCTGAAAAAAGTCACAGTAGTGTTTACCTTTAGGGAATTATGATTGGGAAGGGACATGAGGGAAAGACGATTTCTGAGCTCTTTTGTCTGTATGATAAATTTCAATTTTAGAAGTTTAAAAATGTATAAGGTAGATCCATATGTATTGATGTAGAAAGATATCCAAGTTATGCTGCTAAGTTAAATAAAATAGTCGTTGGAGGGTACATAAAGAGAGAGTCCATATGTGTTAAAAAAAAAAAGACTATCATATATGTGTGTGTGTATAAAATATATTCATATGTGAGTACTTACACACATACACACACACTCAAGAGAAATAAGAGAATGAGAGACTTGGTTTGAATTTTTCCCCACAAATATGAACCATTTTCATAATAAAAAACTCAATGGAATATTTGTGTTACATTGCATTGAAACTATAAGTTAATTTAAGAAAATAATTTTATCTTACAATATTGTTCTCCTAGCCAGAAATCTGGTATGTCTCGCCATGTGTTCATCTCCTTTTATACCCTCCAGTCAAGCGTGTAAACTTTCTTCCTATAAGTCCTGCATGACTCTTGAGAGGTTATTCCTGTGGGTTAGTTATTTATTTACCAGTGCTCTTATGAATGAAGCTAATCGCTAAGCTTCTTAAATGAGAAGTCTAACCATTTCCTTATTTCTCATTCATTGCTAACCTGCTCAACCCTAAAGACACTTTTCTGGCAGAGATAATCAGTTGCCAAGTATGACAGATGGCTTCCATTTTTTTAGCATGACACTTGTAGAAAGTCATTAATTCATCAATTCAATAAATATTTGTTGATCACTTGATATATGCTAGACCCAGTGCCATACACTGTAAGGTCAAAGGAAACAAACACCACCCGGACCCTCAGATTGTGTCTGTCTTACTGGAGCAAACAGTAAATGGACACTTACAACACACTGTGGTATGTGTGGACATAGAGGTAAGCACAGTATTCCATGGACAGACGTCACAGGGCCACTTGCCCAGGCTTGGGTTATTACAAACCACTTCCCAGAATAGATGTTGTAGAAGTTGAAATGTAACACTTATGAGAATGATTTACATTCTAGATGTAGGTAAGATGACTTCATTATCTGCAGAAGGTCAGAATCAAGAGAAAGAACAGCATATTTCAGCACATTTACAAAAATGATAATAATTCAGCATGGCTGGATTATGGAACATGACGTAGGTAATTGTAGAAAGTTAGACCACAGCAGTAAGTGGAAGGCAGGTCGTAAGGCCTAAATGGCATCCTAAGGAGTTTAGAGATCAGTGAGAAGCCACTCGAGGTTTTTGTTTGTTTGTTTCACTAGAAAATTCCACCAGACATTTCATTTTTAATTTTTAGTATTTTTTTCTCGAAATTTAATTAACATACGGTGTTATATTAGATTCAGGTGTACAATATAATGATTCAACAATTCTATACATTTCTCAGTGTTCATCCAGATAAGTGTACTCTTAATCCCCTTTATCTATTTCACCCTCATCCCTCCACCCATCTCCCCTCTGGCACTGAAGGTTTTAAAGATAGGAGCTGATATGATCAAATTCGCACTTTAAGAAACTGAATTAAGCTGCATTGAGAAGAACAGATTAGAAAGGCAGAGGCACTGGGAGCGAGGAGCCCCTACTTACTTTAATAATCTAGACAGTGAAAATGAAGGCAAGTAATAAGATACCAGAAATTTCAAACAAGCCAAAGTAAGAAGACCCGGTAATTAACTGGATATAGGAGGGAAGGATTGCGGGGAGTCAAGGATGAAAGCAAGGTTCTGACCTGGCAGACAGAGTCAACTGTGGCTCCATGGACCAAAATGAGACAAACAAGAACAATTTTGTAAAAGGAGGGAAGGGAGTGATGCAATGGTGAGTTTAGTTTGAGAAATGTGTGTTTTGAGTTGCTTGTGCAAAACAGCAGGAACAGTGTGACATATGGGCCTGGTCCTCAGAAAGAGGACTGGACTCGAGAACCCTGAGCATTTGGCAGGGGAATACACAAAAGTGGATGAGATTGCCGAGGGTAAGGACACAGAACCAGTGATTAAGGGACAGTCTCTGTTCAGTCAGATTTGGGTAACTTGGTTTCGCTCTGGTTATCTTGTCATCTTGCTTTTGCTTCCTGCTAGCTCTAGGACCATTATTAGGCTCTTTAACTTCTCTGTAAGGTGAGCTATTAATAGTATGTACCTTATAGGGTTTTGTAAAGAATAAAATATCATCTATAAAAAGCATTAATACAAAGAAGAATTTGATGAATGTTGGCTATTATTACTATTGCTGATGTTGTTATAAGTTTGAAGATAAACTCTGATGACCTGACACCTTTTAATAGGAAAACAGAGAATTACTCATGAAGGAATCCGAGAAACATCAGCCAGAGAGTTAGGGGAAGGTTAAGAATGTAATGTCACATCAGCCAACGTGGGGAGAGCAAGGGAGGGACGGCGTATCTCAAGAAGAAAAAGTAGACAACAGTTTAAAATTCAGTGACAGAAGTAAAAGAGGGGCTTATTTAGTATCAAATGATCTTAACAAGTATAGAGTCATGGGTATTCTAGAAACAAAAGCCAGATTACAGTTAGGCTGAGGAATGAATAGAAGGTGAGAAAATGGAAGACAGTCTTTATAATCATTGTTTGTGAAAACAGAAAGATGATAGAGAAAGATAGATGGGGGAAGACGTTTGGCTGGTGGTTGATATAATAGTGAAGTCTTGACCATGGAAATGCTGATGGGAAGACATCTTGCAGTGAGGGTGTTTGTAGATACTGAAAAGAAAAGATGGCCAGCCAATCAAAAAGTCAAGGATGAGGTGGGAGCAGACGGCTCTAGGACACAGGAGCAGGGAAGTCCTTGATTAGAAACATGAACATCTGCTCCACCACGACAGAGAGAAGGGAAGCAAGAGAAGGGGGCAGGAGTTGGGAGGTTTGCAAAGGCAGGAGGAGGGGCCTGAGGAAGGTTCCATCTAGTGTTGTCTGTTGTCTCTGAAAATTATGTGCTCTAAGTGAAACATGAGATCAAAGGTTTCAGGAGAAAGAATATTTGAAAAGGATCTGTGGAAAGTGAAAAAGGGAACCAATTAGAGAAAGTCAGAAAATTTTCTAGGCAGATTTCAGGACCCAGTTATTATTGAAACTGTTAATTTGTCAGGCCATCAGTCTATTTGTGCTTAATTTCTCCAGTAGTACATAGTAGCCCAGGATGGAGAATGGAGAGAGTGGTCAAGGAAAGGGGCTTAAACTTTGATTTTGCTGGTGGAAGCAGGAGGAGGGAAAGTGGCCGGAATTGAGAGAAATGGCAAGAAAGGGGTTTAAGTGTTGGAGCTTGGATAGAAAAGGAAGTGAAAATGGTAGGGAACCGTGGATAAAAATAAAGGGAACGAGAAGTTATAGATCCCGGTGAGAGTGCGGAAACACTGATGGGAAGAGCTAGAAGGATAAGAGTTTGTGGCACAAGAGCAGTTGTGAATATTTCAGAAAAGGGGCATTGTCTGATGAAGACACGGTCTGGGCTGGAGGCATGGAAGAGGCGCTCTGAAATGGAGCGGGGGTGAAGATTGTTCTCTGTGTAAGAAAAGCCCAGCTAACGAGAAGCTAATGTGTTTGCTGCGAGACCCAAGGATCACTGAAGCTACTCTGCATGATGGCAGGAATCGGGGTAGAAAGAAAGATACATCAGGTGCCAAAATATGTGATGAATGAAACGTAGTGACTGGGGAGCTTACGAGAGCAGGAAGGTATGGAAGGTGATGCTGCGAAAGCATCATGGAGCTCCGAGAAGGAGTGAGACAAGGAGTCATGAAAGTCTGGACTGGCACGGAGGCATGAGAATTTTGACACTAGCTTGGTGTGGGCAGTGGGTGGCACTCACTGAAGACAGACGCTGGCTGGAGAAGCCAGTTTTCAGTGAAAGCCAGGAGAAGGGATGACCGTCTCTGCAGAAGGTCAGGTTGTGGGAGAGGTAGATGGTGTTAAGATCGGCATCACAGAGGGTAGCGTGGAAGGTCTGGGAGGTGGGGGGCAGAGGAGAGAAACCCTTTCAGCATGACGATGAGAATATGGAAAACACACAATAGAAAGCTGTAAATTAGGAGCAGTAACCGCAAATGGCAGGAATGTGAGGCACGGTGGGTTCACGGATTCCAGTTGTAAACATTCCACGCCTCAACTATTGTAGCAAACTCCTAACTGGCTGTTCTGCTTCCAGCTTTGCTCTTTTAAATTCCTTTTACGTGATGTGTCTGGCTTCGATTATATAAAATGTACTTCTAATGTCGTTCATCTCCTTGATTAAAATCCTCCATTGCTCCTTATCAAATCTCCTGTGCTAATTGCAAACTCCTAAAATTAGTGTTGTGTCGAAGTCTCTCCAGTTGTCTGGCTCCTGTCCACCTCCCCAGGCTTCTCTCCTAGCAGACCCTCAGTGTTGCACCCTGTCCCTTCGTCACGCTGAATTCCATGAGATTTCCCCAAACTCCACACACTCTAAATGGAGATTAAGGGAAAAAAAAATATTCCAGGTAGAATAAACAGTTCAAAGAGACATGAGAACTGGGAGCTTTGAGAAACGTCAAAAGATATAATTTAATGGACTCCGAAACATAATTAGACGATAAGACATGAAAAATAAGGATTGCTCATAGCTTTGATTCTTGAATAAGGTACCACCTCTTTGAAATGCGGTACTGTATAGGTGCTATTAATTTTGCTTGAGCAGTTTAATTTTATGCACCGAGCAGGCTAAATATTTTTTTATTAAGACACACTTGTCTGATGTTGCTATTAACAATTACTATACACATGACCTTTTTCCTCATCTTTCCAAGCTTTATATAGTCAAACTTTCGATGTTGAGGGGCATATTGTTTAAGAGGTACCCTTCACAGCATGTAACTCATAACAGACACCTTGCAGAAAATGTGTGTGAGTTTGTATATTTTTCAAAGATAATGAGCAGAAAGATTTAAAATCTGTTCAAATGTTTTCTGGCAAAATGTACGCGAATCGTGCCAAAAGGAATTGCATATTGCATGCCTTCAATCTGTTTTTGAAATATTTGTAGATACAGGCAACATCTGTTCCACTGGACAGAGATATACTGTAAGTGCTAATAACTTTGGGAAGCCCTGATTTTAAAAGTTAGTACTTGAAGATTAAATAGTTTTTAAACAGCTACATGCTAAAGCTCTCTAGATGAACTTCATTTTTTTAAAATCACGACGATTATAAAGAAAATTTTTTACAAAATAAACCAAAGTTTAAAACTTACAGATTCTGAATAATTTCATTATGTGTTAAATATGTCTACTGGCAAAATATAATACTGCAACCCAGCTCTGCTAGGCATAGATGGGGGTGGGGTGGGGTGTGGTGTGGAGAGAGAACTAAGGGACTGACCTATAAATATATAAAACAGATTCCAATTTGAGGTAAAGCAAAAACTGTGTGGTGTTGAGAGAACATGAATGTGAGTTTAAAAATCCTCAGGGTCGGGGCGCCTGGGTGGCTCAGTTGGTTGAGTGTCTAGCTCTTGATCTCCACTCCGGTCTTGATCTCAGGGTGGTGGGTTTAAGCCCTGCATTGGGTTCCACACTGGGCATTACTTAAAAAAAAAAAAAAAAAAAAAAAAAAAAAAAAATCCCAAGTATAAGGAAAATGATGAAAAATTGTCACTGGACAGCGAGGCGCAGGGGATGATTCGGTGGAGATCCCTGGTCTCTCCAGAGAACATCCGGACCGGACCTGGTTCAGGGTTAATAAACGCTGTAAGTGCAGGTGCACCAGCAGCCACCACATTTGTCAACTGGAATAACATTGGTTCAGAAAAGTATAGGTCTGAAGCAAAATAGATGAAAATAAGAATCACTTTACAAAAAAATCTGTCTGTAGTAAACTATATGAAATGGTAGAAATTTCTTTTTTATGGCTATAGGAGGAAAGTCTTTGACAATCTGCGTGTTGTCATTAGGCGGTATTTTTCAAATTGCAGGGAACCTCACTTTAGTGGATCATGAAATCCATTTGAGTTGATCCTAACATTTTTTAAATGAAAAATATTTAAAAATGATCTTGCATTACAGATAATGGGGTAAGAATTGTTAACATTCTGTTTCAAACGTGTATATGTGAGAAGGATATGAAATGTATTTGTTACTGTAGATCACAAAGGAAAAAAAAAAAGAATGTTATGCTTTCGCCTCTTTGGAGCTGGCCTAGCTGCAATTCGGTCTAAAGAGCAGATGTAAATCAGAGAAGATCCTGGGCCAGATAAAAGTCTTGTGTGTTACAGGCCCCTTCCGAGGGTCAGAAGTACAGAGAAGTCAAGTTGACCAGGGTAGGGGCTGGTGACGGAGAATGGGTGCGGTGCGGGGTCACAGCAGTTTCTCCAGTGTTACAACTTGGGGAGCCTGGACTGGACTTTGGAGGAAGAGGGTAATTTCTGTGCTCCCCCATGGAGAGTTCACCTCATTTCTTTTTTTTTTTTTTTTTAGTTTTATTTATTTATTTGACAGAGAGAGAGAGACAGCCAGCAAGAGAGGGAACACAAGCAGAGGGAATGGGAGAGGAAGAAGCAGGCTCCCAGCGGAGGAGGGAGCCCGATGTGGGGCTCGATCCTAGAACCCTGGGATCACGCCGTGGGCCGAAGGCAGACACTTAACAACTGAGCCACCCAGGCGCCACCCCCCCCCATTTCTTTATAGTACACCAGGAAATAATAGCAAGGGAATACTTGGCTGCTTTTATAATCAACAAAGGAAAGCGCACCTTATTAGCTATTAGAAGTTGTGGAATCCGTATTCCAGGGTCTGTAGGTATTAGTCACCCAGATGCTAAACATCTCAGGTGATTTAGGAATTCACATGCCTAAAGCAAGGAACAAAAACTTGCATATCCAGTGAGTTGAAAAGCCATTGTTGTGTAATTGAATGACAAATATAGCAATACTTTTCTTATCTACCCTGATCAAAAAAATGAGGTGTTGACAGAAGGTCAGGATGGTTGATCAGGGGAGGAAAACCAGGGGGTTGAGAAGTAGGTTAGGAGGGACACTTAATTCTCACTGCACACACTTCTGCAACTCTTGAATTTTAAACCATGCACATTTTACCGGTTTGAAAAAAATAGTACTTTGCATTTAGGAAAATAAAATAAGTGTCACATTAGTGAAATTTTTAGATAAACTAAAGTAGCTCTATAGGGACGCCTTGTTGAGTCTTCAGCCAATAGCCATTCCCTTTGATCCTTTGTTAAAAAACGCCCGATTTTCCTCCTGGCGGTAATATGTCCAAGCCCCAGAAGATGGATGAAGATTAGCCTACACCAAGCCAGTGACGGCAGGAGAAACCACAACCGTCAAGCGTAGGAGAGCCTGCTGAGAACGGTGCAGCTCCACACTGAGAGGCATGGATAGAAAGCCCGAGAAAGGAAGCGGAGACAGTTAGTAAGGGGCAAATTCCCCTGCCAGGGTGACTCCTTCCACCCTCCTCTCCTGTGCTAAACCACGAGAGAGTATTAGTCCACAGCTAAAGCAATAAATGTGTGTGTGCGCACACACAATCTCTAAATGCAGGCAGTGATCATCAAAATTAGCTTTTACAGACAGGTCTTCTCAAATACACACACAGGATACTATCAAAAATCACAAAAACTCCATAATGAAAGGGAGAAACAAATAATTTAGAGAATCATAAATATTTTCAGCAAGATATGCGAGGCTGTCTTATCCATTAAAAATAACAGGCTGAGTTATAAATCTTGAAAATAAAAACTATGTGGCTGCTAGCACTAAAAAAATTAAAAAGAGAGAGATGGGCTGAATAGCCCCGTAATTATGCCTAGAAAGTCAACCAGAGAGCTAGACTGTTAAGGCAGTGGATTCTCCTACACTGTGGCCCAAGGCGACAGGCTGCGGGTAGGGAAAGAAAAAAAGATGGAAGAGAAATTCAAAAGATCCAACACTCAGCCGACACAGTTTCTCAAAGGACTGATATGAGGAAACAGTCGAAATTAAAAGGGGTAGGGGATGCTGAAAGCTGAAGAAAGACAAGAATTTTCCATTTAAAATGGACCATGTAGTGCTGAGCAGAATAAATAAAAAGGACAAGCACCTGGAAACCCTTGGGAAAATGCAAGAAAGAAATGAGAATTTGAAAATCCTTAAAATGTTGAGAGGCAGAAGTAAAAAGTTTAATTACAAAGAAATGAGATGGAGAGAAGACTCTGGTTAAAAAAAAAAAGATGTAAAAAGACAATGCAACAATTCTCAAAAATTCTGAAGGGGAAAAATGTCTGAAACTAGAAGTTTATGCTAACAAAAATAATGCATACTAGAAAAAATATTGAAATAATAGAAGGCAGGAAAAATATATAGATGATAAGAAAGTTTGATAACAATAAACTTTTTTTTTAACTATGGCGAGAAAAGTCCAGACACACAAGTTGTAGCACAATACAAAGGAGATATGTGCTTCTACTGAAAGTTAGAGATTTTCAAATTTGGTAAAAACAAACAAAATCTGTATCTAAATGTGTGATGTGTACAAAAGACCTATCTAAGGCAACATGATATAAAAATACTCGAAAAGAAAAATAATGGAGAAAAATATAACAGAAAATTGCTAACAAAAAGGACAGATGTAAAAATGTCAATATCAGACAAGACAGAAATCAAGACAAAGTATGAGAAGGAGAAAGAATTTTACAGAGATGAAAGGAACAACATAAAAATAATATGTACTCTTTATATGTTAGGTTCTTAACAGCAGAAATATATAAAACAAAAAGGGAGAAAAAAACAAAAAGGGAAAGAAATATAAGTGAAATTAATAAATCCATAAGTCAGAGATTGTAATATATCTTCTTTATAAATTGATGGATCAAGTAAAATAATTAAAGTTATTTAGAATTCAAAAGCACAACTTTCAAAATTGTTTTTGTAAATAATAAGTATATATAGGGAACTTTGTATCCAGGGGAACATTCATTAAAATTTACCATTTTTCAATCCACAAAAGAAATCTCAATAGGCAAAATTCTCTATCTCAAAGCAATAAAATCGTAGAGCCACTCACAATTTGAAGTGTTTACTATGTGCCAGGCATTGGGGTTTTGTTTTGTTTTGTTTTGTTTTTTGGTCTTTTGTTTTGTTTTTAAGATCTTATTTATTTATTTGAGAGAGAGGGAGCAAAAGCAGAAGGGAGAAGGAGAAGCAGACTTCCCGCTGAGCAGGGAGGCCAATAGGGGGCTTGATTTCACAACCCTGAGATCATGACCTGAGCTGAAGGCAGGCACTTAACCGATGAGCCACCCAAGTGCCCCAGCATTGTTTGTTCCAAGCTGTACCAAATAAAGATACAAGATGCCGAGTTAAATTAGAATTTAAGATATACATTGAATAATTCTATAGAGATTTTAGAACTTCTGGAAATTTTTAGAGATAATTAGCTTTCAAAGCATTGGGAAGAAAATAGAGAAATCTTCCTGTATCCTTCTGAGATAATTTTACCTTGATACCTAAACTAGACAAAATGGCACAAATAAGAAAACCATAGGTCAGCTTCACTTTTAAGTATAGCTATGAAACTTCTAAATAAAAATTTAATAGATTAAATATAGCACTGTATTAAAAGTTGCTTGATACCAGAAATTCAAGGAAGGTTTGACACTATAAAATGCTTTAATGTAATTATTTTTTAAAAGATTAAAGAAAAAAAACACAAAACCATTTTAATAAATGCAAAAAATCCATTTATTAAAAATGGTATTTTTGCATTCGGTAAGTATGTAATACAAGAAGAAGCTTTCCTAACTTGATGAAGTATGCCTGTCTAAACATCAGCAATGACAAATTAGAAAATATAAAGGAAAAAAGCCCTAGTCATAATTGAAAATGATAGAGAATTAAAGAAAATATCTAGGAATAAAACTAGTGCAAATGTGCAGTATCTATAGTAAAAACTGTACTGTAGGACATAAAAGAACATATAATTTAATAGAGAAACACACCCTATTCTAAATGGAAAGAAAATATAGCAAAGGTAGTCATTCTCCACTAAATAAATTACAAAATAAATATAATCCTGATTCAAAACCTAACAAGATTTTTTAAATGAAACTTGACAGTCCAGTTCTCAGAAAAGATGCAAAACTAACCCCAAAAAAATGTATTAACAGGAAGAAAAAGAATTTATACTATCAAATTTCAAAATATACTATAAAAATATAGCAATTAGAATTGTATGACAATAATACATTAATATACATTAAAAACATAAATGTCTAAAACAAAACTATGAAAACATTCTAAGGGAATATACTGGTAATTTTGGAGTACAGGAGACCTTTGAAAGATATAAGTGCATATGTTGCAAAAAGAAACTATTGATAAATTTAACATTCATATATAAAACATGAGCATGAAAAAGAATAATATTTCTACCAATATTATTAATTTTTTACCATTAAGAAATTTAGAATCTTCAGAAGAAATGGCTCAAAACGCAGAAAGTTAAAGGTGGACAGGGAGAGGGGCACGTGGGTGGCTCAGTCGTTAAGCGTCTGCCTTTGGCCCAGGGCATGATCCCGGCATTCTAGGATCAAGCCCCACATCAGGCTCCTCTGCTGGAAGCCTGCTTCTTCCTCTCCCACTCCCCCTGCTTGTGTTCCCTATCTCGCTGGCTGTCTCTCTCTGTGTCAAATAAATAAAAAATCTTAAATTAAAAAAAAAAAAAGGTGGACAGGGAGAGCTACCAAATGTTCAAGGTCTGCTATGTAACTGATATCGTGGTAGGGGCTGGACATAGGGTATCCCATTTAATCTTAGAGAATCCTCATCAAACCAAGAAGGATGTATTACAATGGTCATGTTGCTGAAGAAGAAACTTGCCTTTAATTTTTATCAAGCAATTGGCTGGGGTAGAATTCAAACACAACACTTTCAACATCACCTTGACTCCCAAAACAAGTAAACATAGGAAATTATACAGGGGTGCCTGGGTGGCTCAGTTGGTTAAAGGCCCTACTCTTGGTTTCAGCTGGGGCAGTGATCTCAGGGTAGAGGGATTGAGCTCTGCAGTAATGTGCTGAGTGTGGAGTCCACTTGGGATTCTTCCCTTTTCCTCTCCCTACCCCTTTGGCACCCCCATGTGTGTGTGTGTGCGCTCTCTCTCTCTCTCTCTCAAATAAATAAATACAATCTTTAAAAAAAAAAAAGAAATTATATAAAAAAGTGCTGAGTGCTAAATAGTTTGCTAAAGAGTAAATCTATTAGAAGTTGATAGATTAATTTAGGATGAAAATATGCAATTGAAATGCACTCAGAGGAAACAGTAACTTAGTGTAGTGTACGGGAGACAACAATAGAGAAGAAGGAAGCATATGCATTCACTAGGGGCTGCTGAAAAGTTTTAGTGTTACACTGGTAGAGCCTGCACCAGTCTTGTAGGCATGAATGAACCTGTAAAATGTTTCAAAGTGCTAAAGAATGGCGTATAAAGCCAAATTCAGCTGTAAGAGAAATCATTTGGTCTGCTCCCTTGGTTTTCAATTAGGCTGTTGGTGTGCTGACAGCACTGACACCGCCAGTAAAGAGCAGTGGTAACCAGCTAAAAATGTGACCCACAACTGCTTCTCCTAGAGTCCCATAGATTGTCACTATGCCTGTAGACCTGCATTCCGAATACTACATGCAGGGATTTTGTGTCTTGCGACGTTCTTGACCTACTGAGTAGAGTCAGTAGAAGCTTTCTCAAAAGGGTTCTCTGGGAGGAATTTGGTGTCTGACCCTAAATCGGAGTATCTGCTCTGATTTTGAAAGTATGGAATCTATGCAAAGAAGATTCTGTTGTTCGAGTTAGCAGATAAAAGGAGGATTTGCTCTGTGTGTTTTACGTTCTTTTCTAGGAATAATTTTGAAGTATTTACATTGCTTGAAGTAGTGTCAGCCCCTGCCCTGTGTGAGAAGTCCAGAGTGGAAGTAACTTCGGTCTCCTGGGTCTCCACCACCTGAGCCCTGAAGCAGTCCCTTCAAAGTCCTGCAGTGTTTTAAGAGCTTTGTGATGAATATGGCTATTCAAATGATAGGACTGGGGATGCCTAGAGTAAGATCTTGGCTCAGCATACTAACTAAAATATGAAAACGTGCCTGATAATCTCTCCCCTATATGCCTCACTTACACGATCCGATGTCTGCTGCAAATTTCCTTTGCTTTCATGCAGTGAAAATGGCACCACCCATGTGGCCTGGGCCCGGCAAGCATAGGGCTCCTTCCCAGTCTCTTACGGGACTTAACACTGCATCCCTGCCCAGCGGGATTGGCTTTCACATGAACGAATAGTCTAGAATCCAAGTACTGCCACATCTGACTGTTCCCATGTTTGCTGAGTTCCCAGCCCCTCTTTTGAAAAGGAACATCTTTCACAAATGTGAATAATTGCCCACTAATAAATCAGGAGGAATTATCTGAACTGAACAAAAGGGGAAAATTAAAATGTCAGTGTTTGGTTATTATGGTACATAATATCCCTACTATAAACATGTAAAAATATTCATTGGGATGGGTTTTTAAAATCTTTTAAAATTTTATATTGTTTGCTATGGCCAAAAGAATTCTTAGCTGTTTCCACTTCGGACATTGGAGTTAGAATGTAACATTTGTGGGTAAACATCATTTTAGACAGATGAAGTCTGCTGCCTAGTATAAGCTGAAACAGAGTTTTCCATTGGAAAAAAAATAGAAAGTAAACGTAAAACAATGTGCTTATATAGTTCTGAGATTAAAGCCATCTAAAAAAAGGAGAAAAGAATGAACAGAATGAGTCTAAGCCTTTCTCCTCCAATAAAGACCTGTAAACTAGAAATTTCTTTGTTTTCCTCTTTGAAAATACTCTCTACTGCCTTGAGTGGTTTTTTTTTTTTTTTTTTCTCAACACATAATTGATTCTTGGAATGACATTCACTTTGAGTGTGGACAGTTGTGCCTTTGGGACAGAAGCAGTTGTTTCTACCTTTGTCATTTTGAACAACAGCAATAGTAGAACTATTTTCTCCCAAAATTACCACTTAAGAGACCTGGAAAACTGAGCAATGTCATTTTGTATGTTTATAAAAGACAAAGCAGTCTTTCTACTATAAGCCAGCCAGGTAGAAGAAAAAGACAATTGAACTAATGGTATCTTTATCAGTGGGAATATACAATGTCATTAAAAATAGAAGCATGCAAAATATTTAAGATAGAGTGAAAATGGTGGTGTGTTGAATTTGTTGAAAAAGATTCAAAAAATAGGAAAAATTTTTGCAGACTAGCAAAAAAATTAATGGAACTTTAAAAAAAAAGACTACAGATAGAAAAACTGTTTCAATGTATTTTTCTTATCTCTTTTCTTTTTGAGAAGAGGCCTTGTATAAAAGAACAAAATGTGCCTCACATAACCACTGAACACTGGAAAAGATAGATTATGCATTAATTTATGACTAAGTAACTTATCCTCTTAGCTGGAATGATAAATAACCGCTTTTCTTTACTTTACAATTGAATCATAATTCTCATGAGCCAAAATGGTGGCTCTCTCCAGCTATAGATAAAAATTCAAAATCACATAACTTGAATGAACCAAATATGTAAACATCATGACCGGGACAAAAATTAAGAACTAAGGGTCAGTTAAGTGTAATTTACGTTTAAATATATATTTAGTCTACATTTTTTTCTTTTTCTTCCCCATGGTTTGCATGTGGATTTAGTGATTATGAAATAAACATGACTAGTAATGACCTAACTGAACAATTATATTACAGTGAAATATATGTATAAGCAATAAATTATTTCAATGCACTAATGAGACTGTGTACCACTTAATGTTAAACTGACCTTCCATTAAACACAAAATTTAGTAATATTGTATTTGTTAAACAACCTACAGTAAGATTTATTGTTTTTATTAATTAATATTTTACCAAATTTCTTGATAAGCACTATTATTGTCTTCGAGTTAGAATTCTAACCTACACACTAAAATTTATTTTAACTTGTCCCCTATTATTTTTACTATATCTTTATTAGTATTCTAAATCCTCAAAAACTTCCAAATTTAGTCTTTTTAAAACTGAAACTTGTTTACCTAAGTATCTGAAAAAATAAGAAAGAAAAAAGGCAATTAATGTGTTAGCAAATTATTCAAATTTTTACACAATTAAGAATTTTTTAATAAAAAATTTAGAATGTTGACCTTCTTATAATTAAAAAAATTCAGGTCCTAAAAAATGTTATAGCTTTCCTTCAAAATGTTTTCAGAGGATTTTTGTATGGTTAAATATAATTTTCTATTAGAGAAATAATGTATTAAATCTTAACTGAAAGATATGAGGCATTAGGAAGTAACAATACCATTCACAAAAGAATTCACTATAAATTACCTAAAAATATTTTTTCCTACTGCTTTCTAATTCAACCTGAAAAAAATCAATCTGCACACAATTTTTAGAAGTTCAACTATTCAATAATGTATCATAAAGATGTATTTTTCTCACATCACGCTCACAAAATCAGCATGAGCTATTATATCCCCTCTCTGCATAAGAGAAAATGGAAATCCAATGAGGTCATGCCTTTGCCTCATCAGATGCAAAACAGGTTTATTGTCCATGTTTCCTAGTTTACTGATATTTTCATTTCAAAGAAGCTCATATTCACAGTTTCATACTTGAAATAACCATAGTCTAGAAAAAAAGTTTAAATTAAAATGAAATGACCTTTAATATTGGTATTATACTTCTGACGATCACCATCATCAAACACATTACCATTTCCATAGGAGCACGTGAATAGAATACAAGCTGACAAATATTTTTTGCAGAAGGAAAAATATTTTATACCTATAAACAAAGTATTATGTGTCCCACTCGAACTTTTTTTTTCTATATCTAGATTATTTTTTTTTTTAGATTTTATTTATTTATTTACTTGAGAGAAAGAAATAAAGCAGAGCGCTAGTGGGGCTGGGGCGGAGGGGTGGTGGTAGAGGGAAAAGCAGGCTCCCTGCTTAGCAGGAAGCCCAACGCGATGTGGGGAGAGGAGGGGCTCGATCAATCCCAGAACCCCAGGATCCTGACCTTAGCCAAAGGCAGATGCTTAACCGACTAAACCACCCAGGCACCCCATGTCTAGATTATTTTTAATAATAAACCTCAAAGTATAGAACTGAACCTTAAGTAGTATTTAACAATGTAAAAATATCTTGCTATATGCATCAACTAGGAAAGGTTTTATTTGTGTAGCAGGGGTGCCTGGTGGGCTAAGCTTTTCCTGATTAAGCAAAAAAAGTCAAGTTTCAGCCAATTTTGAGGAGATGTGTGAAGGAAAGCATTGGAAAGGGCTACGTGGATATGCATGTGCTAAGGACTGTAAATGTAAGGTAACAAGGAGTCGTGGGAGAGGCAAGGAAAAATGAACATAAAAGCACTTAGAAGCATTCAAGCACAGACACTTCAAAATTTTGTGCTGGCATTGACTACAACTAAACGAAGGATCTCTTCAAACGGTAGTCCACAGTTTCTGACCCTTGTTTAGGTGGAATTTGCAAAATATAAGTCACCTCGGAGCATTGATTTGTTTCAAAGTCACTGGACCAGCCCCTCGTATTGTACCAAGGCCAGCTGGGCACCAGTGACTCCTGGAGAAGAATGTAAAGCATCTAATTTTTGGTTTGATGAAGGCTGCTACTCCTAATACCCTCTTGAAATGCAGGACATGACAGGGAAAGAGGGAGAAAAGTGTCCCATCAACAGAGTAAGCTACTAGAAAGAAAGGGATTTCAATTTAACTTATTCTCGGTACTTCAGGTTTGAAATGGTCTGACTGAGGGCCACTGGTAGAAAAGGACACCGAGGACTGCAGAGAGGACCTTGCCATGGCATGAGGGAGAAAGAACTCACAGCTAGGACCAAGAAGTTCTTGAGTAGTAAATCTAGCTAAGACTAGAAGCTGAGACTTGCCTTTAAGCCTCTTTGTTTCATCCTTTGGGTTCAAAGTAAGTGTTCTGCACATGAATGTGACCTTTTTTTTTTAATAGTTTTTATTTTGTTATATTAGTCACCATACAGTACATCCCCAGTTTTTGATGCAATGTTCCATGATTCATTATTTGCGTATAACACCCAGTGCACCATGCAATACGTGCCCTCCTTAATACCCATCACCAGCCTATCCCCATCCCCCACCCCTCTCCCCTCTGAAGCCCTCAGTTTGTTTCCCAGAATCCAGTCTCTCATGGTTCGTTCCCCCTTCTGTTTACCCCCCCTTCATTCTTCCCTTCCTTCTTCTACCGATCTTCCTATTTCTTGTGTTCCATAAATGAGTGAAACCATATGATAATTGTCTTTCTCTGCTTGACTTATTTCACTTAGCATTATCTCCTCCAGTCCCGTCCATGTTGCTGCAAATGTTGTGTAATCGTTCTCTCTGATGGCTGAGTAATATTCTATTGTATATATGGACCACATCTTCTTAATCCAGTCATCCGTTGAAGGGCATCTCAGCTCCTTCCACAATTTAGCTATTGTGGACATTGCTGCTATGAACATTGGGGTGCATATGGCCCTTCTCTTCACTATGTCTGTATCTTTGAGGTAAATACCCAGTAGTGCGATTGCTGGATCATAGGGTAGCTCAATTTTTAACTTTTTAAGGGACCTCCACACTGTTTTCCAAAGCGGCTGTACCAACTTGCATTCCCACGAACAGTGTAAAAGGGATCCCCTTTCTCCACATCCTCTCCAACAATTGTCTTTTCTTGCCTTGTCAGTTTTTGCCATTCTAACTGGCGTAAGGTGGTATCTCATTGTGGTTTTGATCTGAATTTCCCTGAGGGCTAATGATTTTGAACATTTTTTCATGTGTCTGTTAGCCATTTGTATGTCTTCATTGGAAAAGTGTCTGTTCATATCTTCCACCCATTTTTTGCTTTGATTATTTGTTCACGTGTATTGAGTTTGAGAAGGTCTTTGTAGATCTTAGATACTAGTCTTTTATCTATAGTGTCATTTGCAAATATCTTCTCCCATTCCGTGGGCTGCCTCTTAGTGGTTTTTTTTTTTTACTGTTTCCTTGGCTGTGCAAAAGCTTTTTATCTTGATGAAGTCCCACAAGTTCATTTTTTCTTTTGTTTCTCTTGCCTTTGCACATGAATGTGACTTTAAACAGCTGTAACCTGGATGCCAAGTACAGGAATGTGATTTAACAAAGGTTTCGTTGACTGAATGAGAAAGAATAGTCCTTGCTGTAGGCACACGAACAAATTACAATTGCAACACTTTGTAGCAGAAACAGGTGGAAGGACAACCTGAATCGGGGACCTACTTGAACTGATCAGAATGTCCCACTGTTCACCACCTCATGCTCGGAAGCAGTTCCAACAACTCTGGACTTGAGTACACCCCCCAGAAGCTTAGACAACTGGCCCAATGATGCCTTAGGAGAGAGATTCTAGACTTCTGCCTTTTATGGCTAAATGACTTAGAGGAGGGATCAAGTACTTAAGGAAAGAGGAAAGAGAGCATGTTTGTAGTTCTGGCTGAAGAAGTGGGTCTTTCTGGCTATACTAGGTCTTAAGAAATCAAAGATTCTTGTATACATTGTTCAGGTAGAGGATTCAAATTCAAATTATTTAGAGTGTGTAATACGGTTTTTCAATAAAATTTTTTCAATAAGATTTTTAAAAATGACTGATATTCAAAAAATGTGTGGTCGCTTATCCTTAGAATATTGCAGCTGTATTTAATAAATAAAATCTAGTGATGAAGATAAGTGTTTACATTTGTATCCCATCATTTTCCTTACCCTATTTGCTTTTAGCATCACTGCACTCCTGTGAATTAGGCCAAGTTATAGTTTTGTGTTCACAACTCAGGTGATCCTTTGGACCAAGTCACTATGTGCAGAAATAACAGAGAACCTCAAATAAATAGACCTTAAAGGACTTTAGGATTAAGAGTATAAAGGAAATTGATATTTTTCTTCCTGCCCACCCTGGCCAATGTCCATTTCAAGCACCTTTCTCTTTGAATTTGGGAGCAGAAAGGGAGAAAGAGGAAGATGGCAATGCAGCCTGTCAAGAGAGGAACCAGAAAGAAGATCCCCCTGATTCTCCTTCCCTACCTTGCCCAAAAGGTGATCAAAGGGCTCTTGCATCTAGCCAGGTGGGGGCTTATTCCTAGTTGAGAGCCCTAGGCTGGCCCCTACAACCTGCGCCTGGGATCTCTCAGGTGGCCTCTGGGGATCTTCATTTTTAACAGCCTTCTCAAAGGTTAGTCTGGACCCTAAGCTGTAAGGCCACTGCCTACTCCCGCAAGGACTGCTTTCCATATTAAAGTCCTAGTGTCAGAATTATTTGATTAAAAACATTTTTAATATCACATAATTTGTTTAAAAGAGCCTAATCAATGAGTCTGTGGTTAAGTCATTACGAATCACAGAGAATTACTCTTTGCATTTGTCCACTTCCTAGAGTTAACTTACCAGAAATGGATCTGCTTATGAATTGGCTTTTGAAATAAATACCATGCTGTTTTTAAATATTTTCCTTTTGTTTTCAACTATTAAAATTTGGTACAGCCTGAGAAAATTATATAAAACATCAAAAGAGAGGTCAACGTTGATATTAGAATTGTACAATAAAATAATATGGAAAATTTGAATATGCTTTGTTTGGTCTAATGCCTTCAGAACTTCAGTTACTTTCCTTTATTAAGTCAGACTGTTGCCACGGTGCTACTTAGATCTTACCCAATTCTGATAAAAAGCACTTTAGTTAAACAAGATGGAAAAATTTGAGTTTAAGTATATTTTTTTCTTTAGAAAAGAGAATGCTCGGGAAAAAATACTTTCGAAGCTATCTATGAAACATTACTAAATATAAATGAAAACTGATAAGTGAATTCATGTGAAAGTCATTGTGTTGTATACAAAAACCCAATTTTCCTGATATCATTTATTTACTAATACCTTCTTTTCCAAATGAATTCTTATGATTCCTCTATCACATCCTAAGTGCTCACAGATGCTCAACATTAGGTCTATACCATTTTATTCCAATTATTGAGCTTTATATTGCCATAAAATATACCTGGAAAGACACCCCCCCATCTTGTTCTACTTTCTCAATTTTGACCATGATCCCCTCATAACAGATTTCAGATTCCGTTTGTCTGGTTCCGTGTGAAGTTCTATTAAGAGTTTTATTTGGGGACGCCTGGGTGGCTCAGTTGGTTGGGTGTCTGCCTTCGGCTCAGGTCATGATACCAGGGTCCTGGTATCGAGTCCTGCATTGGGCTCCTTGCTCAGCCAGAAACCTGCTTCTCCCTCTGCTTGTGCAGTCTCTCGTGTGCGCTCTCTCTCTGTCTCTCTGGCAAATAAATAAGTAAATAAAATCTTTAAAAAAAGTTTTATTTGAATTGCACTACATCTGTGGTCTGATAAAGGGGAAATTTGACATATTTCTAGTTCTGAGTCTTTTCATCCATAACCAGGGCAAGTTCTCACACTTACTGTGTCCTTCGATAACATTCTGTCATTTCTCATACAGTTCTTACAAACCTTTTGTGAAGTTTACTTCTGTGTATTTGTATTTTTTGAGAAGTACCTATTTTCTAAAAGATTTTATATTTGGTTATTGTTGATGCACGGAATTATTTTTTGTGCAGTTTCTTGGTGTTCAGAAATCATTTCATACTCCTTTTTAGTTCTAATGTGTGTCTGCGTATTTTCTTAAACGTGATGTAAATTCTATCACCTACAAATGAAAATCACTTTGCCTCCTCCTTCCCTATCATTAAGCTGTTTTCAAATTTGTTCTGGTTTTAATGCATCAGCCAGATTCTTCAGTAAAATATTGAATAGCTGCCAGCATGCCTTATTGTCCTGATTTCAATCAAAATGCTTCCAGATCTTTTGCCACTAAATATTTGTAGAGGATTTTGGTAGTTGTTCTTTATCAAGTTAAGGTAGTTCTCTTCTATGCCTAGCTTGCAAAGAGTTTATATGTAGTAACTCAAATTTTATCAGTTTCTTCTTTGGAAACTATCGAAATTGTTCTGTTTAACCTTTCAGTTGGCCAACACACTGTACCGATGTAGTGGATTTTCTGACGGTAATCTGTCTTTGTGTTCCTAATCTAAACCTTCTTGGCCATCATAAGTTATTTCTTAATACCAGTGGATTTGATATGGTGATGATTTGTTTAAGATTTTCACACTAACATCCATATTGTGTAGGCTTTTTACTGGTCTTCCCACACTTCCGTGTCTTCCCTGTAGCATATTTTCCACACACCTGCTATTGAGCCCTCTAAATCAGGTCATGCTACTGAAACTAAAACCCAAAGTCCTTAACAGGGCTCATAAAACCCTATACAGGCTGCTCCCAACAGCCTCCCTCAATGTATCTCCTGTCCCATTTCCCTTCCTCACTCCTCTCCTTGCACACTCTTGCCTCAGAGTCTTTGCCCTCATACTCTTCCTCCTGCCTGAAGTGCTCTTCCCCCCAATATCTGGATGGCCACTCTCTAATTCTTTCTAGGGCCGCTCACATGTCACCTCATGAGTAAAGCCTTCCCTATTGACTCTATATAAAATAGTGCCCCCTTCTCTGTTCTTATCCTACTCAACTTACTTTATTTTTCTTCATAGCACTTGTCATCAGATGACATACTTTATATTTACGTATTTATTTGTGGTTGACCCTCAGACAACTAAAGTATTATTTTTATGAGAGCATTTTTTTTTAATTGTTTGTAGCTCCAGCAGTGAACATGCCTGGACCATGGGAGGTGCTCAAGAAAATTAGGGTTAGTATTATGTTAGGTTCCTGTCTGAAGAAACGGCGTTCACCCCTTCATTCCGTAGATATCGCCCACCTACAGTGTGCCCAGACCTACACTAGATATTGCCCTGTCCCTGCCCCAGCTGCCAGTTTCTGAGAGTGACTTTGTGTTCACTCCCATAGGGACAAGTCCATAAATGCTTAGTCACTTGCCCATGCCAAGACATAAAGTGCTTCTGAGCACCATTTCCAGTCAAGATTCCTAAACCCTGGCTTTGCGCTAGTATTTCAACTCTAGCTCTCTGACTACAAGGAGCCTTCAAATAAGACTCCTTTCTACTCAAGTGTTAAGACCGATAATGCTCCCCTCCCCTTCCCCCTTCTTGCACGAGGCTGCCACCCCAGCCTAAGTTTTGTTTTGTTTTTATAACACCTGACATTTCACCTCAGCTCCTGCTCACTCTGACTTTCAGGTTCTTCTTAATTTCCGGTACATGGGATTTCTCTCCTGGATTAATGATTGGCTATTTATTTAAAACATGTGTTAGCTTTTAGCCAGCATGTCCATGTATTGGTGAAAAGAGAGGCAGCTTTTTGCATCGGCTAAAATTTTGTCATGGTAACGGAAATGTTCTTAAGTAGCTGAGAAACTGTGCTTATAGCCCTGGATGTTATGAGTGGTGAATAATTGTGTAGATTCATTTCTGTGGCAATGTGCCCTCCATACTCTGATGAAAAATAAAAATCCTGGTTCTTTTTATATTGATTTTTCACTTCATTGTCCTTAAAAATATGCTTTTAAATGCCACACTTCTAAATCTTCCATAACTATTTCATGACTGTTTTTATGACTTGTTGGTATTTCATAGCCCTCTGGGTGTAAACGATCATTCCGAAGATCAGATGTCATATGCAGTGTATCACACTGCAGTCTTAGGCGTGGGTGCCTTTATTGCATCTCCAGGTGCCTATAAAATATGCTCGGAAAAGGTTTCACTAAAGATACTGTAGTATAGAATCTCTTAATATGAGCGAAGATTGAAAATACTCAGAGAAGGTGAAAATGCGTGGGACAGCCGCAGGTTAGGGAAAGAATGCATTTTTAATGGAATAATCTTTACGAAACCCAATAGAAATTGAATAGAGGGATTGTCTTCCTGCCCATTTGCCATGTGACTCCTGCAATCCCACTGTAAGAAATCCTTTCCCCGAAGAGCCCATATCTTCTCATTTCATTAAACAGCTGAACGTATTCACCATTTAGTATATTAATTTAGCCATCTTTCTTTGAAAGGGAATGCCCTCCGAAAGTTTTTTTCTTTTCTTTTTTTCCCCCCAGTTTCAATAGATCTTTACAAGTAGCTTTATATCAAAATACAAATTATGCAGGGAAAATGTCCAGACGTTTTTTCCACATAGCGCAGGAATTATTTCAGAGACAATGTTAAAACTAGCATGTTTAAATTTAGCAGTCACTCACGTGGCTTATGTCCACATAATGGCAAAGTAATAGTAATAAACATGTTCTTCCCTAAAACTGAGCATTGATGAATAAACCAGTTGAAATGATCTTTGCCATCTGGGATAGGCAAAACAACTGCCTGACTTGGTTTAATGGAAGATCTAAGGATTGTCTACATTATTTTTTACCATCTGTATGAAAGCCACTCTAGAGTGTTTTCTTAGCTTCAGAAATAAAATCTCGATTGATGTACTTATCATTCTTTCATAATACATGACAGTAATTCAGAGTCAAAAGAATGCACTTGGGCATTCTCTGTTCAGGTTTAGTAAGAGGTAGAATCAAGTACTAGTTCAGAGCCCAAACTCTGAAGCCGGGCTGTCTGGGTTCAATCCACTTACTAACTGTGTGTCTTGAGAAAGTTCCTTCATCTGTGAAAAGTTTCCTTTCGATTCTAATAGTGTTAGGTTGTTAGAGGATGAAATAATTATAGCTATTCATAAATGCTTAAAACAAGGCCTGGCATATACCAGTATGTTACAACTGTGAGCTTACTTGCTTTTACTCTCTTATCCACAGATTATAGTCATAAAAAATTATGTTTCTCACAACAACGCTATATACACACATAGACATAGTACAAGATCCTTTATGTTTACTCACAGTTCCTTAGTAAAGCATAGGTTTAGAATTAAGTTGTATTAATCTGATAAAAACCATATTGGACCCGAGCTAGTCTAGTATTGCTTTTTCTAGATTTCACTATCAAATAATCCAGTCCTTATAGTAGCTATCAATTTGAGGACATTTTCTTTTTAAGGTGATAAGCAGCAGATTAATAAAACTATTTAGAAATCTGAGGTGCCTGGGTGGCTCAGTTGGTTAAACATGTGCCTTCAGATCAGGTCATGATCCCAGGGTCCTGGGATCGAGTCCCACATCGGGCTCCCTGCTTGGCGGAGAGCCTGTTTCTCCCTCTTCCTCTGCCACTCCCCCTGCTTGTGCTCTCTCTCTCTCTCTCTCTCTCTCTGTCTCTGTCAAATAAATAAATAAAATCTTTTTTAAAAAAAGAACTATTCAGAAATCATATATTCTAGTTATCCCACAACCACACTTTCTCTCAAAAAGATGAATAAAACAAAAAAAAAGTAATATCTTGAACAGAAAGATTTTCTATGCATTTTCCAAGTTTCATTGTCAATTTCTTTCCTCTCCCTCCAAATACACAGCATGGACTCTACATTTCTAAAACCTGGAGATGGTATTATTGCTATCGAGTGGAATTAATAACATTAAACACTTGCCACATTTAAGAAGACAAGGCTTCTTTACTAGTGTAGAATTCATGCCACGTATCTTTTTCATTTTTATAACATGAATAAAAAATATTTTAGATAGTAATGGAATGACTTAGTTTAGCACCCAGAAATTTAAACATATACTGTAGTGTAAACAGATTAAAAACTCTCCAACATAAAATATGGTGTAAACAGATTAAAAACTCTCCAACATAAAATATGGTGAATATTTCATCTCTACTTTTTTCAGGACAATATAAAACATTGGTTTTCTAACTTGGGACAGACACAGTTATAGAAATAAAGTACAGTCAGGATATACTCTTAGCCCATTCAAGCTTACATTACTTCTGATCGCGTATATATCCTTATCAAGTATGTATATTGCATAGAGCACATGGATAGAGTCAATGGAAAGGTAGTCCAGCTTCTGTATACATTTTCAAAATAGATTTTCTAGAATTTGTTTTATATCATTGAAAACCTTTGTCCATATGAAAATATTTTTGTTAAATCCAAATTCTGAAAGCAAATTTTTTTTACATATTCAGAGAAGTTTTTCTTTCCCCTTTCATAGTGCAGAGTGTTTTTCATTTGCCCGATAGGTACCGTTTCCGTTCTTTACTATCTGCTGTCCTCTCTGGGAGAACAATATTTTGTGGACTATAAGGGGATCCCTTGCCCACCAGCTTCCTTTTGGGTTTGGTTAGTAAACGTTGGCTTGAGGTCAACAGAAAGGAAGAAAGAGTGAAGTCCGTGACACAGACTGACTGACTGATCCCTCTACCAAAAGTCACAGCTCCTTCCAGGCAGATCTCTTCACCAGACTTCCTGTCTCTGATTTTCAGGTACTGCTCTCTTCCCCCCATATGCCTTCTTGTCTGGGAGATAATCTGAGCTCTGGACACTATCCCCTCGCCTTGTCCCTTCTTGCCTGGTAGTGGTTACTACTGTTACTAGCCCTGGTTCCTGGAGTCTCCCTTGTAGTTTCCCCACATGCTGCCCACAATAAACACCCGCTTGACTAAAATGCTGTCAGATTACAATAAGGGCCTGCCTTTCATCACACTCAGCTCATGTTTCCTGCCAGGAGCCTGACTGATCCCCTTACCTAAAAATCTTGTGAGAGAATCCAAAATGTGTGCTCTGTTTTGTTGTAGACAACAGCATTTACACTAAGCAGAATCTCTGGGTTTTGCTCATTTTTGTGCCTCTTAATATTTCATGTTGCCACCTTTCTTCCCCTTGGGCCTCCCAAGGTACCCGACGCCAGGCCCTTCTACCGCTTTGCTCCAGCCAGTAGCGCTTCAGATCTAGAGCTTGTCTTCTGTTTTCCCAGACATCGACATTTACCTATCTTTGTTCCATTTCCATACGTACCTGCTTACAGGGAAAAGCTACCGAACTGTGTCAACATGACTGTTGGTTGGTTAGCATATTTTCAGGTTGACAGATCTTTTCTGAAATCAGTGTCTTCTTTCAAGAAACTGTAGTAGATTTCTGGAGGAAATATTTTGGGATAAGCAGGCGTTTGCGCGGCTTCAAAATCATTCCCTAGAGGTGAACATTTAGTCTGCCTGAAAATGGAGTCAGATATGTTGTATTCCGTAGATATCTGTTATTAACAAAAATTTGAGGATTATAAAAGTGAGTGCAGCAATGGTATTCATCATATCCTAATGGGAGATTAAAAGGATTTTGTCTTTGCAAATAAATGAAGACACATATTGTCTAACAACACCATTCTGCTGGAAACTGTTGAAAATCCATTATCTATAATACATGGGGAACAATTTTCATATTCATTATTTTCATAATATTAAAAGATTGAAAAGGGATTCAGTTTAAAGATATACAAAACTTATAACTTATTTTTATATAACTGGATTTTGTTGGTGGTCGTTTTATGGAGATAATGTTTTTTTACTAGGCAATCAATTTAAAAAATATCCAATGTTATTTTCTCATGTTTCAAGGCATTCCAGAAATGTACATTAGAAGCATTATTTGTCTCCTCACAAGTAGTAGAGTATCACAAGCTATTTAAGTCACGCTGAAGGAAAGTATCCATCTCTTTACATAAAACTGCCTTCAATCTTTCATGATCAGAATTATAAAATGATAGAGCTCTCCTATTGGCTTAACAGATGAGCTGAGAGCTCTCCTATTGGTTTAACAGATGAGCCGCATCTCAGTATACAGTTTTAAGTCACTGCAATTCAATTCCCAGCTCTATTTATCAGGATTGATATTTAAGTGATGGTGAGCAATGAGAATCCAGATTGAGTGATGAGAAGTGGTTTTGATAAAATGTTACTAATACTCACAAACCCCAGCACTGGTCAAAAAAAAAATCTATAGTCTTTAATAATTAAATATATGTAATAGTTATGTGATGCCGAGATTTGGGAAGTTACTGTGAAAGAGAAGAATGTTGTATTAATGAAGCCAATTTTAAAAAATTGATAACAATGATAGTGTATTTCTCTCAATTATTTTTTCATCAAGCTTCAGATCATACTCAAATCTACAGAAGCAATATCTATGTCTCGATAAGTGGGAATAAATCATGCTTACAATGAAAATAGAGCACAGAGAAGTTTGGAACAAAAGGAGCAAATTTTAAACGTGAAAAAAAATGTTCAGTTAGAGAATCGAAAAAAAGGGGAAATGCATGTTAAAAATCACTGGGTAGAAATATTTCTGGTTGGACCGTCTTAGGACTGATTTTTTTTTAACTGAAATATAGTTAACCTACAGTATTGTATTTGTTGCTGGTGTACAACACAGTGATTCAACATTTATGTACATTACAGAATGCTCAGCCATGATGAGTATAGTTATCATCTGTTACCATACAAAGTTATTACAACACTTTTTACTATATCCCCTAATGCTGTACGTTACCTCCCTGACTTACTTATTTTATAACTGGAAGTTTGTATCTCTTAATCCCCTTCACTGGTCTCACCCATCCCTCTACCTCCCTTCCCTCTGGCAACCACCACCGCATTACAAAAATAAACTTAAAATGGACAAACGACCTAAATGTAAGACCTGTAATTCTGGAACTGATTTTGAATCATCTCTCCAACATGAGAAGCCCAAATCTGAGCTCTCATGACACAGTCTGCTCTAAAGGACGTGCTGATTTTGGTGATCCCTGAAAAGAGAGAGGGTCATGAGGTGAGGCTCACAGTTGTGGTGATCCCACCTGGAGACTATTTCCTGGCCACAGCAGAGAAAGCTAGAATCCAAAAAGATCATGGAATTCCTACTGACCTTAGGACAAGATTAGAGTAGAGAGTAGCTAAAATAACTGGAATCTTAACCCAAGCTCAGTAGGTGAAGGGTCTGACTCTGACTCTTGATTTTGGCTGAGGTCATGATCTCAGGGTTGTGAGATCCAGCCCCGCATGGGGCCCTGGGCGTGGAGTCGGCTTAAGAGTCTCTCTCTCCCTCTGCCCCGTCCCCTGCACCCCCCCACCCCCCACCACGGCGCATGAACTCTCTCTCCCTTTCTATAAAAAAAATAAAAATAATTGGAATCTATGCGGCAAGTTACTGAGTTACTGAAGAGGAGGAGGAAGTGTACGAAGGGCTGAAGTCCTACAAGCATCGCCTGTGAGTCTGTTCTGAAGGCTGCATACTGACAGTGCAGGGCTATCTGGGGCTTACAAGAGAGTGGTTGCTACGGAATTTAAAAAGGTACACACATACCAGAGGCTGGGCTAGATCTCTCTCTCTCTCTCTCTCTCTCTCTCTCTATATATATATATATATATATATATGGAAGATATCTCTATATCTCTCTGTATCCATTCAGAGAAAAAAAAAGAGCACGGGGTTCTACATCTCCGGTCTCCCTACTGTGCCAGAGCATCTTCGGACATGAAAAGAACTGCACCCAGGACCCTCTGCTTCTTTTCCCACAGCCTGACATTGTTTCAGCTCTTCCTTGGGGACATATCCAAGGCCTGGAGCACAAGGGTGTTCTGTACAGGATTTTAAATAAAATACTTTTATTATAAAAATTGAAAAAAGGCTGGAGGAGGGAAACTTATCCTACTCATCGGCACTTCTGTAAATGCACAAAAGACCGCATTGTGCTGTACCCAGTAATTATTATTAAGCGTTTGTATAGAACTTTATATTTACAAAGTGCTTTGTAGTCCTTTATATTATTATTCCGCACAGCAGCCTTATGAGGTAGGTTGGTATTGTTAAATCTATTTTACCCCACTTCAGGAGGTCGCTCTTTGAAGTACTTTGAAATAAACCTTGAAGAATCAAAACCCTTCAGTATGTCTGGAAGAACAAGGTGAAAAAAACCCCATGGTGAAAGTTTGTGTTAAAAAAGAAATCCCAAAGGGAGCCTGTGTGCTGGAGAAGGAGATCAGAGACCAAAACAGGAGCTGGAAATTACATCAATTTGGTTTGGAAATAACGTGCAGCCTGAATATAGTGAGATTTGGGGACTAGGCTAGTTACAGGGCCTGTTTTCTCCTTGGTTTTTCTAGAGAACTTGGTCTTGGATATCGATAAATTGTCAGTTAACCAAATATTTTTTAATGGGATTTGCAGATGAGATTGGTGAGTGCCCTTCATCTTTGTTTTCTATGTTTTTATAGCATACTAGGTGTAATCACAGATGATGAAATGCAGGGCAGTTACTCGCTCTGGGTCCCATTACGTATCCAAACATGAACTAATCACATAGGAAGAAATTTTATTCGTATTGCCTTGGAAAAGAAATTTTACCTTTTTTTTTTCCCATTGGAAAAATAATTCATATTTGTTTGGAAAATTTGGAGATAAATAAAACTTGGGAAAACTGGAAAATTTCATCCATATTCCTGATACTCGAGACAATCGATATTTGAAATGTCATATTTTCTTCACATTTTTGTCTGAGTCTATTTTACAGTATTCTAGTTATATCATGCTTATAATTTGCATGTTCCTCTTTTATTTAACATTTTAGCATACGCGTTATGCCGTGTTTTGTGTAACAAACGCTATGACCTGCAACTCTTCTAAGCCTGCAGGAATTTACTGAGTCCCAGAAAATGCAGAGAGATTTTAGCATTATTCTAAAATAGCATTACCTTAAAAATAGCATTACTCTTAAAATCTAATATGATAAACCTCCCTAGTAATGGCAGAAAGCTGTCACATTTGCATGAAATGGATCATCAGTCTCACAGCTTTGAATACCATCCACATGCTGATAACTCCGAAATTATATGTTCGTGTCTGTCTTCTGAATCCCAGACTTGCATATCCAACTGCCCACTCCGCCTTTTCTTTTGAATAAATCAGTCTCCCTCATACCCCCACTAAGCCTGCTCCAGTAGGGGCCTTTCCGGCTGAGTTAATCGAAACTCGACAATGTTTCCAGTTGCTCAAGCCAAAACTGGGAATCAAACTTTACTTCTCCATTTTTGTCACACACAACACCCATTTATTAGCAAATCCTCTGAGTTCTCCCTTCAAAATCTAACCACTGCCCACAGTCTCTACTGATACCACCAAAGTTCAAGTCACTGGTTTCCCCTCTGGATTATTGCATTTGCCTCCTATCTGGTCTCTGCTTCTGCTCTTGCTTCTTTTACTACTACCATCAATCCAGCAGCCAACAAAATCCTGTTCAAACCCATTAGAACACGTCTCTCCTCTGCTGGAAACCTTGCAGTGGCTTCCCATTTCACTCACAGCCTCGGTCTTCCTTGGATTTAGCTCCATGTGATCCGCACGCCCCTCAACCCCCACACACATTCCTTTTCTCTTGGACTTCATCTCTGACTCCTGCCCAGGGGACGCACTCTTTCCAGCTACCTTGGCCTCCTCCTGTGAATATCGGAATTCTCCTGCCTCAGGACGTTTTTACTTCTTGTCCCCCATTTTCTAAAACGCTCTTTCTCCAAATAGCCACACAGCTCCCTCCCACAGCTATTCCTTTCCTGGTCACCCTATCCAAAACTCAACAGCTACTTCTAGCTCTAGAAATCATCGATTTTCCTCCCTACTTTTCTCCACTTTAGTATTTACTTGGGGTACCATACTATATATGTTTCTTTTTTATCCTGTTTAATATATTCTTTCCCCACTAGAATGTAAACTAGAATGTAAGGAAAATCTAAGGGCATGGATTTTTGTCTGTTTTGATTGTTGCTACATTTCCAGGACCTAACCAGCGTCCAATACACAACTCGTGCCAAATAAATATTTGTTGGCTAAACAAACTTTCTGAGGCAAATTATGCGGAAATCTCTCTTAACAGACACAGCTGATTTTACAATGAGGGTACATGGGGAAGTCGCAAGCGGAAGGTATTTAGAGACAGTGCAAAGCGAAGTAGACTACGGGATGATGAGGCGCCCCGGGGCCACTTGCCGAGGAAGGTAACAATTCTTCATTTTACGAAAAAGTCATTGATATCCAAGGCCAAGGTTTTTTGTGTATTCCATTCTCTTTCTAAAATTCAGGGCAGGGTCGCACGTTAGGTTCTAATGATGGGGTCCTTCCTGCATTGTCAATATGTAACTCGGGAACTTTGTGTGATTAATAATTTTCTACAACACCTGGTTCTCCTACCATTTCTTAGGAAAAGATTAATCACAGAATAAGAATTTTATGTTGCTGAGATGTCGTATTGTCAAATGAGTATACATGAAATGTAAGTAATCACGAACATAACAAATTTAATTTCGTGCAGCGACCTATTTGATTTTCAACATGTAAAATATGGTAATTTGCACCAGGCTGTATTCCAGTGTTCAAAACTTACACGGTTTGTGTAAGAGTTGAAATAACTAAAAATAAATAAAAAAACAAAAATACTACCATTTTTTATTAAGTGCCTCTTAAGAATAAATAGAATTTATTCAGAGTCCAGTAATAAGACAAATTAATGTCCCATAATAATGAGGAGAGAAAAGTTTAACAGAATCTGCACGAAAGAATTATTAAGTGAGGTTAACTTATCAAAATCAGTTGTCAAAACAAAGCTATCTAATAATAGTTTTAATTGTGTATAGTGGGGAACATTTTTAAAGATTTATAAATACACACACACACACACACACACACACACACACACATATACACATACATCCGTACATGCCGAACCGCTTATTCAGGTCATATTTTAAACCTTAAGAAATGAACTTAAATGTAAGCAAAAGTTAAGACTTCATTTTTATTTGCTAACATTGCTCCACTGCAGGGACAATTTCTTCCTTTTTCTGAAGACGCTGACACAAATTTTGGTGATTATTGCTGTATGCCAGGCCATATGCCGTGCGGCATAGTATGGCATTTGGTAGGCTAACTTTGTAGCAATACAATTTTAGATTTTTGAAGATATACACACATATGAAAGCTATCATGATAGTAACTGAATTTTTACCCTGATGAATTATCTATGTATGTCACTTCAAAACCCATCCCTTTAAAAATAGACTGTATAAATTTTACAAAAAAGTAGTACAACTTATAGCTTTTAAAATGCCATTTCCTATTTATCATGCAAGACCACAGTCAATTTTCTTGTGCAGTTTTTTAGTTGCTAATTACTGAAAAAAAATTACAATTGTAATCTTCTGTGAGAAGATTATTGTTATGTAGAAGCTAGACCTGAGCAGTTCCTGAAGGAACGCCCCAGGGCAGAGTCCCAAGTCCTTGAAGGGGAGTGATAGAGACAGGAGCTGGAGGCAAGGACGGTGATTAAAAAAAAAGAAAAAAAAAAAAAAAAAAAAAGCTACACATTATAAGTCCAGGAGGTCAACATCCTAACCTTGTGGCTTCCAAGACCTTGGGCCTGACAGATCAAGAGCCACAAGGGCAGAACCTGTGCTCTCTTCTTCCATCTCTGCCCCCGGGTGACCCCTAGACTATATATCATCCTCCCTCCCCCAGTGGAGAAAGGCTGCCATGATGGTTTGGTACAAACCTTGTAGCGTCAAAAACTCCCCCTCCCAAACTGTGGGAGGAGTTTTCCAAATGATTGGAAGCAGCCTCCATTGGAGGCCACTCCACTGTCTGTCACAGCTCCTCCCAGAATGACCCGATAATATCCAATCCCAAAACAACCCAGGGGCCACTTCTACCTGATCTGCTTATTCTGAGTGCAGATCCCCACATGAATCTTCTCGTGGAGAATACAAGGACTGAGACCTCCTTTTGCACAATGTAGAAAGTCTTTCATGCCTAACATTATGATATGAAAACACTCTGCCAAAAATGGATAAAATTGAAGAGAAATACCATTATGAAAATATAACTCCCCAATATAATGATATTTTTCTTTAATTCAATAATTTTTCTGAGTATATCATATACAGTTGAAGTAACTGCTTGATCATCTACCAAGACATTAGTAACACCTGTGAATTCTCTTCAAGATACAAAATCGCCTCTGTTAAAGTTGAGGACAAAATATAAAATGATTGTTCCACTCCAATATAAGAAATTCCAATATTTATCTTAGAATTGATCATCACAAAGCTAAGCCGTAGCTAATCATACACCATCACACCCCTGGAGCTCTACTGTCCTCTGATAGCTCAACCTTATTAAACTTCTAGAAATTCCCTTCCTGGCATAACTAAATAATTTATAATTTGAAGAGCATTTTAGTGAAATTAAATCTGTACAGACACCAAAACAAATTTGCATCCCTTCATTTAACAAAAATTTACTGAGCCCCTTGCATGTACTAATCATTGTTCTATTCCTAGAAATCAGTAGTCAACCAGATAAAGGTGAAGCAAGGAAGACAGAATTAAGTAATTATAAACTTCCAGTTAGCCATGACAGATTGAACACAACAGTGTATCACTGTTTCCTCTGAAGGGCCACTTGCATGACAGTAAAAATACACAAACTCACAAAGACAAAGAGAATGAGAAAGAGCAGGTAACAGTATAATTCAACAAAACTGAGAAAAATAGAAAGTAGGTGGAAAATTGGTAACTGGCTAAGGTTTCAACCTTTTCTCTGCTGAGGGCCTGGGTAGGCAGAAGTGGATGCTGGGGGCAGTGGGAGAAAGTCATTAAGAGATGAACTGATGAGTACCTCAGAATTTTACAAAAATCCTGGAAGACGTACCAGCTCTCTCCTGGCATCAGGTGTGTAAGGCAAGGTTGAAGACAACTGGATTGATTAAAAGTCTGAACATAGAATAGTCTCTTTTCCAGCCAAATGGTTTACTCTCTGGAGATCTTGACCCTGAGAGACTCTACTGGGAGACAACAGGAGTAACAAAGGGAGGAATGAAATCTTTGCTGCTCACTGGAAGATTAACCTAGCCCCTTTCACTTCTGGTCCCAGAACTCTTGTTGCCTAGCTTACGTACTCCTCCCCCTGTCCTAAGGCAGGAGGTGGTCTGCAGCATTCAGCTCATCAGGCTGTGTGGCTGCTTATGAGTTATGAGTTGAACTGTGTGTCCCCCACTCTCCCAAATTTAAATGTTGAGGTCCTAACTCCCAGTACCTCAGATTGTGACCTGATTTGGAAATAAGGTCTTGATAGAGATAGTCAAGTTAAAATGAGTTCCCTCTCTGAAGCAGCTGACAAGCGCAGGAGAAAATACCTATCAATACGGGCAGTGGGGATTGCCAAAGAAATGGTCTGCTATGCCCAGTCCCTCACAGTGCATTTCACCACTTGGCAGAATCCATAATACACATGGAAATTCCAATTTATCTTTAAGACTCTCACTTTTAAATATGAACGGATGGTCAAAGATCATGAGACATACATGGAAGGAATCTAACTTGCAAGATCAGAGCAAAACAAAGAAATAGGAAAATGAAAGAAAATGGGAGAAAGCAAAGACAGTATCAGGAACCAGAAGAGAATTTCAAGCAACTATAATCTCCTTTGAGAGATAAGAGATGTGGCATTCATAAAACAAGAACAGAGTAGTGCTTTGAAAAAAGGGAGGTAGCATTCAGAGAACAAAGAACTCTTATAAATTAAAAATTTAAAAACAGAATTTATGAAGTTTGGGAGATAAAGTCGAGTAAATTACTTGTAAAGTAAAACAAACAAAAAATGACAGTTCACAAAGACAAGGAAAATATTCAATGAAAAAAATGGTCAATAAGAGAATCATTTCAGAAGATACAAGTTGTCTAATCATTTCCTTTCCTCTTATTTCTCAGTTCTTTCAAAATGAAAGAACTGAGAAATAAGAGGAAAGGAAATGATGAATAAAATAACACCAGAATTTTTCTCATAATTGAAGTACGTGAGTTTTCAGACTAGAAGAGCTTAGGGAGCTCCCAGTCCAATGAGTCCAAACTGACCCCCAACAAGCCCCCTCATTATTAAATTTTGAACACCAGAAATAAAGAGAAAATCTTCAGAAGAAAGCATGTGAGAAAAGGCAAACAAACCAAAAACAACAGACCACATCCAAATAATAGAATGACATAATTCTCAAAACAATAATGGAGATATGCCTTCAAAATTCTGAGTAAAAATATGATTTCCAACCTGTAAGTACATACCCAAGAAAACTATCAAGCAAGTGAGAGAGTGGAATAAAAACAAGTTCAGACATTCACAGCTTCAACAATTTATTCCCGAGATGTACCCATTCTCAGGAGAGTTCTGGAGAATAGACTCCAGCAAAATAATGGGGTAAGGCAGGGAAAACTAGAAACAAGATACACAGAATTCAACACTAGAAAAATCCCAGAGCCAGGCTGAAGAGAAGACCCAGCATGACAACTAATGCCCCAGACATGGAGAACAGGCACCTTCAACTGGGGGAGGACAGAGGGTGCCGAGACAGATGCCACATGTCCCCAAGCGGAGAAAACTACGGGACTGAAAGATGAACAAATACACTTTACCATCGAAGACACATTTCACATAAAGGTTGGGGATGAATTAACAATAGGTTCAAGAAAACTAAACACACCAAATTTTAAAATATAAAGGAAAATTACTAACCTCAGAGGAAAGAATAAGTTGTTTAAGAAAGGAAATGTCACCAGAACACACTCTGTGGCTCTGCAGTAAAGATTATTATGAGAATGGCGTATGCTAATGATAATCTCACAAAGACTATTTTTTCCAACTGGCTATTGAGGGAGTTGATACCAAGGAATACGGAGGAGTAGAAGAAATGGTAATCTTAATCCTTTATAGTGGGAAGTCAATAAATACTGACCACAATTTTAAGATCCATGAAGTTGCCATGTAAGCTCTCAGAGAGGTATGGGACAGGGTGCTGCTGGTTCCACAGTGAACACTGCAGTACTATCCAGGGGATCAGGATTGGCCAAGGGGAGTTAAACTGAGAAGCAGTTGTAACAGGTGCTTCATGGGGAGCCCTGGAGCTGGGATAACTCTTCCGAGTTGTCCCAAATGAAAGAAGGGCGTCTCTGACTCCAATGACCTGCCACTGGATGACGACCAAGCCCAGAGAGGAGGTATATCCTCCATAGCATTGAGGCAGCTTCCTCTGGAGGAAGGAAATTCCTAGAGGGGGCTCTACTCTGAGCCATCAGCCAACACTGCTAGCAGCTGAAAATAAGTGTGTCAACCCTGATGAGGACAGCTCTACCAGCCATTGCTGGCTTTGGAAACTGAAAAGGAGCCACACGCCAAGGAATGCTGCAAAAAAGGAAGCTAAAAAAAATTGAGAGAATACTTTCTCCCCTGGAGTCTCCAGGAGGGAACACAAGCCCGCCAACACCAGGACTTTAATCCGGTGATAACCATGTCAGACTTCCATCTTCAGAATGTAAGATAAGAAATTTGCTTTGCTTTAAGGCACTGAAAAAAAAAAAAAAAGTGTGTCAACCCTGATCAGCAGGGGGGAGGGGTGGGATTTAGGTACACCAGAGCATCAGCTAAAATCCTTCTTTTATTAACAGATAAAGCTGTGAAGTTTTGTATGTAAATTTGGGGAAATTTAAAACCTTCCCCCCCCCCTTTTTTTTTAAATACCAAAACTAAAAACACTTTGACATTGTAGGTAGCTTTCCGACAGGGACCACAATTGTTTGCTCCATAATGCTACTGAAGAAACAGTAGTTTTGTAAGCTAATCGTGAAAGGGAATACAATCCCTCTTGATGAATGCATTCGGAGTTCTACCTTTGAATGCATGGGCATGCCTCTCATATAGTCACAATTTGCACAGATGTGGGGACTCCATTTTGTCTGATGGATGTCTTCTTGGAGCTGCTGCTCCTGAGCCCTGCAAGGGAGGGAGTAGAGAGGAGGAGAGAGAAGGGGGCCTCTGCGCATCAGCAGTACAAGGGTTTTCCCCTGTCCTTCGGACTTTCCCTCTGCCCAAGTCGTCACTGTAAGTCCTTCCACCAACTCCCTTCGCTTGGATGAGCTGCCAGGTGGGGTGAGAAGACAGTGCACCGTCAAGGCTTCTGGTATACGTTCTGGAACATTTAAAAAGAAGAGAACAAAGAAGGAAAAGCTCGGTGGTCAGCAGAAGGAGAGGGAATTCTACCCAGCTGAACCTATCTTTTGTGAGAGACGCTTGTTTTGTGTTAGCACGTATTTACGGAATGCCTAATACATGCCTGGCTTTCTGTGGGTTACCAGGAAGGAGACAAGGAGAGATCTACGTGATCCAGAAGAGCAAGCATTTGAAATATTGGGGACTGCCTGTTGTGAGAAAACTGACCCTAATCTAACCTCACTGAGGAACGTTGAAGGACATGACCCATCACATATACTAGGTACTGTCAGGGGCAACCGTGGGAGGTACCAGTAAAGAATTGTGAAGAACAAAACCCCAGAGTAAGCCTGACAGAGAATTGTGCAAGAACGAACAGACCCTCAGTGTAAGCTCACTGTAACTACTGATGTAAATGGAGTATCTGCTGACTGTTTACTACAAGTAGGCTGACGTCTAACTGGAGCTTTCATTCCACATAAATGAGCTGAAAATCCGCTATGACTTTGTGGCTACCTGCATGCATTCAGGATATTTGCTTTATTCGATGATAAAATTAGCTAATTCTAAATTTATGAATTGGCACGTTCCTTTGGGTCTCAGCTTCTTTGTTTTAATTTTAATTTTTATTTTTTTTTTAAAGATTTTATTTATTTATTTGACAGAGAGAGAGACAGCCAGAGAGAGAGGGAACACAAGCAGGGGGAGTGGGAGAGGAAGAAGCAGACTCATAGCGGAGGAGCCTGATATGGGGCTCGATCCCATAATGCCGGGATCACGCCCTGAGCCGAAGGCAGACGCTTAACGACTGAGCCACCCAGGTGCCCCTCAGCTTCTTTGTTTTTAATTTCCTAACACTGTATATGTATAGGTGTAACAAATAGTAAGAAATACACACACACACACACACACACACACACACACACACACACACTATCATCCAAAATAGCAAGGACTTGTCATGAATATTTAGCTAGCAAACTCATTCTACAACTTTTAGAACTCCTTTAAGCATTATGATTTCATGGTGGATTCAGTTTTTAGCAAAATACTGTTTACAAAGAGTTTTAAATAAAAAGTGATGCGTGCTTTTGAGCCATCTTGGAATCAAAGGGCATTTACAAAATATTGATCTGATCCACTGTATCACCGTGTGCTGAGTATGTCATCCCAGCCAATTAGATAGTAAAGGTAAACGTACTTAACATGTGTTTCATGGTCAATGGTCCAAAATATTCAACATGCTTTACTTCAGAGCAGCTCTAGAGCTAACAGTATTTCATGTAAAAGTCAAGTTTCCTTCTTCCAAAGTCATAGTTTTGTCTGTATCATCTGTTACCAATATTTTGCCCTTGTCACATTTTCTCCCATTGCTAGACAGTTTTGTGATGAGTTTATCATTGTGATTTTATTTTGGTCACAAGGCATGAGTAATTCATTTTTCAGTTGATTTATGCTATTTATAAGGGCCACATCAGCTATTACTAAAGTTCATCTTTTGAATTCTGACAGCTCTGGTAAATAAAACACTGTCTGCCATAGAGGAATTGCTGGGGTCTGTTTGAAGGAATGCTCAATTGACCTCATTGACCAAATGCAGTTAGCGATGCCTTGACACAAACCCAAATCACAAGAAACTGCTTTTACCATGAAGACAAGGTGCGTGTCTCCTACTTTGATACTTCGGTATGTCAACAGTACACAATTGTTTCTATTTGTTTTACGTATCTGATCAATGTACTAGTCAAATGCTCTGCAAATACCAAGCTCCACAACACAAAGTCTTCTTCTAAAAAATTCATGTGTAATTGTGTTGAGTCGTTTGTAAAATGCTCCTCATGTCAGGTAGGAGAACGCACACCCACGTGGGCACTGGTTGAGCGCCGTATTGTCAGTTATATCGAGAGAGGGCTCGTGCGCTGTTGTCTCGTAAGAGGCAGGTGGTCTAGCAACCCCCTGAAACAACTGACGGCTTAGTTTACACTAGGCAGAGCAGCTGCCTCCTCCTATTTTAGCTGGCATTGCGTCACACAGTACAATAGTCCCTTGTGGGAGTTGTAACACACAGACGGGGACTGACCTTATTCCCACGCCGTTCTGCAGGGCTTGAGCAGGTTATCTCGTGTGTTCACACTGAATACCGTTTGGAGGCCCATCCTAGTCAAGTATTTATCTCTACCGATACCTAGTATTGTTAACAATCCTTTACCTGTTCTAAGTATTGCAAAGATCAGAATACTTTAACTTCTTTTTTTTTTTTTAAGATTTTATTTATTTGACAGAGAGACAGCCAGTGAGAGAGGGAACACAAGCAGGAGGAGTGGGAGAGGAAGAAACAGGCTCCCAGCGGAGGAGCCTGATGTGGGGCTCGATCCCAGAATGCCGGGATCGTGCCCTGAGCCGAAGGCAGACGCTTAATGACTGAGCCACCCAGGCACCCCTGGAATACTTTAACTTCTGTAGGCACCGCCACAGATAACTTGGAATTCTGTAACTTGGAACTTGGAACTCTATTAAAAACACCCAAACTGTTCACTGGGAACGAATGAACCAAATGCCATGTATTCAGAACTATGTACTAGCTGCCTGAGAGGTAACTATAATGTGATAAACTTCAAAAGCTTCAGAAGACTGTTCTGGTATTGATTGACTAATCAATCCCTCCTCATTAGGATGCAGCGAAACCCTGCGCCGCCAGGGAAATGCCCAGGTCTGGGACAGGCTCACACTGCCTGCTGGTCCTCCGTGCGGAATCCCACTCCTGCCTCCCTCACCAAGATCAACTCCGTCATCAGGGCTTCTGATATTAGAGGAAGGAATTGTCAAATTCTCTGTCTACATCCGCTCTACTCTTTCAACACAGATTCTTTATCAGTGGTCTAAAAAGACCAGAACCGTGGTAGTTTATCTGAAGTTGTTTTCATAAGCAAACCTCCGCTGTTCAGGAAAAAAAAAAAAAAATTTTGGTTTTTTTCCCCTAAGTTTTAATGTAGCAGCTGGGGGACTTTAATATCTCATTTCAACTTTTGGCAAGATGAGAACAGAACAGGGTCCAGGCTTGATATAAAATAAAAAGTTCACCCTTTGGGGTCCTTCTATTTAGACTTACACGTTTCCCTCGCCAACACTATCCCAGCACTGGCACCTTGGGCCTTACTGTGTAACCATTTGGTGATCACCTTTCCAAAGGCTGCCTCTGCGGAAGCAGAATAATTCCAAAATCATTTATATCACAATGTTAGTCAAAGCAACTCATTCTCTTTGGTCTCTTAAGAGCTCGTAGCTATTTCAGTCACGTGGACTGCCACACAGAAAGAATCCATTTGAACAAAATTTGACCACTTGACCAGAAATCCGTTCGATCAGAACCTAGTTCAGTTAACAGTGTGTGTTCTGTGAAACAGAAAGACACAAAACTGTAGTTTGTCTCATGGTCTCCTCTCTTCTCTTATAAGAAAATCAACTGGCTGTCAATCAAGTCAAAGCTTAGAAACTTTCAAAGGAAAAATAAGCATTCGCAAACTGAAATGAAACACAAATCACTTCAGTAGCTTCGATTTGTACTTCCAAAGGTGTCAAACTAAACTAATCACAGTAGGAATTGATGGAGTATTAGCTCTGGATTTGAAGGTATTATAATTTTTCAATGTCTGTCTCCCATTTTTGGCTGTCTGTCAGATATAATTACCTTGGAAATCCCATCTTCAGTGTTAGTTCTCTGTTTAGGGCCTCAGGGGAACAGCTATAAAAATGAATTAGTCCCATGAAAACAGAGTACTTACGGGTGTTTTCTGCGTGGTTTTCGGACTACAGAATAGATGTTCTGTAACCTTGACTTGACAGGAGTACGAGGTGGCAGATACACAATATTGGGGAAGGCAATGAATACAAACTCACAAAGGTGATGCTGCATTGTTCCACCCACCCTGACTCAAACGTCTATAGGGAAACATGGGTACTATTCTCAAATTACATCAAAAATCAATTTACTGCCTTCTTCTTTATTTGGGACCTGTACCCTTCATTTTAGACAATTACCCAAACAGTCTTCTTTCTTATTTCAGTTAGTGCTGTTTTTGTGTTGCCGCTACTAAAATTTCTTGCTTTCCTAAGCATCGGTTCTAGGCAGTGATCATTTGAATAACCTTCTGGAGGAACAGGGCAAAGTGGCTAAGACCAATGGTTCTTTCACAAAACTGATGCTTTCTTATTATATGACCTTGGGGAAGCTATCTGACCATCAGACCTCAGTCCTCTCATCTGTAAACTGAAAAAACGATCATAAACTGAATTCACAGAAATGAGGCTAAATGAGATAAGGCATGCGGAGACTGAGCGCAATTCATCATTACTATTTTTACAAATATAAATTATGAAATATGTTCCTTCTAGTACAAGTTGCAGGATGCAGTATTTATTTTTTAAAGATTGTGTTGAACTTATGGACACTTCTAATACTTATATGGGCTAGGAGTTTTTTGCATTGAATGTGTTCACATTTAATATCTTAATTACATAAATTACAGAATCCAGTGTCTATATATATGGCAAATTATTTAAAATAGATACCCCACAGGTGAGCGATGGCACCTCCTCAGCAAACCTCTGTGACCACATTTTCACCAGGACAGTAAATATGATCGTTAGCAAGAAGAGTGAGGAATGCTGCCAGTTATGTGGTCCCAGTTTTGTCCTGGGCTTCTAATCAAGAAAGTATCCATTACGAAGTTATTAAATATAAGCATGACTGGGGTATGTTGTACCAAGTCTTTAGGAGATACAGGCCCACGTCTAAATAAGCACGGATTTAGGTCAACTCATCATATATACTGAACAGGCAGTATAAGTTGACAACGTGCCAATATGCCCTCAAATCCATTTACTTGTTGGGTGACTGCTCTGGTCCTATGCTTGGACTGGGTACATAAAACAGACATCTTGGAGGTGAAAGTCCAGTATCAAGTGGGAAACGGGTAACAAACAATAGATGTTATGAATTGTACTAGGTACTGTGAAGAAAACAACCAGGGTACAGTGTATTTGTATAAAGGGTAATTACCCACCATAAATAGCCCAAGAAAGGTTCTGTGGGGAATTAACATTTAGGTTGAGATCTGAAGGATGGAGGTGTCAGTAATGTGGCTAATCGGGAAAGAAGCCCTCATGGACTGAAGGTTTTTGTCCCTCCAAATGCATGTTGAAATCTTCCCCCTCAGTAGGAAGGTATTATGAGGTGGGGCCTCTTAGAGGTAATTAGATTGGATGAACTCATTATGGTGGCGACCTCAGGAATAGATTTACTTCCCTTTTTAGAGTTACGAAAGCTTGTTTCCCCTCTCTGGCCTCCATCAGAGAGGACGCAGGGAGAAGTCAATGGTCTGCCACCTGGAAGAGGGTCCTCACAGAACCTGACCATGCTGGCGCCCTGATCTTGGACTTCCACACCCCAGAACTGTGAGAAATGAAGTTCTGTTGTTTTTAAGCCACCCAGTCTCTGGTAGCTTGTTAGAGTAGCCCAGATTGACTAATCCAGAAGGTTTATGCAAAGTGGTTAAAGACATTGATGAGAAGTCAGGCAGGAAATGGTTAAACGGGAATACTCCTGGGTTCCTGCTTGCGTGAAGAGGATGTCTAATGGTGCTTCCCAGGAAGTGTCCCAGTCCTGCACTTGAAGACCTGAGTGTCATTGCAGCTTCCAGTCAGAAAATGACTTTTCTCACTAAACAGGACAATTAGAAGGTGGAACCTTCCCAGAGACCAGTAAAGAAGGCTGAGGCTGGAGCTGATTTTTGGAAGGAGCTGCAGGGCAAACAGAGCCAAGTGCCTGCATTTTGCAGAGAATTTCAAAGGCAAGCAGGGCCTCAGTTTCAGTTAGTTAAAGGCTGTACCTTATTTAAGTTTACAGAGCTTGAGAATGGGCTGGTACAGCAAAACCTCAACCAGGGCAGTCTGTAAGAGAAAAATATTATGGAGTGCACATAAAAGAAGCTGCAGACCTTGGATAATTGGGAAGAAAATAATTATTACCAGCTTGTGAGAAGGAACGGAAAGCTAATATCATTAACACAACAAATATTTATTGTGTTCCATCAGGGTACAAAGAAACACCAGGAGACAATGATATCTGCCCTCAAGGAACTTACACCGAGGGGCTGGGAGGGTGAAGGGAGAAAAGATTGGCATCGAGCGTTTAACATAAATAAGTAAATGACAGAGTATGTTAAGGAAGGGATGAAATTATAAAATGAAAAGGGGCAGGAAAGGGAAGATGGTGCTGGGAAGGGACGATTCACAATGTTAAACAGTTGTTCAAGGCAGGCCTCCTGGAAAAGATGCCCTTTCAGGCAAGACTTGAAAAAGCTAAAGGAATTGGTCAAGTGCATACCTGAGGGAAGAGAAAATTCTAGGTTAAGAGTATGTGGCTCGGGGCGCCTGGGTGGCACAGCGGTTAAGCGTCTGTCTTCGGCTCAGGGCGTGATCCCGGTGTTACGGGATCAAGCCCCACATCAGGCTCCTCCGCTGTGAGCCTGCTTCTTCCTCTCCCACTCCCCCTGCTTGTGTTCCCTCTCTCGCTGGCTGTCTCTATCTCTGTCAAATAAATAAATAAAATCTTAAAAAAAAAAAAAAAGGAGTATGTGGCTCATGGGGCGCCTGGGTGGCTCAGTTGTTAAGCATCTGCCTTCGACTCAGGGTGTGATCCCAGAGTCCTGGGATCGAGCCCCACATCAGGCTCCTCCACTGGGAGCTTGCTTCTTCCTCTCCCACACCCCTTGCTTGTGTTCCCTCTCTTGCTGGCTGTCTCTCTCTCTGTCAAATAAATAAATAAAATCTTAAAAAAAAAAAAAGAGTATGTGGCTCAGGTATTGTTATAGGCACTTACATTTAAGTTTTTATGTAGTAGGGTGAATATTTCCTTCATTCACATGATAATTATACATATATTAAAGTCCATTTTAAGCACGAATTACCATTTTCGGGCAAATCCTTTTCCTGCCTTCAAAAATGCTAAGTTAAAAAAAAAAAACCATGGAGTCATTAGAAATGGATTTGCATGGCTTGCTGGACCTTAACTAACCACCACTGGAAAGATTCTGGATCTCAGAGTAGGCAACACAAAGGAAGCAGCACCCCTTACAAAATACTGCTTTGTAAAGGATCGTTTCTGTCCTGGCATGTTTCACATTATATTAGGTAATTTAGAGGAAATAAATATGTCATGAGCCCTCCCTGAGGAGTAATTAAAAAGTCATTTAACCTCATAACCAACTTTCACTTTTGACTCTAGTCACAGGTAAATTCTGCTTTCCCCAGTTCTAAGGCAAATATTAAAAGCTCATGAGGAGGCCCGGAGGAGTCAAGGACAGCTTCCACACGATCTCTTCCTGCCACCCCAGTCGGGAAGGTTGTCTTAGGGAAGTGGAGAATAATTTAGTACGTAAAATGATATTATTCTTGGAACAAGATATGTTACATGTTTTTCCTGCATAAAAACAATTCAGTCAACCATTGGTGCTTCCAAAAAACGATCCCCAGGTTTTTTGAATGGTAGGGGTGAAGGGGAAAAGGTTGTAGCTAAAGCAAAAGAGCCAGTCACATCTTAAGGCAGCATTCATGGAAATACAGTATCCAGATCCTAAAAGTAATGTACCCGTGGTAGTTTGCATCAGTCCTACGATGTCTAACTAATAATGTTTTTTTTGAGCATCACATTGTAAAAGAGATGTTAAGGAATAGTGAGGTTATAGGATCATGACATTAATGATCTAGGGGTACAGAAACTGCCATATGAGGAATGGTTAATGACCACAGTTAGAGACAGGATAAAGCAGAACCTTCAGATATCTGGAAGGCTGTCGTAATGGTTATCACAGAGGTTTTTAGTATATTCTGTATGACAGAATGAGGCCCAGTAGCAGGCAGTTAAGAAGAAGCAGATTTTGGCACAGGGTAAGAAGAAACTTTCCAAAAAGTAGAACTTTCTAGATAAGAAAGTGGCTTATCAGCTCATGAACTAACCTCTGGTTGTTAGAAATATTCAAAAAGAATTTAGATGGTGAACTATAATCAGAATTCCCACATATAATGGAAGCCTATTGTGTAGGCTTGACCTCTGAAGAATTTTCCCATATTCACATTCCTTGATTTTATGATGTATATAAACAAGCAACAGCTAATCAAAAACCCCTTCTCTTCTGAATCACAGATGTCACATAACACTTAGTGTAAATTTAGGAAACTTGATTCATGGTTCTGTTGGTATTATCATCCAAGCTATCTTGCATCAAATAAAAACTCTTGATGTGAGATAATACTGCTTAGTGAGTTAACTTTATTTAATGACAACGATAAAGTGGGTTGTTCTAGTTCCTGATTTATTATCTTTTATCTCCACACACATCCTTTTTGCCCTGCTTTGTGACACCAGAACTCAGTTCTGCAGATCAGGTTTCTCCTTTGCCAGCTGGCTCAGGGCTAGGTCTGCCAATAGAGGGAGCTGGAGAGTGACTGCAAGGCAGGAAGAGGAAGTGTTCCGTTGCTCACGCTGTGCACCAACCCAGCATCAAGAAGGTTCCTGAAGTAGCCACAGCCTCTCATCACAGATCTGAATTTCCACCTTTCTTCTTGATGTTCCTTTCTATTTTGCTTTCCTCTAAGTTCTAGGAGTCCTTCTTTCTATAGCTGCTACCTCAAATGCCTTAGATTTTCCTTTCACCTGTTTTAAGAGTTAACTGTCTTAAATCTGTTGATAATTCTTTCTATTTATGTTTTCCTGTTTAAATTACTGTTGTGATTCCTATCCCCTGGTTGTACCTTGACAAAAATAATAGCAAAAACCAATTCAAAGCCTCTTAGTATTGGTTTCTCCTAAAGTTCTCACGCAATAAACGGGAACATTATTCCCCCTTCTTCCGGTTTTGTGATGGGGGGGAGGTGGCGGTTGGGTAGAAATGTATTTTTGTTGTTGTTGTTTTTTTTTAAAGATTTTATTTATTTATTTGACAGAGAGAGAGACAGCCAATGAGAGAGGGAACACAAGCAGGGGGAATGGGAGAGGAAGAAGCAGGCTCCCAGCAGAGCACGGATCCCGATGCAGGGCTTGATCCCAAGACTCTGGGATCACACCCTGAGCCGAAGGCACATGCTTAATGACTGAGCCACCCAGGCGCCCCTAGAAATGGTTTTAAACCTGTTTCACTGGCCATCAGTTCTATTCTGACAGAAGAGCTTGATAAGTATCATATATTCAGTCTTACGACAGCTTACCTGACTGTGGCCCCAAAGGACTGTTTACAAATATTTGAAGCCCTTATTTGTGGAAGGCAGAAGCTTGACATGATAATTAGTCATGTAAAAATCTCATGACAAAGAAATTAACACATGTCACACTAGCTTCTTGGGTGTCAGATTTAACTACTTCTAGTGCTTATGAAAAGGATGCTAAAAACTCGAGGTCTCTTTTAAGTCTATGTATCAAAGAATATATAATGAATTTGGCAGAAAATGTTGTATATTCATGTTTGAGTATAAACATATATAAAGTATAAATGCCCAATCACCTCTACAGATCTCAATAAACTCAAGGTACTTGTAACTGACCCAAAGTATGTGACATAGATAATAATCTCCAGAAACAAATGATATGATAGAAGAGATAAGAAACTTTAAAAGTGGAGCACCTGGGTGGCTCAGTCCGTTAAGCATCTACCTTCGGCTCAGGTCATGATCCTGGAGTCCTCGGATTGAGCCCTGTGTCAGGCTCCATGCTAAGTGGGGAGTTGCTTCTCCCTCCCCCTCTGCCCACTCGTGCTCATTCTCTCTCTCTGTGATATAAATAAATAAAATTAAAAAAATAAAAGAAAGAAAGAAACTTCAAAAGCCAGATGTTCACTGTCTCTCTTCTCCTGACTATGTAAGAAAGACCAAGTTGCGTGACTAACACTTGTTTGTTGTGTTGCTTGTGAGGTCTGGTGATACTGGAGTGATAGGTATAGATATAGAGTTAAAGAGGCTAGGCGATTAGAGTGATTCTGCTCTGCAACAGAATGAAGCCTGGCGAGCAAAGCAGGAAGCAAATAAAGGCCAGGTAGGTGTTGAGAAAGAGGACAAAAAGGTGGGGCAGGAGAGAAGTAGAGATAGATGTAGCAGACCAAGGAGGAGTCCAGCCCAGGAGAGGAGGAGGGCTTCAAGGGGAGGTGAGGGAAATTACAGTAAAGGTAGGGATGTAGGGGAAAGATATGAAGAAAAATTTAATATGTTTTCCTCTGTGATGCCTATTTAATACTGCCCATAGTGCCCTCAGTAACATTTAATAAAGTTTTCCTTTGCTTTTCAAGATATTTTTCTATTTTAGTTGAGGTGGCATATGTGTTTCTTTTGGATATGACAGGAGAAAAGAGGAAAGCCTCAAGATGGCCCAGTTATATTCAAGACACAATTGAAGAAGAGGAAAAGCATTCCCAGACTATGGTGTACCTTTCTATTACATGCTTTTGTTACATATCAGTTTTCCACTGAAAAAAAATCATACAGCTTGAAAAAGTAGTGAATAACTATACCTCTTTGTAGTTATATGTTTGTTCCCTTCTTTCTATGTCAGATTTCATAACATAATTCAAATCCCTTACTATTCAGTCCAAGATGTCAAGATAGTCTATACATAAGAGCTGGACCTATTTAGGATCTTGTTTAAGTTATAGGGTATACTCTTCAGTGTGATTAGATCATGAAGACTTATGATTACAGTGTTTGGTAGCATTATTTACATGGTCAAGATCATACTCTTCAACAAAATGACAAACATTGAAATCGGAAGGAAATACGTCAAATGCACATTAGTTGATGCATTTCATGCTGCCTAGTGCTGCTTGTTGTTTTCCACATCTGGAACAAACATTTGGGGGAGGGGACTAGATAATAGAAGGAGGACAAGATGAAGAGCACGCAGCTCTGCCGTCAGTCTGATGGGCGAGAACGGTCTAAATGTGACGAGCCCTCGTAACTACAAAAAGAGTGTCTGGTATTTTATAAACTGAGGTCTTTCTGTTCTGTGTGTAAGAGAAACTATACAGGCCGTTTGAAAGCCTTCATCGTTTATGATACAAAACTACTACCTCTGAGTATTGTGGATTCTGGTTCCGGTAATAGACAAACAGGTTCATATAACAACAAGGAGAAACTTTGGACAAAGAGTTTTTTTTTTTTTTTTTTTTTTAAGTTACCAGAGTTGGGACTAGGGTGAGGTGAGGGAAACACTCACCTCAGGTACAAAATTTAAAGGGTTCCAAAAACTCTGTAATCAAGAGAAATATTATTCTGATGTACTGTATTTTAAAAATCAGAACTAATGGAAAAACCCCATGATGAACATAATACCAAATGCTTTTTAAAGATTGTATTTATTTATTTGAGAGAGAGAGCTTGGAAGAGCAGAGGGTGGGGCAGAGGGAGAGGGAGAAACAGACTCCCCACTGAGCAGGGAGCCCCACCAGGACCCTGAGATCATGACCTGAGCTGAAGTCAGATGCTTAACCGACTGAGCCACTCAGGTGCCCCCATAATACCAAAATGTTAAATAAAAATAAGATCAGTGTTACTGATTTTTTTTTCTCTTTAACCTCTTGTCCACTGTTACTAATCCTGTCCTTCTTTAAAATTTTGACATTTTTCTTACTGTGGATTTTCGCATAAGCCAGTAACCAAGAATCAGAATAAAGGAAGTTCTCTGAGTTCTGTGAAGGACGTAGTTGCCCAGGAGAAATGATGCAAAAAAATGAGCGGGGAATCATCCCTGCCCCATCTAAACTAATCACAGTTATCCTCCTGGAAAGTGTCAAAAATGTGAATGTGAATGTTATCATTTCAACAGTGCCGAACGTTTCCTGACCATTAAGGTTAAGTACCAGTTTCATGTCTTTGCCTGGCATTTGGTGTTTGGCCTCATCTGGAATAACTCTAGTCTGGAACACTAAACAACATCTTGACAACCTGAGCCAAAACCACTGCAAAGGGAATAATTATCTAGTGTGCCACTGAGGAAAGTCTCCAAAGAGTAGGGAAAATAATCTTTCGGAAATGGCCTCTCTCTCAGGTTATCTGAGTGCAGTTCTGCGGAATTTGGTAATGGGGATGTGGGATGGATCCAGAGACGCTCTGCCGGATCCCCCTCGAGAAAATACCCAGAGCTGCCCAGAGCAGGGACTCCAGGGTTCACCTCTGCTGTAAGGAGCCACCCCTCCTGAGCTCACACCCTTTCTCGAGAAAGCCCACTTCCACTGAATGAGCAAGGCAGGAGTTGAAAGTCCCCAGCATTTTGTCCAAGGCAGCAGGACTGTGAACGGCAGTAGTCCCTTCATAGCTCCTGCTGGGTTGGTCAAAGATTCGTTAGCCTGTATCAGTTCAATTCCTCCCTCTGCCCAGGCCTGCTTCCTCCCTGTCCTTTCACACCTTGCACTCTAAAACCCATCTCCACGTTTGCCTCTGGAAAACCTGACCCGAGAGAGGCAAACTGGATGACATTTTTCTGTTCATAATTATTATTTGAACAACAGAAAAACTGAGGCAAAAAAATGAATAAATATACAAGTCTATTTGTAAGCTATCTCTTTGAGCACTCTCGATTTAGATCTGAATTATCATAGTTATAATTAGCATGCATATGTGATTTTGGATTTAGATTTTTCTATTGATATTAACATACAATACCTTGTAACAAATCCGTCCACATATTTGTCTTTTGTAATGCCCTTATGGTAATTCCGTAGTGGATTTCTTAACTGACTCCAAATTTATGGCCTTAAATTGTTCCCTATTTTTTTCACTGCTTAAAATAGTGCTGTTATAAATATTTTTGTACAAATTGCTTTCTTTCTTTTTTTGATTAATTCCTTTGACAATTGCTTTCCTTGAGTTGGGACAGAGACTTGTGGATATTAGCACTGGGACCAGTTAGCAGAGGAGAAGGGAAGAATAAAAGGGAAAAGAATGAGTTCTCGCATAACCACCAGCTTTTCCTTTTTCATATGTAAAGGGTATATATAAATGGAGTGTATATAAATCTAGAACAACCTGAAATTCCATCAGGTCCTGGATAATTTCATTTTCCCTATGAATCTTCTTGAATAACCCCACTCTACAGTAATTTGTCCTTTGAAGATGGATATTGAATTATTTATTTGCAGCACCATTACCCAAAATCCAGTTCATAGAATATTAGTTTACCAATGTTTATTTACTATGAAGGAGAAAGAGTTTAGAAGATGAACAATTTGAGGAAATGCTACACATTAAGTAATCTTGAAGATTAATAATGTAGAGGGGTATATGAAAGCAGAATTCTTGTGGCAGAGAAAAAATTTATTTAATCCACTATCCAGTACAATTAATATTATAAGAAAAACAGCTCGTGAAATGATGGCATACACGGTGTCCATAAAAAACTCTTAGAAATTTTATACATGCACAGACAATATACATGTAGCTCTCTTCCTAGAAAAGCCCATTTATGCTATTCCATTAGTACCCCCTCCAGCACCTACCACCCATCCAGGAGATTTTTAGATGTTTTGCAAAGGTTTATGAAGTTACATTAAACATCTGTTAAAAATCACTTTGTTCATTGCTAGACATTTATATAATACAGTTTTAAAGAAAGATAACAGCTGAGAAGAGCTGCAGAAAAAAAATAGAACTTATGCTGAATTATTTTTTCTTGTACATATGAAGTTTCTCTGTGAGAACAAGAGCACTCAGCAGATGTACAGATCCATTATCTTTTCGCATGGCAATATGTTCCTTCTTTCAGAAAATTTGAGCAAGTTTGGAACATAAAATATTACAAATAGGCTGAAATGCAAAGCAGAGAAAATGAAAATGATTGGCAGAAAATCATGGAACAGTCATAAGAGATGTGATTGGTGAGCTTTAATCAGGACATTAAGCGTTGACGTTCACCATTTAGTGAGGCATCCAAATATACAATAATCCTGCTAAATATTTGGAGGAGCAGATCCCCAGCACATGTATCCCCATGCACCGCCTACATGAACACTACATGACAATGGCTTTCGCATCCTGTCATTTGAACCCGACTCAAGGCTCATGAGATCTTTGCGTGACTCGCGTAACCTATGTATTCAGAAACAGGTGTTTGTAAGTGTGTGTCTGGTGATAAATAGCAAAGATAGACGATGAACGTTCCGGACCGGTCTACTCCATTCATTCTCACTTGGCACCTCCAGCACCACTGCACTATTGCAGACAGGAGCCCCTGGGCTTCAGAATGTCCCTCCTACCTCGAAATTCCAAGTTGTCTCTCTTTGTATGTTCAAACATTCATAAATTTATGACTCAAGAAAGGGTTTTAAAAATCAAGGTTGACCCATCATTCTACAGTTGAGAAAACTGAGAGTCAGAAAGTTGAAAGCTTTTGCCCAGATTCAGAAAATGAATTTTGTGTAATTTGTGTGAAAACAGCATCCCTTGGCTCCTACCACAATTCTTTTTTCACTGCATTATTCTAAGACACTGCAATATTCTAAGACAATATTCTAAAACAATATTGCATTCTAGTTAAAAAGCACAAGTTCTGGAATTAGGAAGATCAAGATAACAAAAGCAATATTATTTAACCTCTTTAAGCTTAGTTTATTCATTAGTAAAAGGACTGTAGTATGCTGTGTGACCTAGTATTATTGTGAGTTTTAAGTGACATAGAACATAGTTAAGCGCCGAAGAACTATTAACTATTATCATGATCACATATGTAAGTCTATTAACTATTATCATGATCACATATGTAAGTAAAATGCACGTTCTGTACATGACCATAGTTTTCAAAAACCGTAGGTAGATTTTTCGCAAATTTGGACGTTAGTCTCACGTAAATGGTAAGCCAGGTGTCCTATCCAAAATTCATGCTGAATTCTGCTTCCGGGAGGATAATGGGGGTGCTTTTCCCTATTCTTCCCACTAGTCACAACTAAAATTCCTGGACGTTATGAAAGGTAGGGAGGAGAAGGCAGGCTACCTAGGGAACTTAGAACCCAAGGAACTACATGGTGAATTATGTGGACTTTCTTTACCCCTCATACATCCCAGACTGGGTCCTGAAGAACCCCCCAAATGCTAATGACACAGAGCCAAAAAACAAAGCCGGAAGAACAGTCTACTCTCCCTTGCCAATGGACCAGGAAAGGGACAGCCTAGCATGACAGCATTTAGCCAATAGTCATTCTACTGCAGCCACATGCACAGAAAACACGGCCGTCCTCCTCCCCACAGACAAAAGTCCAGGAGAGAGCTTAGACTTTCACCCTTGCCCAGTTGTAGGGAGCGCTACAACTCTCTCCCCACCACCAGTGTGGTCCCCAAGAAGGCAGAGTGGGAAGCTAAGACTTTCATCTCTCCCAGGTGGTAATGAGGACCCCTTCCATTGCATCAGTGTGAGACTAGGGGGCGGGGGTGAGGGGAGGCTTGGACTCCCACCCCCACCCAGAGGGAATAGGCACCCCTCTCACTTCCCACTGAGGTGGTGTCAGAGAGGGCCTAGTGGAGAGTCAGGACTTTCACCGCCAGTGCTCCGTGGTGACAAGATGGCCCCAACAGTGCCAGTGGAGGCAATGTGGACCCAGTAAGTTGTCCCTCCCTGTTGTAGCCGGTGTGGTATCAACGGAGGCCTAGTGGGGAAGTGATTTTTGACCAAAGTGCAGAAGCAGTTCAGTGGAAAAAGAATAGGCTTGTCAAGAAATGCTGCTAGAGCAGCCGAGGATCCACAGGCAAAACAATATAAACCTCTATCTACACCTCAAATCTTTTTCTAAAATTAACCCAAATCATAGATTTAAATGTAAAATATAAAGCACAAGACTTTTAGAAAACTGGGGGGACCTGAGGCTTAGTGAAGAGTTCGTAGACAGGACACCAAAAATAGAATCCATAAAAGTGAAAAAACAATAAATTGATCTCATTGAAATTTTTTAAAAAATTGCAAAATCCTGTTAAGAGGACGAAAAGACAAGCTACAGAGTAAGAGAAAATATTTGCAAGCAAATCTGACAAAGCACTCATCTAGAACTTGTAAAACTGAGCAGTAAAAACAAATAATCCAATTAGGGAATGGGCAAAAAACGTAGAGACATTTCACTGAGAATATATGGATGGCAAGTAAAGATGTGAAAAAATGTTCAGCATCACTAGCTATTAGGCAAATGCAAATGAAAGCCGTGATGAGATATCCCTATAAATCTCTCAGCATGACAAAATATAGAAATAGTGACAATACTCAGTGCTAGCAAGTATACAAAGATATTTGATCAGTTACACATTGCTGGTAGGAATATAGACGGTACAGCCACTCTGGAAAACAGTTGGACAGTTCCTGTAAACAATTAAACATACACTTACCACATAATCCAGCAATTGCACTCCCGGGCATTTATCTCAGAGAAATGAAATATTGTAGCAGCTTTATTGTAATAGCCCCAAACTGGAAACAACCAAAATGTAATACAGCTCAGTAATAAAAAGAAATGAACTATTGATACACACAACTTGGAGAGATCTCAAGGACATTATGCTAAGTGAAAAAAAAAATTTCAAAAAGGACATATACACTGTGAGTGCATTTATATAACATTCTTGAAATGACAAAATTATAGAGATGGGAAACAGATTCTTGGTTGCCAGAGGTTAGGGGTGATGTGGGGGAGGGAATTGGGTGTGGCTATAAAGGGTTAGCTGGAAGGAGATCTTTGTGGTAATGGAATAGTTCTCTGTCTTGATGGCACTGATAGTTACAGGAGCCTATACATGAGAGAATACAGAATTATACACATACATTGTGTCAATATCCAATTCCTCTCATTGATGATATTGTATTATAATTATGTAAGATGGACCCATTGGGGGAAAACTGAGCGAAGGGTAGCAGGTTCTCTGTGTATTTCCCTTGTAACTTCCTGTGAGTCTATAATTATTTCAAAATAAAGTCTGTTTCGTTTTAATTTCATTTTGGAGGCATTTCTGGGGAGCGACCAAGGCCTCTAGTCAGAAGAGCCGTGGACTTGCCAAGGGCATTTGAAAGCGAAGTGCAACACAAAGGAAGGTTGGCTACCAAGTAAGAAGAAAGGCTGTGTACAGAGAGATTTTGGGGGGAAACAATCATCCCTTTCCAATATGAATCCCAAGTATATTCATGTTTTTTAACGCTGGACTACAGATTAGAACTATGTGCAAAGTTTTTTGTTTGTTTGTTTGTTTTTAAGTAGGTTCCACACCCAGCATGGAGCCCAATGCGGGGCTTGAACTCACGACCCTGAGACTGAGACCTGAGCAGAGATCAAGAGTTGGACGCTTAACTGACTGAGCCACCCAGGTGCCCAGAACTAAGTGGAAGGTTTTTAAAAGTTCAGTGTCCAGCCCCGTCTCCAGTGATTCAGACTCTTGGGTTAGTGTAATCATAACTACCCAGACGGTTCTGCAGTGCGGTCCGGACTGAGGAACACCGTATTACACCAAGGAGTGTTACATTAGTTCAGGGTCTGAAATTTGACACTGTTTTGAGCCCTGTAAAAGAAAAGTAAACCCAAAGATTTATATTTTTCTAATAGGGTGTTGATGTTAAGGCTAGTTACTGAGCCCTTGAACTGCCTAAACCCTAATGAAGCAGTATTCAGATCCAGGCAGTTTAAAAATAAGATAGGTGTTTTTCGATGTGCCGTATTAAAACAAGAAATCAATATTTTATCTTTTGAACGTCAGTGAGTCTCTCAAATAATCTCTTTATGTTTTGTGGCCGTGAATAAGATGCAAGAGAAACGTGCTCTAAATTCAGGAATTAATCTGTTTAGATAATAAACTTCTTCTAGAAGGGGCAAGTCTAAACTGTGTAAACCAAGGTAAATAGCAGCAGGGATCTTTCATATTGCCCAGGATCATAGAATGACAGATGTGTTCTATAAAGTGGATTTGACCCAAATTTAAAAATTAGAAATTAGTAAGCTTTATATTAATCACTGTAATTCTAAGGGTTATCAAAATTCCACAGTGATATTCAATTCAACTTTATTTAACAGCAGTTGATGACGCTCCAAAGCAAAACTGGATATTACAGATGACCTATGACTGAGATCTAGAGCAGAATCCTGGCAACAGCGTGGGACTGGAAGTAGAGGGCTTCTCTTCAAGTCCCTGCTGCTCTACTTACAGGCTAGTTAACCCTGGGTGAGTTCCTTATCAGTTTCCTCATATGTAAATTTGAAATAATTATATTCAGAAGAATGAAAGAAATAATACAAGAAAGGACTTCAAGTTACAAAATGCTAACCGTTTTGCCATTGTCACAATTATGACCATTTTAAAAAAGCAGTTCTTAACTGTGAGCCCCCCACTTACGGCTCTGTGAAACTAACATTTTTTTTAAAAGCTGTAGTTTATATAAATAGAGCAAGTTTCTCACGATCAAAATGAGTGTGTGGTGAATGAGTTGTTAATTGAAGGGTGATGGTTTCCAAATTGCAAATGGCTTGGACATATTTGCTGACATTGATGAATCCTATTAACTATAACTCACGAAAGTGGCCAGCTCCCTTGGCACATGCAAACCCTGTACGCCTTTTACAGTTTTCCTTTTAGAAACCTAAAAGATATATTTTATTTCTATTTCTAGCCATTCCATTAAAGGGCACTTTAGCTGTGGTGCTGCTAAATTCTCAAGCATTTAGGAGCTAAAGGTCTCTAACATTATACACCCAGCTGTCACTATTCCACGCCCTGAAAAAAATGCAAAGGGCTACAGGGATATCTGGAAGAATTTCAAAATGTCCATAGTTTGCTGTACTAATTGGAAAGTAAGAACATGATATTGAATAGTGTGAGAATAAATGGCTCATATAAACATATTTTAAACTTCACAAATACAAAATTGTAAAAGAATTCTAAATAATAATTGCAAATAAGCCTTCTTGAACAATTTATAACAATTGAATAACAAAAGTCTAAGAGGTGGCTATGTCTTAAATATTGAAAATCATAAATTGTATTTCATTGAGATTATTTTAGTATTACCCATAAATTATAACTTTCTATTTAACAATAATATTTGAATATGCAAGTGTTGGGGGCTTGCCTTATTTTACATACTTAAATATGTAAGTAATTTCATGTTTTTATTTTAAACATACTAATACCTTGTCTTTAGGAAAATTACTGTGAAAAATTAACACAATTTAAAGTACAAACATAAACTTGGTGATTCCTCAATAGCCATCATTTTCTATCCTGAAGCTATTTCTTTTCCTCAAGTCGAGATAGATACCTACTTCAAAGTGTATCTGTAGAGTTATATGCAAGTAATAGGCAATGTGATTTTATTGGACTGTTTATACCCCCTCTGCTTTCCACACATGACTACAATGCCCTCTTATAAATAGCTGCACCATTGCATAAAATAGTCACAGAAACTGAGATAAATAGAAAATGAGTGTAGGAAAAATAATTTGAAGTTCAAAGTGAGGTTAGAATGCATATGGCTCAGTTTACTTGCCAGAGAAAGGCTACAAATTTAGCTGAAGGGAAAAATATGATTGGTTAATAATACATGGGGTCCAAATGCTCAGGAGATGTGGTTATTTTTGGTGCTGACATCTGGTGCCAAGACTGTCTCCCATGCATCATCATAAAGTGGACTCTCTTTGATATAGTAAATGACATCATCAACAACACATCTCCACCTCGACACTAATAATATCATAGGCCTTTTCTTACAATATATCCCTAAACCGGCTGAGGCTGTAGCATCGAGATCCAGGAAAATGAATTCTACAGGAGCAGCAAGGATGTAGAACAGGGACCCAGTTTCCTAAAGGGCAAGGTATGTCAAGACTTGGAACTTAGCCAAGTAGCTAGTGGCAAAGTGACTCCATCTTAATCTACAATTTTGAAATTTATTAGAGTAAAGAATAACTGATATAGCCAAATGCCCAACTGCCATTCATTTTCAAATAAATTAGAATAAGGGCAGAAATATCCTTTAAGCCTTCTATGCTACATAAATTCTTCATTTTTGCCTTAATATGTGATAGAGATTATGAGTATAGAACTTATAAAGTAAAGGAAAGAAAAAGGGAAACTATTAATGGGGGGGGTGGATTTTGAAAATAAAAGAAAACGGAAGTTGTGGGTAATGAAAAACAGCTCATTTAATATATTGGTTTTGGGTATTTCATACCAAATTTGATGCCAAGGAGAAAAGAAGAAAAGCTAATATATACAAATTAAATTATACAGTAGCACTGAAAGAGATGGAATAAAATAGAAAAGGCCCACATTTCTTTTAATCAGACGTTCAAGGTAAAAAGACAAATTACCTAAAAAATCAGGAATGGATATTCATGAACACATACTAAAATATCTATACATAGACTATCAGTGATAAATACTCTATACTGTTCCCATGTCTTGGTCTATTTCTTTTATCAGAACCTGGAGAACTGATTGGATAGTGGAGGAAAGAAGACTTTATAGGTCAGTTTACATAATCTACTTGTCTAATTTTGTGAGTAGAATCTAGGAGATCTTCCTGTATTACATTGAAAACTAGGTATTTCCGTTCAGAACTTACTGCCAAGAAAATCAAGACTTGAGCACTAGCCAAACAAAGAATTACAAAGGAGGCTACAGGTAAATCCCAAGATTAATTCATGTCAAACCAATTAAATCAGATGTCAATAGTGTCCAAGAAAAATCACTGGGGCATATAATGGACTTGACTCAAAATTTTAGGAGTAAAGGTAGAAAAATTGTCCTTGCTTTTGGCTGAGACCGAATGGAAGGAAGTTGAAGGCTGAGGAAAAAAAATGGGAGCTAAAGGGAGTTCAAGTGGAGGTAAGTAAAGCGAGGCAAAAGGAGATGAGACATGGTTTCTGCCCAGCTTTCTATGCACAGGCTAGCTACCAACTGGCCTTTATCTTGTGTAGGTGTTTGTAAGTCCTGAACCAGCCAATGTGCCCAGACTTTGTAGAACAAGATGGGAAAGAAAAGCACGTTTTGGGACTGAGAGAAGAAATTAGCAAAAATACACAAAAGGAATATTTTCAGGATTATCTAGAGACAGCGACACCAAAAGATGCTTTAATATGTAGAAATGTATAGTTCCCAAATTGAAAAATTCCTGAAATAATGAATAAAAACAAATATGGAGAGGTAGCTCGCAAACCAGAAAAGGGACCCAGAGACCGTCAGAAAGGGAAAGAGCCCAAGAAAGAGATCATGAAAATGAGGTAGAGAAGGGACCTATGGCGTAGGAGGGAGAAAAGGGCCAGAAGGAGGAAACTACACAGGAATTTACCTTAAACTGGCTGTTTGGCCCTGTAGATCCTAACTGACTATTTGAAGTACCAAGTGTCTGACAAGGTTCCTCTTTAAGCCAGCTTTTCCCTGAGGAGGAACAGGGTAGAAATCCATAAGGCAAATTTAAATATGGTGGGGGCTGGGGCAAGTGGATTGTGTAGCTTTGCTAGAATACTGTTGATTTTAGAGTTAATTTTATTATAGGGAAGAATCATCTTGGACCCTCTCCTGGAATATTTACTTAATGAAATTCAGAAAAACCACATCTATAACACTTTCAATTATAAGGCAATCTCTTAAGTGGATCCCGAAGATATTATCATAATTAAGTTCTAGGGTATGTATTAATGCAGAATCCTAGTAAATGGAATTCTTCTCATAAAAGAAGTATCTCTGTAGATAAACTCCAGAAGCATTACTGAAAACTTCCCCTCTACGGGAATATGCTGGGATGTGAGGCTACTAACAAGAGAATTTTCCTTTTCCTCGCGGATCATAAAGCTCGGTTGAAGCGACAGCCAGAGGAAAAGCCCACATCAACGAGTACGATATGGTGAGATGCTGGGAGGAGAAAAACTGCAAAAGGTAAGTAACTTACACCTGCTTCTGTTCAAAAACTGAAAGCACACTGAAGGAAGAGAGTAACTTGATAAGAGCAGAGTGAATCATTGGCTGGAAGTAAATTCAAACTGGGTCTTGAACTGTTGGTGTGTTGGAAAAGTGACTGACCAGAACTTAATTGGAAAGGAACTCCAGGAGCAGAGGTGCAACAAGGAGGGGGAAAAAGCCGCATATAAGGAACATGATCAAGAGGCACAGAGGAGATGCCTAGAGGGACAGAGAGATGACCTTGGGCAGCGATGAATAAACTGTTGATGGAAGGAGCTTTAAAAATAAACAGACAGGGGCCAAGAAACGGAGATGATGGAAAGATTTAATTTTTTTTTTTCTTTTGGCTTTTCACAGGTTAAACAGCCACCTAAGCTTACTGGCAACAGAGGCCTGCTAACAAGCGGGGAAGCAACTTTTAGGAGATGTTTTGGAGACTCCAGCCCTGCTGATTTCACGCGGCAGAAACAGCGGCCAGTTAAACACAGACACGTGAAACGTGTGTGCACACTCGTGTACAGTCATCTCTGTCTTTCGGAGGAACTGTGTTCCGCCCAGTAAGTTACCTCCAGGAAAATAAGTTACCGCTTACATCATAGTGAAGGTGGAGTGGAATCTGTTCCCTCACGACTTTTTTTGAGACTTTTCATTTCATATGTAACAAGACAGAATTTAGAGACTAAGGATGTTGTTCAGATATTGTTTTAGATTGCTGGAGGAACACTCTAGAGCTATTGTGATAACTCCAACTGCTGACTAGTTTTATTTAACCATATTTTTAAGATCTAATATCTCAGAAGAGATACAGAGAACAAACTGATGGTTGCCAGAGGGGAGGGAGTGGGGGGATGGGCAAAAGGGTGAAGGGGAGAGGGAGATACAGACTTCCTGTTATGGAATGAATAAGTCACAGGGATAGAATGCACAGCATAGGGACTATGGGCAAGGGTGTTGGAATAGCGTTGTATGGGGACAGACGGTAGCTACACTTGCGGAGAGCACAGAATAACACCTAGACTTGTGGAATCACTATGTTGCACACCTGAAACTAATGTAACATTGTGTGTCAACTATACCTCAATTAAGAGAAAAAAACCTCAAATGTTAAAAAAAAAGAGAGAGAATTCTCTTGAAGCTGAATCAGAGGAAGATACTATTGTCCTTAGATTAAACTACAGAATATCTTATAAAAGGATGAACTTCATGCTCCATTCAACTGTTTTTACCACCATACTATCAAAGTAATAACGATTGCATATTTAGCACTTCACAGTGTGAAAGGTGCTGAATAAGATTCTTGGAGAAAAAAAAAAAAGCAAATGACACTGTCCTCAGATGCAGAAATCTGTGGAAATGCTATGTAAATATTTGAGGTCAGAATTTGGTTTGAAGTGTTTAGAAAAAGGAACGAGATATTTAAATGAGACAAATGGCTTAGAGGCTTAATGGAAACAGATGGATAGCAATTAGAGGGACAGCTAAGCTGGAAACCCCACTGCAAATAGTTCCCGGCTGGAGAAGAGCAGATGATGGCAGACCCAGGATGGGAGGACTGAGAAAGAAGGAAACGGAGAAGTTGTTTACTCCAGCTCTTCTTCAGCCTTTGCTTGTAAGTAAAAAAAAAAAAAAAAAAAAATTAAACTTAAGAAAAATAGGCAGTGCTACTGAATGAAAGCCAACTGACAGTCATAGGATCTCTATCATTTATCCTTTCTTTCCTGCCTTCCATCGCCCTCTCTCTCCTCTGTCTCCCTATTCACGTCTCACAAAAAGTCAGGATTTGTTTTAACAGCTTTGTCATTTTCTTTATTTCGTCAGAAAGGGCCACAGTCTTCCTCCAAGTCTTGAGTTAATACTGTAACATTGTAAAGGAGGGAGGCAAAAAGCCTACACTTAAAAGGATGGGAGGGAAGAGGGTTGGCTACTAAAATTTATTTTTTCATGTTCAGAAAGTCTAGAAAAAAAATAAATGAAGCAGGAGGAGGAAGGAACTAACATGGCTTAAACATTTACCATGTACACTTTCAAAAACAACCGGTTGTAAATTCCCAGCTTGGAAAATCACTTTTAACAGGGTTGGGGGCTGAGAAGGGGGGGGATGGATGTGGAACTGTTGCCTCGTTAACTGTTGCCTTGGTTTATTCTGATTATATTTAATAATATTGCACAGTGACATTCAAAGTATACCATGCTAATTATTTTAATTTGATGTTTCCTTTTTCAAAGCTACCACTTAAATAGCCTGAGGCATTAGATTTTGACAGGAAATGCTGGGCATACTTGTAACTACTCACCTTCAAAATCTTCAGACATGTATCTTGACCATTAAAAACCTAATTGAAATCATGTTATGTCAAATAAGATGAATAGTACAAGAAACAGGGTACATGAAGAATGGAAATATTTGGGAGGAAAATAAATCTTTCTAATTACTGACTGGTGTTGGGGAAAAGCAGATGCTTCCTCTTAAGGATAGCAACTTTAATTATAGAGATTTCTTGCTTTTTTTTTTTTTTTTTGGTAATAGAAAAGCCATTGGCGGTTTCAAAACACATATCAATGAAGTTATAATAAATATGTATTTATCTAGAGTAAAATAAAAAACTGAATTTGAAATATTGGAATAAATATAAGTTACTGAATAACAGAAGACATGAAGTAAATATTTGAAATTACCTAGACTTGGTAATTACAATCCACTAAATATCTTCACAGAGAATTTACCCAAACACTTTAAAGTTTATATCAGAGTGAGAAGTATTCGAAGGACTACCCAAATATAAATGACCAAAATTCTTAAAGAAACAGAACTTTGAGGCAACTGGGCGGTTCAGTTGGTTAAGTGTTTACCTTCGGCTCAGGTCGTGATCCTGGGGTCCTGGGACTGAGCCCCACATCCAGCTCCCCGCTCAGCAGGGAGTCGTCTTGCTGCTTGTCCCTCTGCCCCCCCCATGCTTCTGCATGCACGTGTGCTCTCTCTCAAATAAATAAAATGTTAAAAACCCATAAATTTTCAATTTCAGTTCAAAAAATTTGAATTAAGATACTGTGTAAGGAGTCATATTATATGGCAGAAAAAAAAAATCTGGCTGGAATTTAGAGGCCTGGATCTTAGAGCCCCGTTTTATCTGTTCATCACTAAGACCAAGTTTTCCCTTGTCTGTAAAATGAAAGCTTTGGACTGACTTGTGTTCCCCTCCAATTTTCAGACTTTGTGAATCTGCAAAATAGTATTAAGAGTCTGTATTCTCAATTCAAGATTAATGTTGAAAATTCATTTACTTTCCAGGATTCAAAATGCACACACTATGATCTCATTTTTAAAAGAATATTTACATATAAAATAATTCTGTGTCGCCATACACCAAAGTACCAACACTTACTTTATTTAACAGATATTTGTTCTTGCAACATGTGCCAGACCTCGCGTTCTTCACTGTGGATACAGCAGTGAACGAGGAGGACCCAGGGGGCCCTCAGGAGCATACCGACTAGTGGCCGTATCTCTGGGAGGCAGAATTTTGCAGTGTGAGTTTCTTTCTTTTTTTCTCTAATCACATTTCTGAAGTTGCTACATGTAACACCTTTGAAATAAAAGAAAGTTACCACTTGAAAATTTTCCACTGTTTGCAAGATATCACATGGTCCTCTTTCTTTACAAACAGTGATGTACAAAAGAACACTCAGAACTCCAGGATTTTTAACAAAAACAAAGCAACTGCTTAAATCTGTTCCTACAAGCAACAGGTTTTGTAGATTTTATTGCTAATTTATTTTTATACAAGATCTTTGTGACCCGTTGACCAGAGGAACATGATCCTGCTAACAATTCTAGATCCCACTTAGAAAAGCACAGGGGTCATAAAATTTTCAGAAGAAACTTTTAAGTAAAACAATTATTGACAAACATCAGTAGTCCTGTGCCCCCCAGTAAAAATTTTATAGTGCTACCTATAATGATAGCTTTGACCCGTCATATTATCAAAATCCTTTCTGAAAGGTCCATAGTATTACCTTCTTCTTGATCATTTTTTTTTCTAGTTATTGTTTATTGATCCCTGTTTAGTCTTGTATAACTCTCTTTTGTTGTATAGTTCGCCTTGTCTAAGGACCTGTTTTGAAGAAGTCAGAAATCCCTGCTAACATTTGCAAAGCTTATGCCTTTCAGGCGGAAGCTGCTTTCTTTCTCGTTACATTTTTTCTTCTTTCCTTTCTAAGTTTCCTATTCCTAAGTATTTTCTTCTAAATCATCCTTAGGCCTGTATTCCACATGAATTTCACTTGACTGTCATTTTAGAAATTGTTCTTGTGCCATTATAATTACTTTTCCTAATCAGACAATATATAGCTTCCTAGATAATTTCATTATTTTTCTTTTTATTATTATTATTATTGCTATGATTACTAGTAATCTAGTACTACTTAGTGTTTAAAAGCAGATATATGTACATGCAATATACTAATTATAGTCAAAAGGAATACATATTAATAAATATGATGTGGAGGATGGCCTAGGTAATTATATCAGAAGACTATTTTCATTTTTAATAATCTAGATGATAGTTTATCATTTCTCTGGACAGCCTAATCTGATCATTAATAATCTTGAAAAATATGGAATAATATTCTAAAGATAGCATCAGTTTTTCAATCCGTAGAACTGGATTATAACCACTCTTTTCTCAATGTCCTATAGTCTTCTATCATGATATTATATTATTTTGTACCTAAGCTACATTCATCATGCTATAGTTTAATTCTGTGTCATGATATTCTCTAACCAGAAGTCATTTCTATATTTATCTTCAGCTTTGAAGAGGTATTAGGTTTAAATTACCTTTCCTGTGCCTTATCACTTAACTTTTTAATTAATCTTAAAATTTTTTCAAGTCTCATAAATACAAGGCTCTTTTACAGACTTGAAGTCAAACTAAGTATCATCTCTGCCCTCAGGGAAATTTCAATCTAGCTAGGGAAGTGAAACAAATTATTATCACCCAACCTTCGTTACTAGCCGAACTTGATCCAAGTTCTTTTGAGTTGTAGCGTAAACTATAAAGTTGACAGTGTAAACTTCACATTCATTTGAAGATGAAGAGGATCTGCCTTACGGGTCCAGACTCCATTCATCCCCAGTATTGAAGCCATCCACGTGGCAAGTGTACCTGCTGCCCCCCCCCCTTGGAGTACGTGTCACGAAACGTGATGAGAGCTTTCCTCTGAATGACGCTGTTGATACTGTTATTATATACATTTTACAAATAAATCAGAGTTCTGAGAAGTTAAATTCTTTGCCCGAGTGCCACGGTTAGGGCTCCTTTTGAGTCCAGGCCCCCATCTTTTCAATAAAACTTGGTCGCCTTCCCCCGTAGTATCAGTGTCAGAATCACGGTTCCTTCAGTAAACCCTCCAGCAAACCTCCTAGATCCGTCCGTGGGAACTGCAGAATCTGATCCGTGCAAAGCTTATGGAGACTGTTACCTTTTCAGCGTTCGTAATTAAGGCATTCCTAGAAGAGCTGAGGAGAATTGAGGTCAATTAATTGTCACCGCCTACAGTATTATATGTCATGAAGGATTCTGAAGGTGTGTTTGAGATCAACAGGGAAATGTTGCCATAATTAATCACTGATATTTGCAATGGGTATAGAAAGAGGAAGTAGCTGCATACAGCTCAAGTATTGTTTTCCATCCCAAATCATCCGTGAAGTAGCAGAGTTTATGTATCTTACCTACAATATAATTCACTGACTTACGGTCACTTTATTTTTCACTATAATCCATGCTTTTATCTACCATGACCCTCTCTGTTGCCCTCCCTTATCACACAAGACACTAATTTTTCTATTCTTGCTTGTATCACTATCTGCTTCAAACAGTCTTTTTATTATTATTAGGGCAAAAGATCTTTAACCTATTTAATTTATTATCTTTATGGAGAGGCTACTGTTTGTTACTTTGAAGAGTTAGATATCATATGGACATAGAGAATCAAAGTTAACATATAGGAATAAAAAGTAATTTATAGTCACAAAGAACTGAGTTATGGTTACCATAGTAATCTTAACTATGACTGTTAAGGTTAAGGTAGAAAACTTAACCATAATAGCACGGAGACATGGCTTTTTCATGCTTAATAAGCTAGTCATATTACATATCATAATTGTGTGCAATAAATTACTTCTGCAGGGTAAGGAAACCTCTAAGATGACAAATCAGCAATTGTTAAGGGTTGATTAGCTTCTTCAAAATGTCCTATGGGCAGAAAAATAATATACCGTCTACTGCAAAGTGTCTGTTGATATCTATGTAATAAGAGAAGTAAAAATAAACATTTGGACATAGGAGCATCTTGAAAAGAAAGTCAGATTTCTAATAAAATCCTAGAACTTGAGAGTCGGCAAGGACCTTAGAGACCAGCCCAAAGCAGAAATGTGTTGTATGGATTCCCTAATAGACTACAGCCAGCCTTGGCTTCAACTCCTACAACAGAGATCTTATTTTCTCACCAGGCAGCCCTTCTCATCGTGGTACAGATTGAAGTGTTATTTTAAAGTTGTTGCCTTGAGTCAACAATCTGCCTTCTTTTTGCTTTCACCCCTGATTCCTGCTCTGCTCTCTGGAATGACAGAGTGAAAATAATCCCTATAACAATGCTTGACAATCCTTTAGATACCTGAAGACACTATTAAGGTTTTTCACTCATCTGATTCCTGAGGTTAACCTGTCTCGATTTCTTCGGTTCTTCCTGCAGATCCTAGTTTCCTGACACGGCCAGCATCTGCTGGTCACTACCGATTACACATGTCTCTCTTGAATTAAGGGGGAAGGAGTGCTGAATTAAGCAAAGTAACTTTTTCTTTTTTTTTTTTTTTAAAGATTTTATTTATTTATGGGACAGAGAGACAGCCAGCGAGAGAGGGAACACAGCAAGCGAGTGAGAGAGGAAGAAGCAGGCTCCCAGCAGAGGAGCCAGATGTGGGACTCGATCCCGGAACGCCGGGATCACGCCCCGAGTCGAAGGCAGACGCTTTAACGACTGCGCTACCCAGGCGCCCCAGCAAAGTAACTTTTTCATGTATCTCTTATGTTCCAGGCACTGGGCCAGTGAGGTCTGATTATCTCAGGGTGAAAGGATCTACACTCTTCATCATATTCTTCTAAACCATGTGGTCCGCTAAAGCTGCACAGTGTTTCACACGAAAGGCTATTTTTTTCCTACTGTGTTGTACTTACATATTTGCCTAAGTCTAGGTAGCAGAGTTTTTTTTTCCTGCTGAATATCTTCTTGTTTTGATCGGGTTTTTTTGCCTGGAAATACGCTTTGGCAGGGTTGGGGGAAAAGTTTTGAATCTTGAGGATACCCATTGCTAAACTTTTAAAATCTAATAATTACGTCTTCTATTGCCATGGGGAAAGTATTGATTAGGACAGACTCAGGAAAGGAATCCTCTGGTCTTCCCTGTTTGCTCTCATTCCGCACTGAAACAGAGGTACTGCTGGTACCCTTATCTTGCATTTTCATGCCTGGGTACACTATAAAACCTTTGAAAACTGATCTTATTTAAACCTTGCAGCCACCTGTAAGATTGATTTATTATATCTTTGTTTTACAGATAGGGATATTAGCGAGGCCACACAGCTCCAAATGGCACAGTGAGGACTATAACACAGCTCACTACTTTCCCTCCTGTACAACTAAGTCTTCCAGTGGGATCTGTGTTCGTCCTAAGGACGAACGCAGGCTCTCTCACCGCCAACACAAACTGCCATCGAGTTTCAGACAGCATCAGGAAGAGAGGGAGGTCCTCAATATCCCCAGCCTAACATGCATTCCATCCATGAGAAACAAAGCAAGCGAATATTTAAAAGTAATGTAGCCATCACTGTTCTAGTTGTGATTGTTAAATAAGCTTCAACTACCCCAAACTGGACTATTATCCCACCTACATTACCAGTTTATCCATAAGGATATTATGACGGTAATTTTTTTTTCTAAAATCATCTTATACCAATCTTAACATTTTGTACTACCAACCTAATAACTCTGATAAAATAGAATCAAATATTTTGGAATGTTTTATCCTAAAAAAGCCACATAAAATCTTATATTTTCTATATATTAATCATTTATATAATAATGTATTCTACCATTTCACAATGGATAGGTTTTTACTTTTCTGAAATGGGGCTATTATTATCCTTCAAGTCTCCAGGAAACTTGCAAGACTGTATGAATTTTTGGAATATTTCCAAGGACATCTTAGACAACTGATAAAAGTTGCTTTGCCATCCTAGAATGACATTTCATGCTTCTGCAGACTCAAATTCAGTTGTAGCTATCAGAAGGTTCATATGACCTCCTTACATACCTTGGTCCATGATTGTGTCTATAATTTGTTGATTTTCCATTTTCATTTGGAAACCTTGCCAAATATGAAAGGAAAATGGGGTCTGGATTTTGTTTGTGAAATCTAGAAACCTGAAATCATTTGCCTCTAACATTGAGTCTAATCCTTTCTTTTTATTCTTTTTCCTGCTCTAAACAACAGCTGAAAAAGTCACATGGGCTGTTTCCAGTAACTTTTTTCAAACCCTCAGTTTATTCAGGGTTTTAATCTTTCTGACACTATTTCTAGACATTGATGCACTCTTTTGCATTAGTCCTTATTTTTAAGTCTCTTCATTGTTTGCACATCTTTTAAAACAAAAGATGTTAATCAGAAAGCTCCTTATACAGTCATACTAATTTTTCACTAATGCTTCCTTGTTTTCTTTTTCTTTGAGATATTTGAATTTCAGTGGCATATTTTACACATCTCCAACCTTCAAAAATTGTTTTTAAAAAAAGAAAGGGGGCGCCTGGGTGGCTCAGTTGGTTAAGCGTCCAACTCTTAATCTCAGCTCAGGTCTTGATCTCAGGGTCGTGAGTTCAAGCCCTGTGTTGGGCTTCACACTGGGTGTGGAGCCTACTTAAAAAAAAAAAAAAAAAGAAAGAAAGAATTTTCTTACCCATCACATGCCATGTATCACTTTAGTCCCTAAGAAGTCTACCTGTCTTTTCACTGAATTTTTTGAAATCTGTTTTCCTACTCTATTTAACTTTTTTATGGTCTTTGAGTTACTGGCAAGTACAAATTAACTAAGAATATGGCCAAGGAAATCTTCATACTACAGACAAACAGTGTGATAAATGAGCTTGACCAGATGTTTCCCTTTTTGGTTTAAGCTGAAAAAATCTGGAGAAACACTCTTCCCAATCCATACAGATTTCCTTTGGATAAAGCCTTGGCAGCACCAAATGGGGTGGGAAAGGTCTTTGTAAAAGTAAACCATTATTCAGTGAAGTTTGATTACTGTGATTTCTGTCATGCCAGTACCTCAGAATTATTGTTCCATATGGTGGAAAATTTGAAGATGTATATGACATGTATTAAATTTCTAATGTGTGCAGACTTGATATATTTATTTATTTTAAAGATTTTATTTATTTATTTGACAGAGAGAGACAGCCAGCGAGAGAGGGAACACAAGCAGGGGGAGTGGGAGAGGAAGAAGCAGGCTCATAGAGAGGAGCCTGATGCGGGGCTCGATCCCAGAACGCCGGGATCACGCCCTGAGCCGAAGGCAGACACTTAACAACTGCGCCACCCAGGCGCCCCGACTTGGTATATTTAGGACCCGATATTTTATCTGTATTAAGGCCTCGCAGATTAGTCTTCTCAGAATCCTGACACGTCGATTTCCACCATTGTCTGCATGTAGATCGGACATTGTGGAGGAGCTACCTCAGGAGCTCATGGGTTACAGCGGTGCTAACACGGTTGCTAACGTGAAGGCTGCTTCCACCAGAGTCACTTGGGAGCCTTGACAAGTTGTAGACAAAAAGGAACTGGAACCTTGACAAGTAGAAATTCATTTGTTATAGTCAGATCTTGTGTGTGTGTGTAGTACAGTGATGCCAGGCCTGTAGGTTAGAAGATTCTTTCCATTTATTTCATCGTTTGGTCTCTTTCCAAAATAGGATATTTGAATCACTAGAAAATGTGAACAACAGCACCATGTTAGGGCCCCATAAAACTTTTTTATTACCCTCATTCCTGAATTAATAACATGCCAGAATTATGTATTCCTAACTCCTCTGGAGTGATAGCAATTGTAACATCAACTAACATTTTCCCCCTTCCCTTTGGATTTGCAAAGCGCCTCACATATGCTCTTATTCAGTCCTCACAGCCGCCCCTTGGAGGTAGATGCGACTATTCCAGTTGTGCAGATAAGCAAACTGAGATTCTTCAACTGTCAGTTACTTGCCTCAAGTGAAAAACTAGATAATGACATAGCACCAGGACATCCGTGAGCGCAGACCTCCTTTCGTTTCAAACAGTATGTTCTTTTCATTACGTTAACACTGTGAGGACATTTATGGTTTCTTTAAAAATTCTGTGAGGACTCAAGAGATAGAGGCAGAGGTGATGTTAGGTGAGGGCAGATTTAAATAGCAATGTCCATGACTTGGTGGGGGGAGGGGGAGGCTAAAGAGCTGTTACACCGAAGGATGAGATGAGAACTAGCCAATGGTAGGAATGCCAATGGCCCAAGCTCTAGAATTTGCTCGATCCTCAATTGGTATGAATCCTAAGATGAATTATTAGGATCTCTGGTGGCTGAGAAATGCTTCATTGGACATTGTGAGTAAATAGAGAAAAGTACCAGATGTAAAGAAAAAAAGAAAAATAGTTTATAGTCAGTACATTGGAAAAGTGGAAAGACAAAGACATTTCTGACTTCAATTCTTTATCCTCTGTAATAAACTATATTTCTGCTTACCAAATATTCTAATTCTTCTGCCTGCAGTGTCCCTCACTGCAGGGCCCTCCCAATGGGATGATTGTACATTCCTTTCCCGTTGCACTTAGAAATGTTCACGAACAGAAGTTAACGTGTGTCTTCTCAGTGGAAGCTTTAAAAGCCAGCTTGTGCTTGGCTGTGCCACTTTTCTCTGCCTCAAGAACAGCAACATCCAAAATACCAGTAGGTCCCTCAGCCTAGTTCCTGGAGATAAGAGACTATGGAGGAGGGGCCACAGCTACCTTGCAGTGAGCATAATATCAGGAGGGAGAAACTCTTGTGGTTATAACCACTAAAATTTCAGGGTTTTTGTTGTTGTTGTTGTTGTTACTATGGCATAACCTATACATTCCTGACAGATATATTCCTCTTTCTATGTGTTTATTCTAAAAAAAAAAATGGGTAAATAGTGAAATGCACATTAGGTCAACCTCTTAATAATGATTGTCCTGTTCATTTATTTGTTTTTAAAATGAAAGATAAAAATGACATAGGAATTAAATATTTCTTAAAAATATGATGCCAGTACAATAGAAACTGGGAAACGGAAACGATACATGATCAGACATATGAGAAATTACCGCTATAAGCAGCATCAAGATGAGCTGAAAAGTCATGAAGTTTTGCACACAGTTAGTGCTTAATCATCACAGGGGCAGCAGTGACAAAGTTCTCAAAAGCAGAGCATCCCATTGGGCAAAGCAAAAAATATATATATTTTTGTAAGTAGAGCTAAAAATCTTCCCAGAAATTCCCTTCGTTCTAAGAATCTTTCATAATTATTCCTATTATACTTTAAAGTTGCCTGGTAATTCCAAAACAGTAGTTCTGTTGTTGTTGTTTTAATTAAAACAGCCTATTTTACTTAAATTTGCTATCACCAAACTGAATGTCAGAGGGAATTAGTTATTACTCATTTTAATCTCTACTTGTTTTCTCACAAGAAAAGAAATAATCCATACGTCTAAACAGAATTTTGCCAGTGGTCATTACCTGTGTTTTCATTTGTGTGTCCTCTGTTTAAAGAATAGCTTCTGGTATTTTTATCTCATTACCAAAATTTAAAACTTTAATTTCCTTACTTAAGATGATGGGATTATTTTACTTCAGGTATATTTCTTTTAGAATTACCTCCAAGCTCACGTGTCAGATTTCTTGTCCCCTTATATTATATTCCGCACGCCCATATCAGTATCAGCAACACCTCTAAACATTTCTTTCAGTGGACATTTCAGAGCACTCCCTATGATCCCAAATTGTGGCATCCTAGGCATTTAAGGGTTCCTGTTAATATACCAACAGTTCAGTCAGAAGTTGCTGCTATTAATGCTGGGATCATTTCATTTACCGCATCTATAAGGTGTGTTACAGGGGTACATTTTGATAGAGGTAGAAAGAAGAGAAAGAAAGATCCCAAGTATGAACATATTAAACTTCTAGTTCGCCTCTCTCTCGCTCTCACTTTCTCCCTCTCTCTCTCACCCCTTAGGTCCCCCCAACTTCTGAAATCTAAAGCTAAGATAAATGACTACATCTTTTCCCCAACTTAGTATTGAAGCACCTTAGGGTCAATCCTGGGACCCCTCTCTTCTTGACTCTAGTTGGTTACATCCAGCCCCATGACTTTAAGTTCTATCTAGAAATGAATGACTGTATTTTTTTTTTATCTCCAATCTCAATCACTCCTGTGAACTCCAAGCTTATACATCCTACGTCTCCTCTTTGATATCAGATAGGGGTCGCCAGTCTAATATGACAAAACTCGCCATTTGAATTTCCCCCAAGCCTTTTCTTTTCATTCTCTTCTCTGTGTCAGTAAATGGCAACTGCCCTCCTCTCAATGTTAATGTCTCGATTCATCTGATTCTTCAAAATGAAATCCATGTTAATTATCTTCCCCTTTTTCCACCCTCCTGTTGTCCCCCACATATCCCCTCTTCTCCTCAGATCTCATCTCTTACCGTCTGCTGAATGGCCCTCGGTCACTGCTATCTACACTGGCCTCCTGCTTGCTGCCACCTCAGGGCATTTGCATTTGCTTTTCTGCCTGGAAAGGTCCTCCTCCCGTTATCTGCACACCTTAATTCAAGGGTCTGCTCAAGTATCGCCTTCTCAAAAAGCCTTACTTGTGCACCTATACAAAATAGCATCTTACCCTCCACCCCCTTTACCTACCTTTATTTTTACCTCATAGCACTGACCACCTCTTGACTGTGTATGTACTTGTGTCATTCTCTTGCTACTTAAACACTAGTTCCTAGAGGGGAAGGACGTTGTCCATTTTGATTACTTTTGTGCCTCTAGTGCCTAGAACAGTGCCTGACACAAAGCAGCTATTTGTTGAATGAATGAAGTTTTGATGCAGTGAGGAGCTTTGGATGATCAGAAGGCAGCACGAGCCCTGCTGGAGAGGTGTACAGGAGAGCAGAGAAGCAGGCCCTAATTGGGCATATGTCGGTACTGAAGATAAACTTTGCCGATCATACACTTTCCCTAAGGTTAGATCTGTATTGTATCATTTGCTTTTCAGTGTAAAATGTCAGAGTGCCTCCAAGTTCTGCACTATTCACAGGAGATCATTTAAGTAATTTTGACAGTAAAAAAATACAGCACGATGCTACCTCCCTTCCTACTCCCCTTACACCTTAACTGTGGCCTCTTCGGAGTGTGAGGTATTGTCTACAGCAGAGTCTTTGCATTTATTTGTCTTTTTATGACTCCACAGAACCCAAATTTGGTACCTTTTCCACTTGTATTCTTAGTTCATTCACAGCACAGTTTAACATGGAAATTCAGCATTTTTATTTATGATGTGAGATTAGGACTGGGGCGTATGTAGAAGCTTTATTGTAGAAGCTACCAGAAGGAGCAAGAGTGAAGAAGCAGGTAGAGTGAACAGAAAAGGAGAAAACGCCAATATAAAGGGATTATCACCCAGGTCACTGCTGGGAAGCCGATGGGGCTTCCTCGGAGGCCTATGTAAAATGCCTCCCAGGGTTGTCCACCTGAAGGCGGGGGTCTAGAGCAGGGGTTGGCCTCCTATGGCCTGTGGGCCAAATCTGACCAATGGCTTTTTTGTAACTAAAGTTTTATTGGAACACAGCCATGCTAATTTGCTTATTTATTGCTTAAGGCTGTGTTGGGGCAATAAAGACAGAGCTTACTAGCTGCCACAGAGGCTATGGCCCCCAAAACCTAATATAGTTCCCATCTGGCCCCTTTCAGAACAAATTTACCAGTCTCTGTTCTAGAGCATTTATCCTCAAGCTCCCATGCACCTTTGTTGGAGAATTTCTTGAGGAGCTTTATCACTTCTGTGCTTCCTGGTACTGATCGTAAGAGGACCAAGTCATCTTAGAGCTGAGAGGCCCCTGGCTGAATGGGGAAGCATGCTGCATATGACCTAGGCCGCTTACTGTCAGTGAAAGGTGGGTCTGAACTGGCGCAGAACCACCCCCTTGTAGTTTCAGCTGAAATTAAGAGTGGGCCAAGAGAATGTAAATCATGCCTCAGTGGCATCTACTAGTCTTGATTTGGGCACATGTTAACAAGTTTGTGCCCTGGAAAGTGCAAATCTATTTACAGATGAAAACACTTAACTAATGAGGCTCCTAAATGAGACTTGGGGAAAATTGACTTACTGATTGAGGCAATTATTACAAGCTAATTGACTAGTGACAACTAATCCTTGCAACTGTTGAGCTTCCCTAACCTCTCCCATAAATTACTTTTATTCTCTTGCAAGCCAAATAGTCTTTATTGTCTTTTGAAATTATTGTTTATAGATTTATATTTAAATAAAAATTGACAAATACTTAATGGAAAAAGAATTATAGAGCCTATAAAGAAATGAAAGTTCAATCTTATTTCTTATTCCACTGCCAGAAGTTTAAAAAGATTTTGTATTTGGGGCGCCTAGCTGTTTCAGTCATAAGAGCATGCAACTCTTGATCTCAGGGTCTTGAGTTTGAGCCCCATGTTAGGTGTAGAGATTACTAAAAATAAATAAACTTTACAAAAAGAATTTGTGGCTTGGTATGTAATCTTCCAGATTTAAAAAAATTTTCTATTTGAATATATATCTACTTACATTTGTTTAAAATAAACTATACAAACTTGTAACTAACTTGCTTTTCCCAAATGTAATATATATTAGACCTTCTTCCATATCAGTACAATAAAGATTCCTTGTTATTTTTAATAGCCGTATAGTATTCCATTCCATATACATACTCTGATTTCTCTGATAAACGTTAAATTGTTTCTAATTTCTTACTATTTAAAATGATACTCAATAAAACAAAACAATAAAAAGCAAAGAAGAAGTTGTGCTGTACATATACACTGACCAGGTCCCAGTTGTAGATACCAGTCTCCAGGACTGGACTGGAACTAGGACTCCTCAGGAAAATGACGATTCCAGTGCTAGGATGAGGACAGTGAGCCTTGACCATCTTATTGTACCAGAAAGTAGGAAAGTGTTCTGAAAATGAGCGGATTATGCAAAAGGATGCAGAAATTTGCTTGAAGTGGTTCCATTTGCCAAGTCTGGTCCAAATTTAAGTACCAAAATAATAAAGATTGTATCTTAATTAAGATAAAATTGTTAATATTATATGTTAATAAGGATTATTTTATTGACTAAAATTAGGTCACTAGTCCATACTGATATAAAGAAAATCTAAATATATAAAGTCACTTGTAGTAGAAAGCAAACGATATAGAAGGAATGATGGAATTAGAAAATCACTGTTTGGCAACCATCATGTAAACAAGTGACTTGGGTATGAATCAACATGAGATCCTAAAATTAGTGGGTGAAAGTTTGAGGAGTAACTGAATTTTTTTAGTCTCAAAGTATGTGCCCACAAAATACCTATTAATTACAAAGAGAAATATGATAATATTACACTAGGAAAACCTGGCAAACACCTTAACCAAGTGTTGAAAGTTAACATTACCAGTAAGAAGATAAAACTCTAGCAGGTGCCTCCAGGTCTGATAGACTAAGGGAAGGACTAAAGGGTAATCCTACCAAAAGTGCATGACATGAACCCAGTCATGAAAATACATGAGACTGACCCAAAATAAGAAAAAGTCTGCGAATTACCTGGCCTGTACTCTTTTAAAAATGTCAGTGTCATGACATACAAAGAAAGACACAGAAACGGTTCCAGGTTAAATGAAACTAAAGAGACATGATGATGAATACAAGCCATGGATTTTCTTGCCATAAAGAGCATTACTGGGACAAATGAAGAAATCTGAATAAGCTCTCTAGCAAAGGTAATATTGTATCAATATTAAATTCTGAACTTTGATAAATGTACTGAGATTTTATGGAAATGTTCTGGATTTTTAGGAAATACACAATGAAGTATTTAAGAGTAAAGGAGTACTCTGTACAACTCACTCTCACACACTGCAGAAAAAAGTTGTGTAAGGGTGTGTGGAGAGAGGAAAATGAGAAAGAGAAGAAAACTAATGTAAATAAAGTGTTAATACTTGGGAATTCGGGGTGAGTTATCTTCTTTGGTTATTCTTGTGATTTTTCTATAAATCTCAATTATGCCAAGAGTAAATTTTATAGACAGTACTCAAGTGAACATCAGTATTTATAAATATTTGTATCATTCTAAAGGAGTTACTGTAGAATAAATTCCAAGTGGAATTGATAAATCAAGGGATATGCATATTCTGGGTTTTCAGAGAAACTGAAGAAGTTCTATTTTACTCCTATGTGCCATTTGATAATCCACAAATGATACAGAGATAGTGCATTTCTGACACTTCGACATCAACGAACACTGTCCCCCTTTTGAATCTGAGTCTGATAAGTGAGAAATGAGATTTCTTCACTATTGGGGTTTGCAGTCCTTTGATGAGAAGATAGGTTGAATATCTCTTCATAGATTCAGTAATCATTTGAATTTCATTCTGTTTAAAGTGACTGTTCATACGGTTTGCCATTTCAGGTGGCATTTTTTTTCCTTAATCATTTATAAAATTTATTATGTTCAGGAGAGTAACAAATGTAGTATTAATTGTGAATGTGGATTCCTTCAACCTTTTAATTGTGCTTTATAATTTTAGGTAATCAAATCAGTCTTTTCCATAGGCATCAGGATTTCATATCATGTTTAGAAACTGAGTCTGTATAAAACTTTTTTTATAGTTTTATCTTGATAGAAGGGAAGTTAATAACAACCTATAAACCAAATGCCCCACATGTTCTGCATTGAAAACAGTTGTTACAGAATAGTTCAATTTTCCTAGCTTGCTCAAGATTTATGATGGATTTGGATCCCAAGGACAGGTCTGGTAGATTTCCCTCATCTTCTTCCATCCCAGTCCCACTCTAGCAGATGACAGTATGTGTAGGGAAAGTGCTGTCATCCTTCCCAAATAAGGCATCTCTTCCCAGAAATAATATCTTAGTGTAAATATCCGCCTGGAGAGAATCTAGTTGTTTTCTGCTTAGATGGGTCTGGCAGGCAGTGTCAGTCCCTTTGATCCCTTGAAAGCACACAGGCCTGTGGGCTGCCATCCTCTTGAAGGAGCCTGTCATTCCCCGTCAATCCATATTAGACAAGGATAGTGTTTTGTAACAGTTTATCTCCTTCAAGGTGATTTAGTTATTTTCTGCCGAGATTATGCTAGAGGATGTGATTACTTTTGTCCTGTCTGTCTCGTTATTTTTATTGCCAGAAAATGTTGTCGTTTACTTTCACTGATAATCTCTCTCTCTGAGAAAAGATTGTATTAATATTTTTCTGCTGGCTAAAAGCTTCATTTTTACATCGAACAACATAGAAATAAGATTGCTGTGCCTGTTCTTTGAAGATGCTGTCACGAATAAACAATAAACAACCCTAAGGAAAAGGGAGCTTTAAAAGTAGCAACATGTTATGCATAGAATATTTGTAAAAGAAAAGATCACCTATATAAGCATTCAATTACATGTAAATTGACCTCTCTGAATCATAGTATGTTGGTTAAGAGGAAATATTTGGATCTTACCATTGCTAGCTAAGTAATACTGAACGTGTGTCATATGCTGTTGTAGCTTACTCCTCTTATCTGTAAAATAGAAATAATTACTGTACTATGTGCTACTGTTGTTGCAAAGATTTACTTAGATAAATCCAGGGAAGTATTTTAATAGTACTTAGTACGTATTAAGAACTCAAGGAACATTAGCTGTCATCATCATCAACATTATAAATAATCCTTATACATTGCAGTAATAACTATCCAAATAATTAGATTCTGAAATAACATATTTAATACTTAATAGTATTATCTGTAATACACAAATGCCCTTTAACTGGACATTGACAGATATTGACTGAACCAAAATCTTCTCATTAACTCAGGAACTACTACAACAACAACAAAAATCCGTACAGTGGTTGCAGAGAGGAAAACTTCTAAAAATATGGCTTTAGTTAAGTCAGGCCTCTACAAAGAATATTTTTCATTTTTGGATAACAGTATTTTACCATAATTGCCTCTCTAACTGAAGAGGTTTGTAATGGACTTGCTGTAAATAAATGAAGGCTTCTTCCTCACAACGTCTTCTGCCATTTTTTGGACCATTCTGGAAAAGGCGGCTGCATGACAGCTCTTTTATTCAGACCCCAAACAGCTCGTGGCACACTCCAATTCCCCACTCCAATATTCCTCCTCCCGGCACCCTCACTATTTAATTTAGAAGGATTTTATATTAAATCCTATTCTGCTCATCTCCCTTTATATATGCACATACATACTCTGTGTATTTCATATTTCGGAACAAAAAACAAGTTGCCAGGCAATAATCACTATATGATATCTTAAAGGAGCTATGTATCACAATAAAATAAATAGAGCACAAATTTTAAGAGGCAGAAAATAAGTGTAAAATGAACACTTAAGAATTATGAAACTTAACACTGACTTCTGTGTCTAATCTCATCAATAGTTTGAATTACTGGATCTATTAACATATTGGGGAGAATCATAAACATAGCATAGCTTTATTTAACATGATGAAGTAACTCATTGTATCCTTGGATGCAATGGACACTGACTGCATAAAGATACATTGATTCATTGGCAACTGAATTGCCCTGCCCAATATGTGCTAATTAATGGAATAATAAAGGGGAGGCTGTAATGGAGAACAACAATCAAAATGTTGTATGTTCTTTTAAAATTTGTTGATATATGATTAGGACGTGAAACTTTCAGTTTTAACAAATGCAGGCACCAATGGAATCCATACATTTCTAAGGTATGGGGTATTTCTCTCTTTAGAAAGTTCCTGTGCCCTTTTCCCAGTCAATCCCTCCCACCCAGAAAGCAACACTTTTCAGAATCCTATCACAAGAGACTAATTGTGCTTGGTCTAGAACTTCATGTAAGTGGAATCATGCAACATGTACTTTTTGGACCCTGGCTGCATGGTATTGTTTGAGATACATCCATATGGCAGAGTGTGACACTAATTTAATCCTTTGTTTCTGAATAGTATGCCATTGTATGCATATACTAATTTGTTTATCCATTCTTCTCTTGATGGACACACATCTGGACAGTTTCCAGATTTTACTATTACGAATAGAGCTGCTATAAACATTCTTCTTTATATTGATACATATTTTCTTTTCTCTCAGATAAACAGCAGGAAGCCCAATACTCTGTAAAAATATAATTTTAAATTTTATAAGAAACTGGCACACTATTTCCCAAAGTGGTTTACCATTATTATTCCTACTAGCATTATGAGAATTCTGAAAGTTCCATATCCTGGACAGCATTTGGTATTTTGTTGTTTTCATTTTAACCCTTCTAATAAGGGATATCTCCTTATGGTTTTAATTTGCTTCCTTGTGCTTGATAATGCTGAGCAATAAGTTCTTTATCAGATATATATGTTGCACATATTTTTTCCCAAGTCCATGAATTGACTATTCATTACTTAGTGGTGTCTTTGGAAGAACAGAAGTTTTTGATTACTATGAACTTCGATTAACACTTTCTTTCTTTTATGATTAGTGCTTTCTGGGTCATTGGCAAGAAATTTTCATTTTACCCAAGGTTGCAAAGCTATTGTACATTGCATTCTTCTTGGAGCTTTATTAATTTAGCCTTTATGTGTAAGTCTATAAGACCTCTTGAATTAATTTTAGTGTATTATATGGAATGGGTTGTGTAGGTATGTTCATTTTTTTTTCCCGTGTAGATAACCAGATGTTCCTATAACATTGGTTGAAAATGTTCCTTCAGCACAGAACCGCTTTGGGACTTTTGTATCAAGTCATTGAACCGTATATCATAGATCTCTGGGTGTCCTTTATTCTGTGCCTTTGATCTATTTGTCTATATTTTGACCAATCTCACACTATATTACTATACTTTTATATAATTTGTAATTTGCTTACTATACCTGTATGTAAGTCTTAAAATCAAGTAATGTAAGCCTTCCAACTTTTAAGATTATTTTGGCCATTTTAAGTTCTTTAGATCTTTCCCACAGTTTTTAGAACCAGCTTGACAATTTCTCAAAAAGTCTTATAGTCATTTCTGTTAAGATGTCATTGAATGTACAGATCAATTTGGCAAGAATTTATATCTTAAAAATATTGAATCTTCCTGTCTAAGAACATGGTATATCCTGCGTTAGTTTCTCTCAGCAGTGTTTTGTAGTTTTCAGTGTAGAGGTTCTATACATCTTTTTGTTAAATTTATTCCTAAGTATTTTATGATTTTGGATGCTATTACAAATGCTGATCATTTTTTAAACCCTTTTTCTATTGTTCATTGCTATCATAGAGAAAAATAATTGAGTTCTGTATACTCATTTTTGATTCTCAACATGTTAAATTCACTTACTTTTAGTTGGTATTTAGTGGAGATTTTTGTAGGATTTTTATGTATACAATAATATCATCTGAAAATAGTTTTATGTTTTCCTTCCTTCAAATCTTATCTTTTTTCTTTTCTCATGCCATTAGTTAGAATGTCTAAATAGTATAATGTTGAGCAGAAGTGGGGAAAGTTTTAATATTGCAACACTGGGCAGTAGGCTTTTCAAAAATGCATTTTATCAGATGGGTGAAGTTTCTATCTGTCTCTAGTTTTTTGTGAATTTTTATTATGAATAGGTGCTAAATTTTGCCAAATACTATTTATGCATTTCTTGCAGTGATTGTGGGTTTTTTCCTACTTTAAACTATTAATTTGAATTACATCAATTTTTTAAAGTTAAAAGAACCTCACGTTTATGTCTAAACCCCACATGGTCATGATTTATTATGGTTTTAATACATATTACTTAATTCGATATGCTAAAATTTTGTTAAGATTTTCTACATCTATGGTTATGAGTGCTATTAGTTCAATTTTTTTTCTTGTGGTATTATTATCTGGTTTTGGTAATAGCATTATGCTGGCCTTATAAAATAAATTGAGATTTTTTTTCTATTTTCTGAAAGAATTTGTGTACATTTAATATTATTTGTGAGTTAAGCGTTTGATAGAACTCACCAGTGAAGCCATCTGGGTTAGGAGTTTTCTTTGTGGAAAGGTTTTTTATGAAAAGTTCAATCTCTTTAGCAGTATAGTGTATATTAGCTTTTTATTGCTGTGTTAACGAATTATCCCTAAAACTTAACAGCTTAGGAGAACAAACATTTATTATCTCACAGTTTCTGCGGGCCAGTAATCAGGGAACAGCTTAACTGGGTGCCTCTGACTTAGAATCTCTCATAGGATTTCAGTTAAGCTGTCAGCCTAGGCTGCCATCATCTGAAGACTCAGCTGGAAGAGAATCTATCCCGAGTTCATTCATGTGGCTTTCTGCAGGCCTCAGTACTTGCTGGTCATTGACTACTAGTTCCTTCCCTGGTGGGCTTCTCCAAGGTTACCTGACTGCTGTCCTCACAAAATGGCAACTGGCTTACCACAGAGTGAGTGATACAAGACAGAGATAGAGAGAGTAGAGATATAGATAAGGTATATAGAGAGAGACCCATAATGTCTTTTATAATGGAATCTTGGAACTGAACATGCCATAATTTCTATTGTATTTTATTGGTCACACAGGCTAATTCAGATAAAACATTGAAGGGGACAACACCAAGGTGTGAATACCAGTATTGTGAAATATACAAAGTAATACAGTCATAAGCAGTGGAAAAAAATAAAAGTATACTTTTCAGAAAAAAAGTATTCATCCCAGTATCTGTACATATATTGGGAGTTTTATGCTCCTTTCTGACACTAATATAGAGAGGCATTGACAAACTGGATTGGTTAGGCAAGGTAATAGGCAACAAATATTGTGGAGTGTTTCTCAAACGCCAAATGAAGAATGGTACTTACAATTGGTTGAAAATCCTGAAAGGCAGCATATTCTTTGATCTGATAGTTCTACCTTTAAGGATTTATCCTGAGAAAATACCCTGGATGAGTACACAAAGAGTTGTGTGCGGAGTCTTCACAGTGTTGGGGGCGCCTGGCTGGCTCAGTCAGTAAGTGTGTGACTCTTGATCTCAGGATCATGAGTTCAAGCCCCACATTGCGTGTGGAGCCTACAGTAATTTTTTTTTTAAGTCTTCACAGTGCTATTTAGCAAAGAAAAGGATGCAAAGAGCTTATTTGTTCAAAAGTAAAGGAATGTTACATAAAATTGGTATTTTGTAGCCATCAAAGTGATTTCCTAAAAATATTCATTGACATGAAAATATTTTTATCATTGTTTCTAAGTAAAATAGAAACACGTCACAAAAAGAGAATTTCCACAGAATGATTCCATTATATGAAAAATTTATGTATAAAAAAGTCTAGATATTATTTTTTTAAAGATTTTATTTATGTGTGTGAGAGAGAGAGGACGTGCTTGACAGAGAGTAGGAGGAGACGGGAGAGGCAGAGGGAGAGGGAAAAGCTGACTCCGCATCAGCAGGGAGCCTGATGCAGGACTCCATCCCAGAATCCTGACATCATGACCTGACCGGAAGGCAGATGCTTAACGAACTGAGCCACCCAGGCACCCATAAGTCTAGATATTATTACTGAAAATATTAGCAGTTATACCAGAGTGGACATCTATTGTTTTACCTTACCCAGTATCTACTTCTCCTTCTCCTAATAGCAAGACCTAGACTTTTCAATTATCCTTTTCTTATCCTCCGCTCAATAACTGGGTGGAATTAACCCAAACCTCCAAGTTCAACAAAGGAGTTGGCATGTGCCCTAGTCTCAAGCAATCATTGTATTCCCAACCAGCCACAGATACTGATTCAGGGTTAAGACTGAGAGAGTCAAACCCCAGACTTTAGTCTGAGTAAGTCTGGAACTAGAGTAGCTCTGTTGCTCCTTTGTGGAAGCCAAGAGACGGTGGTGTACCTGGTGAGATCATTTGACCGTGCATTTCCAGTCAAGCCCTAGCGTCCTCATCTCACTTAGGTTCCACTGCCTCATGTTATAGCATCACGTTTCTCCCCACCACAAACGCCTCTACTTGATTTAGCTGCACCTCGTGGCTTTTGGACTGAACTAGGAAAAAAGGAAGGAAGAAAAGATGAAAGGGAAGAAGGGATGAATAGAGAGAGGGAGGAAGAAAACTTGATTTTCATTTATTTATGAGAAGATGGCTAGGTTAGAAATTAGGGAAATTTATTTGAGACAAATGAAAACAAAAGGGGAACCAAGACCATTGTCTTCTTCATGCTTAAGGACTCACATATAGAAACAGAAAGAACTATTTTGAATTCAATAGTATAAGTTACAGGGAGGCATATTTGCTTCAGTATAAGCAACATAGTGTTCTAACAATGAGAGCTGTCTAGGGGTAAACTGGGATGCCTTGTAAAGCGATGAACCCCTTGTAACTGGAAGCACTGAAGCAGAGACTGGATGCCAATCATCAGAGTTTTGTACAGGAGATTCATTCCTGCCTTAAAGGAAGGGTAGCTCCAAATGACAACTAAATTAGTTAACCTGGGTAGGTAACTAACTTGGGAACCCTGGGCTTTCATTTCATCTTTTTATTTCCTAATATGACAAATAAGTCTTTGCACAGCACGCTTTTTAACAAAACTCAAAAAAATGTCTGAAAGAGGATATTTGGGGAAAGCAGTACTCGCAATTTTCTAGTAGCAAAAATAATTAGGTCCTGATCTTCTTGTGACTCAGAACACTCAGTAGTCAGTGCGTTAAATACAAAGAACCTAATGGGACACAGTGTTCCCTTTGGAAATATAAAGCTATTTCAAATTATACAGAGAAGAGAAATTTCCCTTGGATAAAATTGAAAACATTACATACCATATCAGGGAAAGAAAAACATTATATTTTTATCAGCATGGGACTTTAGAGTGTTTTTTTATGAAAGCATGAGCATCACAAAGTGAAAAAAACAAAAAATATTGATAAATTTCTGAACTGTCAGATTTTAGCTAATGGAGTAAAATTGCTCAGGTCCTTATGGAATAAATTTTACACATGAGTGTTCATTCCTTTAAGCAATAAAAGTTTTGTTTTGATAGAAGTCTTTTTACAAATGTATAGGTACATTTGCCACTTTCCTGCTTTAACAGAGACTACAAAAAAAATAGTGTCTTAATGACACACAGAATTATCACTGTATACTCAACTTATACGGAGGCCCTCAGCATCTTCTGAAGCATAGTGTGTGTGTGTGTGTGTGTGTGTGTGTGTGTGCGCGCGTGTGTGTGTTTTCCTACATTATCGTGCCATTAATGTGTGTTTTGAGTAGTGTTGTCTCCTTTTTAAAGTTTTTCAGTTTTCTTCCTTACTATCAGACTTCCAGTCTGTCATTCTTCAATGCTGCTAATAAATCTATCTCTGGCAGCCTTTTGCCTGATGTTAAATTTGCTGCTTTTCATCTGCTACTGTTTGGAAAAATGGATAACTTAAGCAGAATAAGAGCACACAAGAAAGATTAGATCAAAACGGTGGGCTGAGCACGTGTGCGTGCCTCATCTTCCTTTCCCATGTCCTTGGAAATGAAGGAAATAGATGCTGTATGTGTGCAATACAAGAATGTATGGCATTCTTATAATGCGTTTATTTGAAGTGTATAGTTCCTGGGGGAGTCAAAACTGTTTGGAGTATCTTGGTTCCTACCTCCTTCCTGCAATACTGGAGCTGGGATGGAGGGTTTTTGATGTAGAGACAATCAAAACCATGTGGCCTGTGGGAAAGAGGCTTGACAAAAAGTCTAGCATGTTCAGCGTGCGAACACTTGCTACCAGGAGGCCTTCCACTTTGCCGTCCTGGCGACTTGTCAAATTTTATAAAAGCTTGGATTTTAAAATGAGAAACTGACCCTTTTCAGTTTAACTTAATCAGAATTCACATTTTCTTCAACTCGACATGCAAACAGCTTACGAGAATGGTAAATTTTAATTTATATGTAAATTATTTAATCCCTTAATAGTTTTGGAACTAGAAACTATGACTTTTTTCAGTTCTGGAAGATTCCAAGTTATCATTGCTTCAAATGTTACCTCTCTGCCAATCCCTCCATTCTCTTCCTCTAAAACTCCTGTTAAAAGGGCATTAGAATCCACATCTACCCTCTGTATCTCTTAATTACCTTTCCATATTTTAATTTCTTTTGTCTCTCCGAGAGGTGTTTTAAGAGAATTCCTCAGACTATCTTCTCATTCCCTAATTCTCTCTTTTACTATGTAATGTATCAATTATCTATTGTTGTCTCACAAATCACTTCAAAATTTAGTGGTTTGAAATAAGAACAATGTATTGTTTCTCATGATTTTATGGGTTGCTGGGTGGTTTTTCTGCTAGCCTTGCCTGGACTCCCTCTTGCACCTGCAGCTACCTGGCACGTCAGCTGGAGTCTGGTTCACTGGGCAGTGTCTGAACAACCACTCACATGACCTCTCACCACCCAGGAGATAACCATGGCTTCTGTATTCCCAGCAGCATGAGAGTTTAAGACCCAATACTTAGTACTTTCCAAGCCTCTTCACTTTTGCAAGTGATCCATTAGCTACAACTAGTCACAGAGAAATAGACTCCACCTTTTGATGGCAGGAACCGCAAAAAATGTATGGCCATTCTTCACAGTTCACCGTACTGGCTAGAATTTGTTCATCGTCTACAAATTTAACGATCTATATTTTATATTTTAAGTATAGTTTTCATTTATAATATTTGTAACTTTTTTCATAACCATATATTCTCCTTTTGTGCCTATTGCGTTGCATGAAATCTTATAATGAATATATTTTTTAAAATTCCTTCTTTGAAAGAACAAACTTCTTTTAAGATCTTCGTCATATTGTGCCATGCAACTGATTTCATGGGGGGTGAATTTATGTTCTGCTTGTTAACTTCGTTGGTGGTCCTTTACCGGTACTTTTTTTCCTGAGGTTCATTTGAGGGGTAGATTTCGTATTGATTTGTTGTTTTGGTTCTCAGTCTCTCACCTCCACCTTTCCTACTTTTACTTACTGTCCTACTCCTCTAGATCTCTGGTCCATATGTGTTTTGGGGAACCCCACGCTATTATGAGCTATGGGTTTAGAATGGATTTTGGCCTGGGGCCAGAAGGCAGCTTGCCTCAATTTCCAGTTACAAGTCTTCTTGCTTCCTGCTTCCTTAGCCTACACTTTCCTGTGAGCCCCAGACAGAAAGTCAGCAGCAAGAAGGTGGAGAGTAAAAATATGGGGCCTTTCCTTTTCCAGCTTCCTTTCATAGCAGTGAGTAGGAAAGGTCCCACTCCAGCCACTGTCTTTAAGCTATGAGTGCGGTCAGGTCCCTTATCTCCTGTGCAGGATTTTTAATCTTCATCACCAGCAGGAGCCATCCATTCCCCACTTCTGTTTCCAGGCTCATCATCTGGCAGGCCTTCGGCTTCAGTCCCTCTTACTCGTTCATATTTCTTTTTTTTTTTTTTTAAAGATTTTATTTATTTATTCGACAGAGATAGAGACAGCCAGCGAGAGAGGGAACACAAGCAGGGCGAGTGGGAGAGGAAGAAGCAGGCTCCTAGCGGAGGAGCCTGATGTGGGGCTCGATCCCAGAACGCTGGGATCACGCCCTGAGCCGAAGGCAGATGCCCAACCGCTGTGCCACCCAGGTGCCCCATCGTTCATATTTCTGTTGGTTTATGAGCCACAGAGATGTTTCTGTGTTTTGGGCTCAGTCTACGGATTTTACATTTTATCTAGTATAGCTATGGCTTTCTACTAGATGAAGCACATTACATATGAATGTACTATCCAATTGACCAAAGTCCCACCATTGTTTTAGCAAAGCATCTAATATAGACTCAGAAGTATATGACAGGCACAGGAAAAGGTGCTCAATATTGTTAACCAATAGGGAAATATAAATTAAAACCACAATCAGGTGTTAGCATATAATTATTAGCATAGCTAAAATTAAAATCTGATTATACCAAGTGTTGACAGGGTGTAGAGCAAGAAGAGCTCTCATACACTGTTGATGGGAATGAAAAATTATACAAGTTTAGAAAATAGCTTGGCACTTTCTTAAAAAGTTAGTATACACCTACATATGATTTAGTCATTCCACTCTTAGGTATTTACCCAATTGATGCATTCATCCATATAAACATTTGTATGTAAATGTTTATGACAGTTTTATTTGTAATGGTCAAAAATTCAAATTCCATCAACAGCTGGATGGGTAAATAAACTGTGGTATATGTGTACAATGGAATGCTACTTGGCAATTAAAAGGAAATAAACTATTAACACAGAATGAATCTCAAAATAATTAAGCTGAGTGAAAGAAGCCAGACAAAAAAGAATACATACCATATGGTTCCATTTATAAACATTCTAGAAAATGCAAACTAATTTACAGTGACAAAAATTAGATCAGGAATTGTCTGGGGGTAGGGAAGGGAAACGGGGAAGGGTGGAGGGTGGAAATCATGAAGAGTCACGAAGGGGATTTTGGAGGTGATGGACGTGATCATTATGGTGATGGTTTCACAGTACTTATATACCAAGCTTAAATTATACACTTGATATCCAGCTTATTATATACTAATTATGCCTTAGTAAAGCTTTTTCAAAATAATTTGATGCTATGTATTTCTGAGTTAGTTTAACTTGGACATACCAGTTTAACTTAAAATGAAATTGTAATACTGACAAAAATATTAACAATGACAACTGACACTTATTGAGCACTTTGCCAAGCCAGTTATTAGGCTAAGCAGTCTACTAGGTCATCTCACTTGACACCTTCAACAAACTTATCAATAGGAATTACTAATAACTCCATTGTCTAGATAAAGAAGGTTGGTCTTCAAAGGACTAAGTAACTTGCACAATAGATGACACATAGATAAGTGGCAAAAATGGAATTCGAACCATAAGCTGTGGTTCTAGGGCCCAAACTTTTAACATTACCCCTAGTAGGATGGAAGGACAATTGGCCTCACTCTTACTCAGTTTCCTAGTCTTGTCCTATAAAACTGCTCTCTCCCAACCCCATGTTTATTTTCTCCTAGGAAAGGCTAATAAGCTTGTTCCCAAGCATGAGGGTCAAGAAAGAGCAGCACCTGGTTATGTCTCTGCAGGTTACCTAAGTAAGGAAAAACGGAAAGACTAAAATTATGGAGTGTCCTTGCTGATCCTTGCTTGTCCTTACCGGGCTATTTCATACCTCTGTGGAGATAGAAACTGTAGAAAATGGATAGTAATACAGTAACTCCTGTCCATAAAAATGCGAATTGTCTGGTGAAATACTGCATTGATTATTGCCCTATAGACAGGGACTTCTTTTAGCCTGTGTTTTATCCATTTATATATCCATTTCAGCATTTCTCATCTGACTGTAGGTTATCTTTCGAACTAATTCTAACATCTACTGGTTCCCTCAGGAGTTAGTAAGTTACATAAAATCTTGAACATGTATTCGTTTTTGTTTGTATGAGAGATATGATTTTATCCTTTAAAAAATCTATCCTTTAATACATATATAATTCAAAATAATTCTAAAAATATATCATCTAACAGAGCAAGCAGCTCATGAAATTTCCTCTGTATATATTTTTAATGACTTTGAGAATTTCAATTCTAATGTAAGACAATGGTGAGCCCCTCCCATTGCATCTAATTAGATAAAGTAAGATTTGGGAGAGGGAAATAGAGACTAGACATAAAAAAGAGTTGGAGAAGTTCAAATGGGTTTTCCTTCCCATAAAGGGAAATAAAGTTTAAGGAGAAGAGGAGGAAAAATATGTGCAGACTTTAAGATTGCCTTCTTGTGACATCTGTAAGGGGAAAGGAAGGAAGCCAAATACATGTTCTTTGGCTTGAGGTGATCATAGAAAGAGCTGCGACCTTATAAAACTGAGTATTTGGAAAGAAAGTAAGAAATACCTGCTTTATGATGATGAGTGTATTAAATACAGATGACTCACAGTTTTTCCAGTTCAAATATCCAAGTTCTTCTCTGTCCCTTAGTTAAGGCAATAAGGTGGTAAGACAGAGCAGATGAGGAGGCCTGACCAAAATGCAGGTGCCTGGAGCATAAGATTAAATAAGATTTAAATAAGATAAAATAAGATAAATTAAATACGATAAAATAAGATTTCTGTACCCTAGGTAAGAAAATCAGAAAAGCATTAATAGATCTAGAACTGAACAAAGACTTTTATCCAGATTATCTTTCATAAAAGAAAATAAATGTATGGATATCTGGTTAAAACTAAAACAGAGGGAAATTATGAAAGTTTTCTGTAAGAAAAACCATAAATGGGAATTGAATACAGCATATATTACTTTAGGTGTGTAAAATATCAGTGATGCTGTTCTTATAGATAAATAATGTTTTATCTAAGATGACATTAAAAATGCTTAACAACTTTAAGGTACAAGAAAGACCTATCTGGAAGGATGCAAGACCCACTGGAGCAAGGTTCTGGAGGCCCCTGGCTGTGCCTGACATTGAGCTGGGATCCATGCTGGATGATGGAAAATCCAGTAGCCCTTGGGCAGATAACCAAGGTCACTGGGGCAAGTGACTAGCACTTGGAAGGCTTGGGGAAGTGGCTACTTACAAATTGCATGGAATTATTTTGCTGTTTTAATTAAAATGCTTTTTCTCTCTCTCTTGCTCTCATAAGTACTTGGTACTGCTCACCTAAATGGAAAAAACAACTGTAAAAGAACTGGTCACTGTATGAGTTAGGAATGGGCGGAGCTACAAACGATAGAAAAGTCTACCAGAGGGGCTTAATGGAAGAGTTCTTGTCATATCCCACGTGCGCGCGCACACACACACACACACACACACGCGCGCGTGCGCGCGCACACAACCAGACTAGATATGAGCGGTCCAAGGCTTGGACATGGGCTGCACAGAGACATCATCACGGACCCAGTCTCCTTCCATCGTCGTGCTCCTCTATCCTTAGCCGTCCTCACCATGCTGTTGCCTCATTGCTGCAAGATGATTCTTCCCATCTAGTTTCAGGAAAGAGTGAGATGGAAGGGTGAAGGAGTCGTACCTGTCCTAGGAGAGCACATGCACCGCAGACATCTGCTTGCCCTTGGCCAGAAGTGTGTCGCATTATCTACCCTACCTGACACACAGCACCGGAAGTCAGTATGTTTGGTGATGCACTTTGTTGTCTTGAACAAAATGAGAATTTATTAGTGAGGATGAAGAGGAAAAGAAATACTGGTTGGGTAAAAACACACGACACTCGTCTAAAAACTCCATCACAAATTGGATAAAATTGGCTCTACCAATGAATTCTTAACATTTACGAAAAGGTCTTAAAATAGCAAAGTACAGTTCAGTCTGCTATGGGTTTTTAAATAATGTATTGTGTCACTCAGTAAATGTTGTTATTTTTAAATTTCACATCTGCAGGGATGTATGTAATCACAACCTCATGTTTAAGTGGAAACCGTTGTATGACATATAAGCTGTTTCCAAACATGTATAACTAATCAAATTTTTAAGCCAAATTTCTTCATCCATGCAGAAAAAATACTCCTCATTGATGTTCACATAAAAGCTTTTCATGAATGTAAGATTAATTTTGTAGTGTTTAAGGAGAGAGAAAGGGCATAATTTTAAAATTGTAAAACAATCCTAGTAGAGGCAATCAAATATAAAGGACTTTTCAACTTAAAAAACATATTAATTTCAGAGGTACTCACCCCTTTAAGGTAGTTATATTTTGCTCTTCCTTGTTCTGCTTCTTTTCTGAGGTGATTTTCAGTTTCCATTCTGTCTTTCTCCATTTTTGTTTGACTTTTAATATTTTCTCCATTTCAGAAGGGAATTTTTGTAAGAGTCATAGAGAGGTCCCCCCCCAAATTGCCCAACATTATGTATCTCTATTCTAGAAAATGGTGTTCTCATTTGTCTCTGCAAAGAGGCTTTTCATAGTTTCTAGTGCAGCAAATGAAATGCAATAAGTTACGCTCCCAGTTTAAAAACATTTATGATGAAATACTATGTAAGAGTTCATTGGAGAATAACCCTTGCGTAAAACATTTGAGCATTGCTTTATTTAGTGTGAATCCCAGTTTGGGAAGAAAAATGTTTTCAGAACAGTTTCCTTTTGGTAACTGTTAATACTGCTAGATCCTCTAAGTGCACCAGAGAGGAGAGGGGAGTCGGGTAGAGCCCGGCATACACAGTTCAAAGCCTGATACCCACGTACAGCACATCCAGGGCTGGAATGCCTCAATCAAAAACTAAGCGGTTCTCTGAAAAATAAAGATAGAGGGTAGCAAATGACATTTCCAAAGTAGATGTTGGTTCTTTGTTTAAGCTCTACTTATGTTCAATTTGAATTAACTCAAAGTAAGTAGACTGAAATACTGACTACATTGCTTGAAGCCCATTTACCCTTAATCTGTGTCACTAATGAGCAATGTGTCGTGGTGACCCCCTTTCCTTCTTTTCTTTCTCAAGCTCAATGTCTATTTGACATTGAATGGACCCAATGAGTCACCTAGATCTAATCAGAAAGAGCTGTAAAGGTGGCCAGAATGTGTTGTCACTATAAAATGTTATATCCTGCTAGTGAGGGTGTAAGTTGGCTCAACTGTTGGAAGATCATTTAATAATGCATGAAGAATCTTTTAAAAACACAGCAATTCTGCTCTGTGCTCACATCTGATCATCAACTTTGAATAAAGTAGATTTATATACAGATGTTTATCATAGCATGTTTATAAAAGAAAGAATAAAAATAACTTCTAATTATTAGGTTATTATGACATAACCTAATATATGGTTATGATCAAAGGGTGAAAGGGGTGCCTGGGTGGCTCAGTCAGTTAAGCAGCTGACTCTTTTTTTTTTTTTTTTTAAGATTTTCTTTATTTATTTGTCAGAGAGAGCACACAAGCAGGGGGAGCAGCAGCAGAGGGAGAAGCAGGCTCCCCGCTGAGCAAGGAGCCCAATGTGGGACTCGATCCCGGGATCCTGGGATCATGACCTGAGCCAAAGGCAGATGCTTAACCAACTGAGCCACCCAGGTGCCTCAAAGCATCTGACTCTTGATTTTGGCTCAGGTCATGATCTCAGTGGTGAGATGGAGCCCGCGCTGGGCTCTGTGCTGGGCATGGAGCCTGGGTAAGAGTCTCTCTTCCTCTCACTCTGCCACTTTCCCACCCTCTCACTCTCAAAAACTAAACAAAACAAAAACAGAGGGTGAAAAGATAAAGTTTGGAATAGTGTATATTGTATGACCTGAATTTTAAAAATTATTTGTACAATAAGACCCAACGTAGAAAAATTACTGAAAGAAAATTCAACCATGTCATATCTAGGTAAAGCAATTTCCTCCCTCTATGCATGCCTTATACACCCATCTGATTAATTATTTTGATTAAATACCTAAACATAGAAATGATCCAGTATATTGTTATTTTTCAATGTTTTATGTCACATTTTCAAATGACCATCCAGAAGTGTTATACCAATTTATGTATGTTTATTGGAAGCAAGCTAATTTTCCTTCCCTTTTTTTAAAATTTATTTTTATTTTTTATTTATTTATTTTATTTTTTTAGAGAGGGAGGTGGACAGAGGGAGGGGGAGAGAGAAAATCTTAAGCAGGCTCCATGCCTAGCACAGAATCCAACGCAGGGCCTAATCTCACAACCCCGAGATCCTGACCTGAACTGAAATCAGGAGTCTGATGCTTAACCAACTGAGCCACCCAAGCACGCCAGCAAGCCAATTTTCTTCCTAGGGGCACCCAGCTTTCCAGGTCTTCTTTATATTTTTCTTTATTGTCTAAATCATCTATATCAAACAAGAATATTTTAGTAGTAAAAAATACTTATACACACATGAAAATGGCTGTGAAGATATAGTATTAGAAATGTAGATCAACTAAGATGGAACATCTTTCCTTCAAGAGATTGTCAAGAGTTTCTTGGAACCAGCCTGAGACCCATACCTCAACCTCAAGTACCTGTCTATCATCCTTTCTTTAACTGATCGGTGTTTCTACTTAAGTGTGTCATCATCCACCGTACATTAGAATCGCCAAAAATTGGACTCCCAACCTAGCTCCCACTAGCCTCATTTTATTAGTGGCATCGTCCTTCTCTCATACTTGAAAACTTTGAGCGATCTTTGACTTCTCCTTTCTTGCCTACTGAGTTACCAAATTATAAACTTTCCTGAACCTGTTCTCCGTCCTTTCTTTTCTATTCCTAGTGCTCCCACCCTAGCTCAGGTTTCCATGACCTCTTTTATGCAACAAATAGTCAGCACCTCCTCTGCACAAGACATTCCATATGGCGATGATCCTAGGACAGATGCTGTTCCTACCCGCATGGAATTTATAGTCTAGCAGGATGGACAGACAGTTAAGGACAAATTATGCAGTTAATCATCTAACTACAGTAGTGATAATGCTTCACAGAAGGAGGACTGAGAATTTTAAGAGCAAGTAACTGGAGAGATCTATCTAGTCTGGAGAGCTCAGGTTGAAGATTGCTTGAGGAAGTACCATTTGTTTTGAGCTCTGAAGTGCGGGCTTAACTAACTAAGTGAAGCACTCTAGGCGTAACAAACAATGTGTTCAAGAAAACTGAGGAGGAAGGGACTGGGGCATTCAGAATACTGAGGCAAAGCCAAGTTGGATGGAGGACAAAGAGAAGAGGATAATGGTCTGCCCTGAGGCTGCCAAGGTGGGGTAGCCAGATTATGCAGCCCCTTCTAGGCTACGTACTAGATTGTAGAACTCAAACAGCTGGAAAATAGCCTCTCTGACTCCAGGGTACAGCCTCTTCGATTATTATTGCGCACTACAACTAGATACATCTTTCTAAAAGACCTGCTGGAACACATCAGTTCCTAACACAAAGAAAACTAGAAAAAAAAAGAAAAAGATGATCACTAAGTAGCTCTCCACTGCCTATGAGGTCAAGGGGACTTCTTGGGCTTTGGTGTTGACTGAATTTTTTCCCCTTCAAAATTCATATGCTGAGGTCTCTACTACTCCTAGTATCTTATTTGGAAATAGGGGAAATGGGGTCAGATGTAATAGTGAAAGTCATTCTGGAGTAGGGTGGGCTCCTAATCCAAAAGGACTTGTATTCTTATAAAAGGGAAAATGTGGATTCAGGCATATGCACGCAGAGAGAGCGCCATGTAATTGCAGTTGTGTTGTCACAAGTCAAGGAACTACCAGAGCTATGAGACAGCCCTGCAACAAATCCTCTGCTAGCACTTCCAGAGGGAGCATGTCAGACTTCTGAACTCCATGGAAGGCAATAAATTTCTGTTGTTTAAGTCATTCCGTTTGTGATACTTTGTTACAGCAGTCCTAGCAAACTAGTACCGACTTTTCACTGTAAATTTTTCATTTGAGAGAAATCGAACTGTTGTCCCCAGACACACAAGAGGACTACCACTTTTCTTGTTTTCCTTCTTTCCCGACTAAAATGATCTCCACTTCTCTCTGCTTATCTGTATCAGTTCTTCCTTTTAAAACCCACCCATGGGAACCCCCTTCTCTTCTGAAGCCTTATGTAATTATTTGTTAATGTCATATTCATGCAACTTTTGTAAGCTACCTTGAATAATTTAGGGACATGATGAAGTAAAATAAATGGGTAAAAAGATGGTGTGGTGCCGAATAGCAATACTGATCATTGTCTATTATATGATACTCTGTATTTGCCATTTTGTTATGAATTTGTCTCATCTCTCCAACTAGATTGTGTGCTTCATGACCTTTCTGTACTTTGAATCCCCTAAAGTAGTTCACCAAACCCTACTTGATTGCCTGAAAGAGGCATCCCTGACCGACCTCTGGTAAAGAGTGATCTAGTTGATTTCAGGGCAGTAGCCACCATGATGCTAACTTGACTTTGTGTCAGGGGCTCCAATCCTCACTCTCGGTATCCACCTCAACATCCTGGGACCATCACAGCACCTCTCTTCCAAGGGTCTTAGGGCTTTGGAGAACTAAAAATAGACCACTATCAAAACAGATAAGAAAATTTAGGCCTGAGATATACGTATGTTAAAGTGTGTTCAATTTAGAGATGATAATATAAGAAAGAATACAACAAACAATGGATATGTCCTATTCTAGGGCTAGTTCCATTAAATATGAATGAAGAGCATGGAGCCGATAACATAAAATTGCTTTTAATCATGACTGGAAATTTTTGTTATGATTCAGACATGGGTGTCAGTTTATTTTTTGCTGCTTTTTCAAGGCATATGAAATTCAAAATTTTGTGTTCCTAACTACTTATTTGTTAAAGTGCATCAGAAATATAAGGTGATTAATACTTTATGGTAATATTACCTTAACTGAACTACCTAGAGACATATGTTAGTGTGTAAGTAGAATATGGTTAACCTGATATTTAAAAGAACATTATTTCCCCTTCAGTTAAGAGAAAAAGTCAAATGATGCTAATGGTAATAGTTAAATACAATATCCATAGCAAATGATTGTTTTCATTTGTGGTAAGGAGCCTTTGGAGTATGTTTGGAACTAAGGCATTTACCTGACTCTAATTCCAAAATAGGCATAAACTCTAACAATTTTAATGACTGTTAGGTAGATTGTGCCCACAATATATTATCTCCAAAGCCACCTCTACATAACATACATCCATCTTAAACATTGAGTTTAGAAAGACAAACACTGTCTTCCTTCTATGTGGAATCTAAAAAAAACCAAACTCATAAAAAACAGAGATCAGATTTGTGATTGCCAGAGGTGGGGGTGGCAGGTGGGGGAATTAGGTGAAGGTGGTCAAAAGGTACAAGCTTCTAGTTATAAGATAAATGAGTTCTGAGGATGTACATCGTGACTATAGTTAACAATATTGTATATTTAAAAATTGTGAAAAGAGTCGATCTCATCACAGGGGAAAAGAAATGTAACTATATGAGGTGATGGTTGTTAACTAATCTTATTGCGGTGACCATTTTGCATGTGTATATATGTGTGTGTGTATATATATGCATACACACACACACACACACGTATATATCAACTCATTATGTTGTACACCTTAAACTTATACAATGTTTACACTCTATTTTAAGGGTTTTCCTCTTTGCTATTTATTTTCACCACTAAAATTTTTGTGCATTTTAACCCGTAATATGCTGCTATTTCATTCTGTTTAAAATATATCTAAAATATAGAGAATATGCATTAGTTCCCAGCCTGTAAAATGGCCCCCAGTGATCCCCACATCCTGATATTCATACCCTGTATATTACCTCCCTTTGAATGTGCACCAGACTTGGTGACTCACTTCTAACAAATACAGTATGACAAAAGTGACATTATACCCCTTTTGATACTAGATTATAAAAAGACTTTGGCTCCTGTTTTGGGTACAAGATCTTGCTCATTCTCTCACTCTCTCTTGAATCTTGTTCTCTTTTGCATCACCTTGGGGAAGCCAACTGCCATAATGTGAGGCTGTCCCGTGAAAAGGTACATGGGAGTGACTTTGGAAATGGATCTTCTGAGGCTTACCAAGAGCCACATGAATGAGCTTAGAGATGGATGCTCCTTCAGATGAGACTACTGCCCTGGCCGACAGCTGGATTGAAAGCTTAGGAGTGACCTTGAGCCAGAACCATCCAGCTAAGCTACTTCCAGATTCCTGATCCACAGAAACTGCTTGAACTGGTAAATGTTTGCTGTTTCCAAGCGCTGAGTTTTGGGATAATTTGTTACATAGCAATAATAACTAATACAGCATTACATTGTATGCTATGGAGTACATCAGTTTTCTTTCTGTCTTGAAATTTGCCCAGTCAGGTTTTGGGTGTTGGGAATGGGGCTGCTGACTATATTAAATTTGGTTTTCTATGGATAAATATATATTATATAGTCTAATTTTCAGTGATTGCCATAATTAACCTTAGTAGACTACAATGCCCTGTTGTGTTCTGTGTTATGTGGGTAAATTTATTTTAAAGATCTTGGTGAAATCTTAAAATGTCAAGAACCTCCATGTTTGGAATATATTATATGACTTGTTCACTCCTGCGTTCATTCCCTTTATCATTAATTCAGTTAGAAAGCATCTGTTGAAACCCTGTTATAACCAGGCATTATACTAGGCAATTCAGATACCAAGTGGAATATAACTAATCCTGCCCCCTAGAAACTTAAGGTCTAATAGGGTAGCAAACCAATGGCAATGATAACGAAGAGTGATGATTGACAGAAATAGCAGTTGGTCCTGGGTACCGTTAGCACTGAGGAGGGGCATTAGGGGGATGAGAGAAAGCTTCCTTTAAGAAGTTATGACTGGGGCACCAGGGTTGCTCAGTTGGTTAAGCGTCCAACTCTTGGTTTGGCTCAGGTCATGATCTCATGGGTCGTGAGACTGAGCCCTGCATTGGGCTCTGTGCTCAACAGGGTGACTACCTGAAGATTCTCTCCTGATGCCCTTCCCCCAACACATGCATGCACGTGCTCTCTCTCTCCCTAAATAAATCTTTTTAAAAAGTCATGACTGATTTTGAATGATAAATAGGATTTAGCCAATTAAAAGAAAGCATAAAGGAAGTATTTCAAGCAGAAGAAAGATGTGTGTCACAGCACAGAGTAGAAACAGAGTTTATGACTTGAAGGGCACTTCAGGTTGTTTATTGTAGCTGTAAGGAAAAAGGTGCGTGGTGATGGTGAGAAGAAGCTAGAGGGGCTGGCAGGGGCAGATATTAATAGGATTTGTGAAACAATTTAAAAATTCAGATAAACCAATATTTTCCCAGCAGACTATCTACATTGGAATCACCTGGAACACTCATGAAAGTTATAGGTTTTCACATTCTCCCGAACACCCATTTAATCTGATTCTAGAAACTGAGAATTAAACATGTAGTAAACTCTCCTGGTCAACGTTTCTAAAATTAATGTAACCTGAGGACTGTTTTTATAGGGAAAACAAACTGGACCTGACCACTGGTATTTCCAAATGAAATACAAACAAAAAATTGTGAAACCAATACAATTTAAATCTAGCAACACCCGTTTCAGTTGTGGGTTGTAGTTGTTTGTTGAGCTAAATCGGTGCTTCCTCAGTGACTATGACTCTGCCTCCTGTTGCAGCACTAGATCCTCAGGGTTTAGCATGTCGATATGATTATGCATCATGTAATGACGCCATTCATCCCACACTTTTTCCTATTTAAACTCCTATGTATTCTAATTTATACAGCCTACTTTGATGTCATTTGACCTTCCCTTAAGAATGCATTGAAAATTGAATCTATGTAATCATTAGGATTGTGTATTTATGAGTGACCAAAACCCAAATACTTAATTTAAACAGGATAGATGTTTCTTACTCTTTCATATATGTCTGGGAAGGTGCTGTAGTTTGGTATAGTCTCTACGGCCTCAGAGACCCAGGCTTCTTTTGCACTATCATGTTGCTTGGCCCTAAATGGTCCTAAATATCTCACCAACTAAGAAGGGTACTCCAGCTTCCGGCATGAGAATATATTCTACTCAGAAGAATAGAGAAAAGTGAAGGAAAAGGACATGCTTTCTCTCTTTAAGGACATTCCCCAGAGGTTACATGTACCACCTTCAATTATAGCCTGTGGTCACACCTAGCTGCGAGGGATACTAGAAAACATAGGCTTTCTTAGAGGCTGCCTTGTGGTTCTGTTACTGAGGAAAGGGAAACAACTGATTATTGACAGATTATTGGTAGGCAACTTGCAATCTATGATACACGTCATTATTGTTTTTGTCATTAGCCCACAACACAAGTAGTTATGCTATTTTTCATGCATGCTATCGTAAACATAAAAATAGACAAGGACACTGAGTGAGGGAGTCATTGAAATCATCCAGAATATTTTCCATGTTTAAATTGTCTTAGATCATCATGAAAGTGAAAATACAAATGTAAAAATATTTTCAGTCATGAAATCCGTGACAAAATGGGACCCAGCTTAAGCAAAACTACCAGTGTTATGAAAATCATGAATTTAAAAATCAATGCTAGATGATGTAGACCATTAAAGAATTTCAACTAAGTTTATGTTAACAACATTAGTTCTCAAAATGTGAGGTCTATGGAGAGCCAAGCCCAAATCTTGAGGGATTTGTGAGAGAGAAAATATACCCCTGCGCCAGTGAACGTACACACACACACACACACACACACACACACACACACACACACAGGAGTTGGGAAGGGAGGGGCAGAGGGAGAGTGAGAGACAGAATCTTAAAATCTTAAGCAGGCTCCACGCCCAGCATGGGGCTTGATCTCACAACCCTGAGATCATGACCTGAACCTAAATCAAGAGTCAGTTGCTTAACTGACTGAGCCACCTAGGTGCCCCAGGGGATTTGCTTTTTAAAAAGCATATGAATTTATCTCCTGTTTTGTGATCTAAACAGCAGAAAGTAAAGTTTGATAAGATCTCTGTGGAACTGTATAGAAGGTAAAGGGAGAAAACATTTTAGAAGGCATAGGTTGCAAAAGTTGACAAATACTGCTTTAGAAAGACTACTCTGATATGAGTGTGAAAAATCATTTGAAGATAAAACTGGTAGGAAGGAGTCCAATAAAGAGGCTGTCACAGTTATTCAAAGTAAAAAAATGAAGGACCTGAACTGTCACTGGAGTGGAAATGAAGAGCAAGTCTGTGTTGACTTTACATCTTCTGGCTTGGACCATGTGAATGGGGATGGTCTTGATATTTACCAAGTCATTGAACACAGAAGGAGATACAGGTATCCTTTACTCTTGTACCAAATGATTTTTGTTTGTTTCAACTATGAATCACACACTGTTCTACATACTGGGAATATTGTGTGAACAAAATGAATTTGATCCCTGCCCTCTTGGAACTAGCACTCTAGTGATGGAAAAAAACGTATGAGCAAAAAAATTATTGAATTACAAGTTGTGGTAAAAAGAATAAAGGGGAAAACTAGTGTGCTAAGAGATAGTGAGGGGATTTATATATAATAGTGTTACTGGGGAAAATGGTTTTTAGACGTTTATTTTTTAGATGATTATGGAATATCTTCTTAGAAAAGTCCCAATGCAATGTATACAGAGAATGGAACTAGGAAGAGAAGCTTGTCTTAGGGTTAAAGACTTGGGTTTCATCAGTAGACTGACATTAGTTAAAACCATGGATCTCAATTATGACCCAAGAGAAAATGTATAGGGTTATCAAACTGTCAAATACTTAAGAAGAGTGTTTGTTGAGGTAGATTTTCAAGGTATCTGATTAATTTTAATCTGAGAATGTTACTTTTTTCCATCAGATCAGTACAGGTTTAAAAATAATCCCAAAGAATTTTCAGTTAATTATAATATTAGCAACCACAAAAATGGTTACCAATGCAATGTGCTTTCAGAAGTTCCATTTGGTAAGTTTGTAAGACTGAGAGACAGTTAAGTTTAATGCTTAAAAAGTGCAGAATGTTGTGAGAGCTGCCTGGTTTCAAATGTAGGCTTCAGCACTTACTCTGACCAACTTAAAATTTTTCATCTTAGTTTGTCTCTCTGTGAAATGGTGATAAGCCTTGTACATTTATAGTGAGAAAAAAATGAGAAAATGCAGACCAAGTCTGTAGCACACTGTATGTGCTCAATTTAAAAGTGGTGGCAACTCCAAATATTATTTTTTAAAGATTTATTTATTTTAGAGAGATAGCACAAGTGGGAAGGGCAGGGAGAGGGAGAGAGAATCCCAAGCAGACTCCACACTGAGCATGGAGACCGAAGCAGGGCTAGATCTCACGACCCCGAGATCACGACTGAATCTGAAACCAAGAGTCCAATGCTTAACCAACTGTGTCACCCAGGTGCCCTCAAATATTATTTTTAATGCTACACATATTACTACTTGTGGCAGTAGTAGTAGTTAGTAACAGTAGTAGTAAAAATTGTTCTGTGACAGCTTTCTGAGAATCTGTGGGGTATTTTGGGCTATAGAATTATCAATATTCTGATATTTTCCAGTTACTGCTTTAGTTTTTCATGTGACCACAAAGGAGATATGTGGGTTTTTTTCTGTTTGAGATAGGGAAAAGGGAAAAAGAAAGAGGATGGTGAAAACACTAAAAAACAAGGTCAACCAAACAAACACATGCCTTCTGCCGAACTAAAAATCTTAGGATTTTTCAAGATTCCCTTTTGCTCCTGGAACTTCGGATGTGTGGTATTGCTAAGAAATGTGAAGGTTTCTCACCCTGAATAAATGTGGAGATTATTTCTTTACTGCTCTTTCTTTACGGATGTGAGGGCGATCTGGCCGCGATTCTGTCACCCCGTGATCACTAGGGTTGATTCGGCTGATCTGGCTGGCTAGGCGGGTGTCCCCTTCCTCCCTCACCGCTCCATGTGCGTCCCTCCTGAAAATTCAGGCTCGGTTGAAGAGGACGACTTTCCCCGATAGAGGAGGACCGTCTTTCAGTCAAGGGTATATGGGTAGCTGCGCTCCCCTGCTAGAACCCCCACACAAGCTCTCAAGGTGCACAACCTCACAACACTTGTCTTTTGTCTTTTGATAATAGCCATTCTAACAGGTGTGAGGTGATATCTCATTGTGGTTTTGATTTGCATTTTGCTGATGAGGAGGAATATTGAGCATCTTTTCATGTACCTGTTGGCCATTTGCATGTCTTCTTTTAAGACATGCCTATTCACATCCTTTTTCCATTTTTTAATTGGGTTATTTTCATACATATTTTATAATTCATATGTTGAAATCCTGACCCCTACTGTGATGTTACCAGGAGGTAAGGCCTTTGAGAGGTGATTCGGTCATGAGTGTGGAGCCCTCATGAACAGGATTTTGTTGTTTGTTGTGATGTCAATCTCTCTCTTAGAGGACTCTAAAATCCTCACACTAAAATCAACAAAATGTAGCTAATACAGAGTTTCCCAGATGTTGGATCATAGAATAGCACTGATACGGGAATATTTTTATTGGAAGTGAGGAAAATAATGTTTTTTCTAAATTTAATTAAGTATTTGCTCCTATGTGTTATATTTATCTTATTATTTCTTTTTAAAGTTATGTTGCAATATACTGATGTTACGATATAATTCTAAGCAGTAAGTTTAGAATAAGGCAGCAAAATTAAAAGCTGGCAATTGGCCCTAACATTTTTTTGGAACTTTTACTGGTCTATTAAATTTATAAGTCTAGGAACTATTTACCTAATGCAGATAAACAACCGGAAAAATTTTTCTACCTTATCAATGCTATTAGTTCCTTATTGCTGATGTAATAAATTGCCACAAACTTGGTGGCTTACACCAACAAACATTTATTATCTTGCTGTTCTATAGGTTAGAAGTCTGAGTCTCACTGGGCATCAACGTCAAGGTGTTGTGAGGGCAGCGTCCTCCTCTAGAGGCTCTAGGAGAGAAAAGGTCTCCTTGGCTTTGCTTTTACCTGACTTCCAGAGGTCTCCTGCGTTCTTTGGTTTGTATCTCCTTCCTCCATCCTCCAAGTCACTAACAGTGGATTGAGTCTCCTGCCACGTCATATTACTACAAGCTCTTCCTTCTTTACATTTCTTTGTCAGACCCATTTCTTCTGCCTTGCTCTTTCACTTTTAATGGTCCTTGTGATTACATTGGGCCACCTAGATAATCCAGGGTAATCTCCCTGCTCTAAGATCCATTGATGAGCTACCTTAATTCATCCACAGCCTTCATTTTACATTGCCATATGACCTTACATATTCATAGGTTCCGAAGATTAAGGTATGGACCTCTTTTGTGTGTGTGTGTGTGTGTGTGTGTGTGTGTGTGTGTGTGTGTGTGCAGGGGTTGGGGGCATTATTCTGTCTACCACATTAACGAACTTAGTCTAAACAGCAACTGAGAGAGAAGTATTAATGTGGTTTAATTTTGATTATTTCCCTAGGATGAATTATAAGCATTGAAATTGCTGGATATATGCATATTGTAGACGTTTTGAAGCATATTTGGCAAATTGCTTTGCAAAAACCATTGCAAATTATTACACAAAATATTATATCAAATTAAATTTAGATTCTAAGAAGCATTATTATTTTATGTGCCATTAAGGAAGAAAAAGCACTGCCAGTTAAACTGTGACAGTATTTTTTATCACTTAGAATTTTTTTTTTATATTTATTTAAAGAATTTTCTTAAATTGACTTGGCCTTGGGTATTTATTACACATCGCGACAATATGAAAAGCTATGGCCAAGCTCACTCAGTCACAGGTAATGCCAACCCCGTCCGAAATCCTGCCTGCTGAGAGTGATTTAAGACATCATTGATTAGATGGTACATTTTGATTTCAGAGATGTTCAAATGTGCATGTTGGAATCAATGAAATGCAATATATATAGAATCAGGAGATCCTTATAACGTGGTGATTTAACATTCTTGATTCCCACTCTTCAGTACTAGCTGAGACAGTTTGTGATGGCAGGTGATTTCATCTTTGCTGAGACATATATTGCACGTTTCCTGTTTGGTCACAGACCCAGTACCTCAGCTTGTGAATGAGCGTGGTGAGGTATGCACTGAATTCACATAGCCGTGAACGCACCCGTGCAGCAACTCACACTCTCCCTGCCACTCTGCACCTAAATTTAAGAATATGCAAAGATTTCCTGTAACCTTCAGAATGTCAAGTGTGTGGTGGGCAGTTAAGAAAAATAGTATATATTACTTAGGGGGGAAATAGGCCTTCAAAAAACCTGCTTGAATGATTAAAAAATAGCTACCATTTATTTAGGGCTTATTATGTGCCAGGTAGTATGCTAAGGGCTCTGTCAATATTTCCCCATTTAATCTCTCACAACTAACAACCTTGCAGAGAAGATATAAATATGCCCCTTTTAGAGCTGAAAAAAGTGAGTCTTGGACTAGGTAAATGATATGTTCCCGGAAACATGGCCAGAAGGGCAGAGCTGGGCTTTGAACCCTGGTTTATTTGAATCCAATCACTGTACTATTCTACCTTCGATATTAATTATATTGATTGTTTCTAGGCAAATAAATCACTGCTTCCAACTTACTGAAATTACATTAAAGTTGGGGGAATTTTTCTGTCTCTACTGTAATTCATCTTTCTTACAGGATAATGCTTTTAAGATAACTCAGGAAAACATACTTTATGAAAATGAGAGCAAGCTTCAAGGAGTAACATCACAAAATACAGATTTATTGTTTTTTCCCTAAACTGAAAATGGCTAAAATCTACTTCCCAAGGACATCCCTGCTATCTCCAAGTACCATTTGGAAAACATCCATTCTACATCATGACTTACACAATAGTATGTATATTGTAAAGTTTTTTAGTTGGTAGAATGTTTTTGCTAAGTATCTGTTCAAACCACTTCTTTGAAAAAGAACTCCACAAATTAGAAATAGTTATTATATATTGAAATATAGAGGAAACTGATATTGGTGCTGTATTTAATCTTAATAAATAGGTGAACACTTCTAAACTCTAGAAATTTAACTTTCATATAATAAACTGAACTGAAGTTATGATTTTCAAAGAAATCTGAAAAAAACAGCCTGATAATCTCTTCCTACATATCATTGGTATACAGCATTCTGAACAATCACTAACATTTACTCTCTAATTTAGTAGGCAGACCTTCTTTTCTTTTTGTTTCTCCACCTCCCCAATTCTCAGCATCCTTACCACTAAGGAGTTCTCCATCTTGACCGTATATTGGAATCACCTGGGGGAACTTTAAAAAAATACTAATGTCTGGGTCTCACCCCTGAAGCTTATGATTAAGTAATTGGGAGTGTGACCCGTGCAGCAGGATTTTTAAGAGCTCCCCAACCATCAAAAGATGATTCTAATGTGCAGCCCAAGTTAAGAACCACTAACAAAAGGGTTAGATAATAGAAAACACATCTGTGAGTGTGTGAAAGAAGGCTGATTCTAATGGCTTAATAGTGATACTTTTGAATTAGTTACAGATTTTGACATATATATTACATCTGTTCCTAACACCATAGATAATTGAGATTTAGTTATGTTGCTAAATACTGTAGGCAGGTCATGGACCAAGAAATATAACCAGATCATTATCTCATTGTAACTCTGCTCCTAAAATTATCTTATTTGTTTCTGGAATTCTGTAACAAATTTGTGTTTTTCAATGGTGAAATTCAATGGTACTACTGTCTTGGGGGAGGGCAGTGGGAGTGTATAGTAATAAGATTTAAAATTTATAACTTACCATCTTGGGCAGAAATCACGGCCAATTTCCTTAAAAGGCAATTTGACACACTAATAAAACTTCTGCCAAAATAATCTTTTGCAGGGCCAAAGTAACTTTAGGTATGATAAACTGGCCCCAATACATGAATTTATGAAACAAACAATTGTAATAGGCTATCTGTCCTTCTGATACTGCTGTTTTCTCTAAAAACACACACAGGAGAAAGCAAGATTTTGTATAGCGAGTGGTAGAGATGCAGCGAGGCCCCGATTAATAATAATTTCCATTGATACAGAATTTTATAATTTTTTTAAAGCTTCTTCACAATGAAGTTCTTTATTTGGTTTCTATGGTGATTTAAAGTCACCTCACTTCATGGTAATATTCTTTCTTAAACAAATGTTTTTACAACTCAAGCAATGTACTAATGAGGTAATTTAAAAGAAAATTCATGATTGGTTGATTAGAAGCTATCATGATGCTGTCGAGAAGCATAAGGTAAGTCACTATGATGTTTATATCTGGTGTTATCGCTGTTTCTAATTAGCATATTTACCTTTGGTTCAGACTCTACATCATTATACATCAATACTCCACTTTACATAGCTCCTTAGTGTTATGTCTTCTAAATAGACAATTGGCAACCGCAATAGCAAACACTCCGTAAGAGGAAAATATGACCTCTTAAGAGGAAAGTGTCATCTACTGGGATTTGATGTCAGCGAATGAATATTCATTCAAATAAACATCTGTTACTTCCACAAGCCACTGCAGTAAATCAGTTTAAAGAAGCTATACAGAGATGAATATCACATCACCTTCCCTCACCCCAAATCAATCTTTTTAAAATGGGATCTCTTTTGTTTGGATTTGACATCACACATACCACGCTAAAACTCATTGTAGCTACTTAGCTTAGGCAATAGCGAGCCTGTGCACGTGCTCCTGATGGCGGCCCCTGATAGTGGTTTTGCTTATTCCCTATCTGCTGCACCCAAGTTATGCGGTTTATCGAGTTATGTGGTTGTGGATGCTGCAGTGTTGATCCTTATGTTTAGTCTTTAACAAACAAGTGCTTGCTTTTGTGGCAAATTGTGTGCAATGCTCTCTCTCTCTCTACACATATATGCACTGTTTTGCTAATTAGACTAAGTGTGTTCAGATTAAATCATTAATCCACACACTGTACCAGACTAGGCACAAATTGCCTGGTGATGGTGAGAATTTTCTCTAGACAACTCCTATTAATGACTCACTATTATTTTTATACATGTACATGGTTAAATGCACAAATGTAATTTATCAGTGTTTTAGTGTTTTTTTTCAGAAACTGAGAAACTTCAGTGTTCTATAAACATTCCCTTTGCTGACATTAGGCACAAATGAACTCTTTCTTATTCTAAAGTGAAGAGTCTAATTAATGTTAAAATTCTTAAATCTAAATTTGGAATTATTTTTTTAATTTAAAAGAAAATGTTGAATTTCAACATGAAATGCTTTGTATTTAAGATCTGGCAGTCTCTTCTAATATTGAATTGATGGAGTGCCAAAATTTATTTTCATAATGTCTTACTTTTTAAGAATTAGTCCACTTTGGGAGACTTTGCTTCTATTAAGAGTCATTGTCCTGCATTTACCACACTAATAAAGGACAATTTTGAAATAACTTCAGTTGTTTTCCTTTCATGGAAGTGCAGAGAGAGAGTGGGATGATATATACATTTGCTTAATAAATACAATAATTTATTTTTAAAATATTTTTATTTATTTGAGATAGAGAGACACACAGAGGGAAAGAGAGCACGAGTGGGGTGAGGGGCAGAGGGAGAAGCAGACTCCCCACTGAGCAGGGAGCCTGATGCAGGGCTTGATCTAAGATCAATACCTGAGCCGAAGGCAGATGCTTAACCGACTGAGCCACCCAGGTGCCCCTAATTATAATAATTTAAAATTTAGGTCAACATTATAACAGGCTAAAAGGGATAGTAGGAAAAAAGAAAAAGGGACAAAGGAAGAGAATGGCATGAAGAAGGAGGATGAACTAGGGAGAGATTAGCAGAAGAAAAATTGCCCAGAAGGACCACAAATAATTTCTGATTGTTATAGAGCTTCGTACATGTCTCTTTCTCACTGGGCAGTCTTTGTCAACCCCACTATCAAAGCCATCCCCTCGGGATGCCGAAAATCACAGCACTTCCCCCATTCTTTACGGACTGTCAACATCTCCAGCCTGTCCCCAAGGTCCCAATCCTTACCCTTCTGACTGTGAGGCCAGTGACGTTATTGGTTCCTTCTCTCTTCCCTCCCATCTGATCCCTGGAAATGACAGTTATTTAGAAGTAGCATAGCATAGTGGTCAAGAGCATGGGTTTCCTGGCCAGGGCCCATCGTTTAGTAGTCAGATGACCTTGGGTAAGTTACTTTAATCTCTCTTGCCTCAGCTTCCTCATCTGTAACATTAATATATAATCATAGTACCTGCCTTAATGAGGCTATTGAGAATATTAAATGAGTCAGTGTATATAAAATACAGTGTAAAAGAGAATGCTTATTATTCAACAAATATTTTTTTGAGCTTCAAAAGAGTGCTAGGCACTGAGGATACCTTTGTGATGGCAGGAAGAGAAAGAAACCAATATCTTAAGTACCCTAGCTGGAAGGTTAAACTCTGAACTCTCTTGTCCTAAAATAAATAGATAGATAGATAGATAGATAGATAGATAGATAGATAGATAGATAAATAAGAATAACTTGCTGCAATGCTAAAAAATAATTCAATTGCTGTTTTTTTAACCATGTAATTATCCTAAGATAGAACTTGTTTTCCAGCTGCTCGAGCGGTGCCCACTTCTTCAGCACCTGCTTTGTGCGTCTGTATGTGTCTGAAGGACGTCCTATCCACGTTCAGAAATAACAGTTTTCTTATTTGTTGAATAGCTACTTAATGTTTGTTTGTGGAGTAAGCCTATAAATCCCTCTCCTACGTCCTCTGGCTTCTCCTCGAATGTTTTTGAAGGCAGTAAAAGCACAATTCTAAGGCATTGCTTATTACATGAAGAATAGGTGAATGAAATTCTGCCATTGTTTTTCAGGCAGGAAACTCCTGTTCTTGGACAGTGAAAGCCTCCCTCTTAAACCATTCTGCTAGATTATAAACCTGACAGCAAAGATGGTTTCATATCTTATTTGGCACATATCTTCTAACACTGTGCTTTGTCCTTTAAAAGTCATTTGTTATATTTGTTAAATGAGTAAATAAATTCTCAGCAATGCAAATAATTGTATTTCCTAAGTTCCATTTTCTGAGGGTTTTGGTGTGGGTGGCAAAATGGCCCTAGGTAAGTTATGGACCTTTTTTTTTTTTTTTAATTTTTCTAGGGGAAAGAAAAAAGTAAGTTTAGAATTAATCTGACCAGGAAGTGGGAATCTCATCTGGTGTAAACAAACTTATTAAAAATAACATTGATTATTTTCTTCACAAAACTTCAAACAACTAGAATTTCTGGGGTGTATTTTCCCACTTAACTTAGTAGCTGGTTTGGATGCATATATATTCTTATAGCCAAAACAGCTGGGGGTGGGGTGAGGTGGATATGGAGCAGAGTGGCTGGTTACGGTAGCCTTTATTTAAGAAAGACGTTCAGATTTTTAAAAGCCAAATTGCATTTTAGCAGTTAATCAACTTGTGTGGATACATATGGCCTTAAATCATTGCTGGCATAAGTCTTGACATGAAGCACTGTTAGTGTTTTAAAAAGCACTACCAGCCATGTGAGTTTATTCAGTTTGTTCAACAGCATTTACTTATACGATAGCATAAATCATACAGATTCCAGAATTGGAAGGAATCTCTGGACTCTCTCATTTTGCTGATGAGGAAACTGGCATCCAGGCGGCTGAAGCAATGTAATCAGAACGAAAACCCCAAGATGCCAGATTTCTGGGTCAATGACCACAATGTTCTGATTAAGAGCTAGAGAAAGTTGAACCAAATATTTAACAGTTTTATTTTTCCATCAGTCCCTTTAAATATCTCTGCCAATGGGTCTGAGCTTAATTGAGATTGATTGATTTTAATCTTCATTGGTAACATTTAGCTTTATGGGCACATAACTTGATCTCTTCTTTGTAGACATTGTATAAACAGGGAAAAAATGTTGCTGCCCTACTGTATTTGTAGAAAAGAATATAAGCCAATATTCATTCTCTGACCGTGGTTCTATTAGAAGTTTGGTGAGAAAATGTGGTCATTGTTTTCCTGACATGTATTTCAGAGGTTAGGGTCACATGCCAAACACCCTTGATTTATTTCAATGTATGGTCCTATTGTCCTTTGATTTATCTAAATACTTTTGGACTCCTCTATTGTTGGCATATACTACTTTTCATAAAAATCAGGCCCATAAGAATATTAGGCAGTGTAAAAAGATTGCTTCTTGTTGTTGTTGTTTTTCTATAACTTTCCCTTCAATTGACTTTGAGTGTGAAGGGAACTTGGCCATCCATCTATTCATTCATTTATTCATCCAGGAATTATTTACTGAATATTTTATGCTAGGCACTATATTGGATATAAAAATCAGATATAGTCCCTGTTCTCATTCAGAGAAAATGGAGAGAAAAATATTAAGGAAGTAATCACACAAATAAGTATTTATTTAGAAACTGTGGTATGTTAGAATATATATAGGGTATTAGGAGTGATTCTAATAGTATTACCAAATTTATATCCGTGTATCAGAGATCATTCTCATGCTCTCAAGGGTGAGAAAAGACTATTAAAAGAACTTTCTGATGACTTCCTTTTGACATCTTTACAAGAGCTGGTGATTTGGGAAATTGGACTATATGCCCTGGTGGATATGACAGTATTGTAGAATGGGGACAAAATTCCAACGTTCTGTATATAGTTCTGTCAAGAGCTACCTTTAAGTCTTCAGGGAAGTTATTTAGTATCTCTGAGTCCAAGCTGGTTATGCTATTTACCTCCACCACACAACTGAGTATATATTTTTTTTTTTTTTAAAGATTTTATTTGTTTGACAGAGAGACAGCCAGCGAGAGAGGAAACACAAGCAGGGGGAGTGGGAGAGGAAGAAGCAGGCTTATAGTGGAGGAGCCTGATGTGGGGCTCGATCCCACAATGCCGGTATCACGCCCTGAGCCAAAGGCAGACGCTTAACTGCTGTGCCACCCAGGCGCCCCTGAGTATATATTCTTACTGAAAATTATTTGTCACCTTTTTAAATCCACTCATATCACTCTGTAATGTTTATCTGAGTTATTTTGGGACATTATAATACAGAGAAGTTAAAATACGCACTCTGACATTTTACTAGGCATACCTTCGAGATCTTTTATAAACTATGACAAACTTCTAGAATTTGAACCTGAAAAAACTGAAGTATAACTCTCAACATATTTAGATAATATCCCCATTTTAAATATATTGTTTTACTTCTTCAGTTATAAAGACATTCAACTAAAATGTAAACTTGCTTATCATGTCAAAATTAAACTACATTCTTTGCAGCCCCACATTAAAGCATAGTGTTTCCTATTAAATCTCTTCCAGGTACGTAACTACTTGTATAATATAAAAGAGGTAGCCAGAATCACAAGTAAACAGGCCTTTAACCTGAAATGATTGTTTGCATATTTCTTCCAAATCTCTTTTATACATTTTCCAGACAATCATATTGCACATTTTGTTTTCTGAAGCATAAAGCATACACTTAACCTGATTTTACACTTGAGATATACTGTAAAGCATCTCAGAAAAGTTTAAGTGACATAATGTTAAGTAAAAACATCAGTTAAAAAGATGACGCACAACATCTTTTGTTAGTCTTATTAACTAAGCAGGACATGAGCTGATTTCATAGAAAAGGATTACCATGAGAAGGAAATCATGGCCGAAATGATAGTTATAATACTCACTATTTTATATTCATGTATATTCCATCGAGTGAATGGACCATAATTTACTAAAGCATAGCCTTATGTTGGACAGTTTGAGTGGTTTCCATTTTTATATAGTATAAATTACACTGGGATAAACATTGTCAGGCATATGGCATTTTTTAATATTTTGGATTATTTCCTTAGGATAGATTCCCAGAAGTAGAATTACTAGGTTAAAGGGTATGCACATTTTTATGACTCTTGAAACACATTGCCAAATTGCTTTCCAAAAGAAGGTTGTATCAATTTACAATGCCACCAGCAATATAGGAAAGTGCTCTTCTCATAATATTCTCACAGGTATTTGGCATCATAGAATTTCCAGATTTGCAAATTTTGTGGACAAGAACGTAGTACCTCACTTTAATACATTTCTTAGTGCGGTTTTTTTTGTTTACTTTTTGTTTTTTTAAGGCAACGTACTGTTGAATAACTTTGAATTTCTGACATGTTCTTTAACTGTCTATGCTGATTTGATAATTTTATAAGCCTCTACAGAATTACGTGTGATCATATTAAAACTTATTCATAGTACAAACTTCTGTTTTGTTGTTTCGGCTTGGTGCGTGTAGGTTATGTCTGTCAGGAAGCAGCTGAGGGTTCAGTTTCTGTACCTGGTCAAATACTTTCTGGTGATTTTTTTTCCTTTTGGTTTTTAGCATAACATATCATAACTCCTTTTTATCTACATTAAGTATGTAAGTTATTCTAATTTTTCTAAGGAGTGACTTTTAAAAAACATAACTCTTGAATTCATCTGCAATTTATATTGATGTATGGTATAAGGCATGGATTCCAAGTGATCTTTTTTCTGTAGCAGTAACTAGTTATGTCAATATCATTAGTTGAATAAGTCTTCATTTTTCTGTGTTTTAGGTGAAGTCTCATTTGTTGCATATTAATTCATCTAATTCTTATTTACGTCTTCTGTTTCAGTGATCTATCTACCCTTGAGCCGGTGCTTTTTTTTTTTTTTTTTTTTTTTTTTTTTAATGTAGAGTTCCCCCAAATGGCTTTCTAAGGATTTTAAAAAATGGTCTTGCCTTTTTTAAAAATATCAACGGGAAAATCTTGACAAATTCTAAAGCAGTCTGCTTGAATTTTCATTTCTTTTAATTTATAAATAACAATTTTAAAAAACCTGTTCATAAAATTTTTTTAAATTAAAAAAAAAGTTCTCTCAGAATTTTCACCAAATGTACGCCTCTGCAATTATTCACATCTCTTTTTTCATTATAAAATTAGTACCTGCCTATTTAAAAATCATTAGAAAAATACTGAATATAGAATGAAAAAGGTTATTCATAGTTGCTTGAAATATAAGCTTAGTCAACCTTTCGGAGAGTGTTCCTTTCAGATGGTTTTGTCTTGCTGGTTGTAACGATGTGGGGCATCGTGGAGAGATATTTATTGAGCACTTACTCTGTCCCAGATACCTTACCAGGCATTGGGTCAGGCTCTGACCTCACAAAATAGACAACTCCTGCCCTCATTAACATTTTATCATAATCCATTCTTGTATTTTGCATTCTCCTCATATATCTTATTTTAATAACTGCAAATTTCATTGTGTCGTATGAATTACTTTGAGTAATAATTTTCCTAGAATTGGACATTTCCAATTTTTCAATGTTATTTTTTCCACATTTAGAATGTTTCCTTAAGATCCGTTTCTTGAAATGGAGAAAGTTGGTTAAAGGGCGTGAACACATTTAAGGTTTTTGACACAAACTTCCAAATTGCTTTTTAAAAGGCACTTTCACTGCCACTGGAAATGAACAAAAGGAATTTTTTTAATCAATTTGCCTGCAGTGATTATAATCTCTAAAAGTTGTTTCTGTTGTTTTGATTAGTTTTAATTTTCCTTTTTTGATAACTAGCAAGGTTTGAGGTTTTTTTTTTTTTTAAATAAGGTTAAACAAACGTAGTTCTTTGAAAATTTTTCTGATCATGTTTTCGCTCTATCTAAGATGCTTATGTTTTATTTTCATGCGTATGAGTTCTTTATGGAATAAAAGACATGAGCCTTTTTAGTCTCCTTCAGAGTTATCTCAAAGGAGAAAAGCAAAACAATCACTGAGTTTGGGGCCCTGAAGTACTTGAAGTCAAACGGAGGCTTACACACCTTTCCATTTCCAGGGCCCAGCCTAGAGTCAGGCAAACAGCAGGCTTTCCATCCCTGGCCCAGTGGAGGAGCACACAGGTGTCAAGCAGAGCATTGGATTCTGTGGGCCCAGAGACGCTGACAGTGACAATGGCAAACATGGCTTCTTAAACAAGCCTGGGCCAAGAAATGACTTCCTAGTAAACCAATCCATTTTTATGGGTAGAAAGAAAAAAAATTTATAGCCAGAGAGCAAAAGGATACAAGTAACTGGGTAGCATCTGAAACAGTCTGAGAAAAAGAAAGGGGTAAAATGAAGGGATAGTGAGTGGAAAGAAACAAACAAAAGCATTTGGAAATCAACAAAACAAATTAAGTGTTGATTCTATATCTATTATGTTGTGAGGTATGTTGCTATGGTGGGTTATTTAAAAAGACAAGGAGCCTCACCAAAGTTTATGTAATTCACCAATTCAGAAACTTCGTAGGCAGCTCAAATGATATATTCCTGTAAAATTCTTGGTTATATACACATATCCTTGAGGTACATATAGGACACTAAGACTCACTGGAAGGTTCAGGAGAAAGCATCTCCCAAACTAAGGAATTCTGGGGCCTGCCCTCTCTGCCCTTATAGCGACAGGTCCCTTTTGGTCACAAAATCTGGGGGAAAAGGGGAGAGAAGGTAATTATAGCACTATCTGCTGCCATTGGATCTAGAATCTTTCCTCTTACCCCTGCCTCTCTCAGGGTTGTGAGTGAGAAGCTGGCAGGACCCCATACCAACAATAAAATAACAGGAGACCGAGAGGGAACACACTTCTTGTAGCTGGTGTCTGCTTTGTGGTACTCTCTTGAGGGGTCATATGGGAAAATTTTTATTACATACTTTATGGAATAATTTGCATTAGGTCAAATTTTTATGCCCTCAAGAGTGCCTGTTAGACATGATCCCTGATTTCAGGGGTAGACATGGCAAAATGAGAAAGATAAAATAATTACCAAAAAAGGGGTGTCTTGTGAGGAAGAACTTCATGTTAGAAACAATTCATAAATTTACAAGTTGCTGCTGATCAAGATGGTGATGGGACCTTACCTTGGAGATATGTGGGCTGGAAAGAATCATTTGAATGACACCTTTAGTCAGGTGAGTAAAGGCAGCTGGGTACCTAATATTTTGGGGGCAGGCCACTACTCTCCCTAACCTGAAGGAGCCACTCCTTCTCTTTATGGTGACTTTACTTCTCTTTATGGTAAGTACTGTTTATTGAACATGTATTACGTCAGGTGCTTTGCCAAGAGCATTATCTATACTACGACCTATTCATTCCTCCAGGCCCAGTTCACTGTTCTTTTACCCCACCCATGACTTATACCCCAAGCTGAATGAATAATGCCATTACTGATTAATTGATGATTAATAATGTTCTACTCATTCTGTTCACTCCTCCAACGCAGCACTTCTTTCCATAGCCAACATTTCTAACTGTCCCACTACCTACTAAGCTTGATAAGACCAGTGCCCGTGTTTTATTCCAATTTCCTAGCATCTGGTAGTTCTTAAGTACCATATTCTGTTGAATGAATGTTGAGTGGAACTTCATGACTTCAAACTCATTGAAGAATCATGAAATTGTTGAGCAGGAGAGCACTTGGAACCTTTGCTAGTTACAAGCTTCTTCACATGAGAAAAATTAAGTTAGAATAAGTAACTTGCCTGAGGTCACATAAACCTGGTGGAATGAGATTAGAATCCAGTTCCCTTGCTTTTCAGCCCAGGATAGATGCTACCAAAACAACTAAATATCTTTGTTTCCCAATCTCCTGGCCCCACCCAAGTCCTATCAGCAATTGGCCTTTGCACCTTCAGGCCGTTTCCGTGATACACATTTTCTAAAAGACCCCACCTTTATGTATAGCTTTTCTTTTTTGTAGCTCCCCATTCCAAGCAAAGCCCAAACTCCAAATTGGCTGGCTTGCACTGTAGCATCAGTGTAAAAGTTGGGGTGGGGGGACTTCTGTCTATATTTTTACTAACAAGCTCTTTCCACAAGCACCCTTTGATCCACGCAAATCAAAAATGCTTGTCAACGCACACACCATGCTCTTTCTTCACCATCTCTTGAGACACGATGTTCATTCTGACTAGAGTATCCTTCCTCCTTACCAACCTGACGAACTTCAATGATCTGTTCCCCCTCTGGACGGGGAGCTTCTGGCAGAGAACTGAGAGAACTGGCTTTAGTCTCACACAGCATTTGAATGAGTGGATTTTGTGACCAGCACCTAGCAGCATAGCCCTCAATAAAGTTCACTGTATAACTCTGTTTGGAAAATTACAGAAACGTAACTTACTCTTCAGGGTTGTAAGCAACCCTTAACCAAAACTTTTCTGTTTGGAGGAAAAACAAGTAAATATCTTGGCTCATTCAGTCTTGTTCTTTTTTTCCTTTTAGTCTGCTTCATCTGTTATGGCTGCCATGCTCACTCCCTCTGTGAACTGTACACTTCTCTCAGTACCCCTGCCCCTGGACACTTGTGGGAGAGGAATCCACAAATTCCTCTGGGCCTCCATCAGTGGAGCAAGTTCTCAGTAGCTGGAGGAGATCTGGGCTGCAAACAGGAAGTTTTTGTACTTCTGGCTACTTTGTGCCTGGGGCAAAAACTGCAGAGTCCACCTGGTCACTGTAAAAGAGAATGATAGAACAAAACTAACCTTCATTATCCCCATCTGAAGTTTTTTCTGTGTAGACATTCTGACCCAGTATCACTCAAGGCTTCTTTTACCAGCACTGTTGTCTAGCCTGCACATCAGAATAGCCCCGCAAGAAAGTCCCGTTTGAGCCTCCCTAACACCCTTCCTTCACTTTAAAAAATCTTGAGCAGGACATTTAAATAATGTTTTGGATTTTTAAGTTTTTAAAGCATCTGAAGGACTGTTCCCTTTGGTAGGCTGACGGCCAAAGAGAAGCAGAGATTGGTCCCCTGGTCTCTAAATCCTTTTTTCCTCCTTCAACGCCCTAGACCTCATCTTGCCCCTTTGGCTCCAAGGGGGCAAGAGGCAGCTTTCCTCCGCGGGCGTGCCTGGCCTCGTCCACGACACCCATTAGTTTCTAGCCTTCCAGGGCAGAGGGGGACTCCCGACCACGCGTCCAGGGCCCTTCCCCAGGCGTAGGTGCCTCGGGGTCCACGCAGGGCCCCAGCGCAGACAGATAGGATGTGGCCAGCCCTGGGGATGACCTCGGCGCGCCCGCCCCCAAAGCACCCCGGCCCCAGCCTGCGGGGCGGGTAGCCCAATGGGCAGCCTCGCTCCGGAGGCGGGCTCAGGCCGGAAGCCACCCCGCGGCACAGCGGCCCCACGAGACGGCGCCCGCGCCCCCGCCCTCTTCGGCACGGGCTCCACGGCCAAGGGCGGCAGGGGCCAGCCCGTTGGGTCCCCGCCGCGCTCTTTGTCCTGGCCGCGCGCGGGCGGACGCGTGCGCCCCCCGGGTGAAGGGAGGCGCGGAGAGAGCGCGCGGGAGCGCGCAGGAAGAGCTCGCGCCCGCCGGGCGCCGGGGGCGCGCGCCCCTCCGCCAGGCAAGCAGCGAGCACGCGCGCTGCCGCCGCGCCCGCCCCTCCCCCCGCGCTCGCCTCGGAACTTGCTGACTGCGCGGCCGGGAGGAGCCGAGCCGGGCGGCGGCGGCGGGAGGCCACAGCGCGCGGGGGTCTCCCGCGTCCCCTCCGCCTCGCCGGGAGCTCGCGCCCTCGCCCAGCCGAGCTCCTATCCCCCCTTTTTTCCGAAGGCGCTGGGCGGCGCCACCCTCCGGCCGGAGCCCGGCACTGCACAACCCCCTCCGACTTTCAATGTTCCACACTCCCCGGCCAGAGCCTCCTCGGCTTCTTTTTTTCCCTCCCCCCCCTTTCCCCCCCCCCAGCTGCCTCCATTTCCTTAAGGAAGGGTTTTTTTCTCTCTCCCTCCCCCACACCGTAGCGGCGCGCGAGCGGGCCGGGCGGGCGGCCGAGGTAAGGCGGCGGGGCCGGGGGGCCGCGTGGGGGGCGGCCGGGGCGGCGGCGGCGGCGGTGGGGGAGGGGGCGGGGGCGGGCAGCTTTGTTCGCGCCGGGCGCCCGCGCCGCCGGTGTCCGCGAGCCGCGGCGGGGCCGGCCGGGCTGCTCGCATCACTTGGCGCCCGGCGCGGTGAGCGCTGCCCGCGGCCCCCGCGCGGCCCTCCCCACAAAGGGCCGCGGAGCTGCGTGGCCGCCGCCGCCGGCCGCGGCTCGCCTCCGCGGGCGCGGAAATTTGTTGCACTTCTTGGGGCTTTGTTTGTTTGTTTTGCCTCTGATTTTTTTTTTTCGTTATTTTGGACAAAATGTCGGTCCGTGATGTAAAAATTGAGCGAGGAACCCTGATGGCATTGGGAGCTTTGCAGAAGGTGCAGTTTGGATTCTGCTTTTCCCAGGGTGGCAGCTCGGTCTTGGCCGGATGAATCTTCGCTGCTGGCCGTGGAAACGGCTAGAGCAGCTTGTTAGTTGATTTTTAAATTCCTAAGTGTTGTATTTAAAGGCTTACGTGCACAGAGGAGGAATCGCCACCTTAAATAAGCATATGGGCGATTAACAGGGTATGTTTTCCTCTCGGAAAGGGAATTTGGTAGCTTTGACCAATGTCAGTGTGTAAATATTTAGACGTTATTAGTGACTTTTTAACATTTTTCAGCGAGATCTGTTATTTACAGTGTGTCATATGTTATTAATGCTCGTTGCCTAAGTTCCCTGGCAAATCTGTTTCATGCCTTCTGAGAAAGTAGACAATTGATAGATTGTCCAAGGGATGGAAAAAAATGTGAGTGGGTTTTCTAACTTGAGTTCGGTAAATCCTTGAACGCTGGCGTTGTGAGACACATCACCTCCCCCTGTAACCTTGCTGTGTGATAAGTGTGAACACTTTGAAGTGTTTTTCATTAAAATACGATTTTAGGTGAATATTGAGAGAAGAAAATGCTATTGGTTTATTTCTTAGACTTAACATTTCCTTTCTCCCCCCTTTTCTCTTTAAAAGTTTTCCAAGAAATAAGTTCACCAAGATGTCCAGTGATAGGCAAAGGTCCGATGATGAGAGCCCCAGCACCAGCAGTGGTAGTTCAGATGCGGACCAACGAGACCCAGCCGCTCCAGAGCCTGAAGAACAGGAAGAAAGAAAACCTTCTGCCACCCAGCAGAAGAAAAACACCAAACTCTCTAGCAAAACCACTGCTAAGTTATCCACTAGTGCTAAAAGGTAATGTGTGGAAGGATTAAGCACATTATCAGGTTGTCTTCCAAATGTTTTTTTTTTTTTTTGGTTGTACATAAGTGGCATTGGTTCAAAAATATTTACTTCGTGATCACTTTTATTTGGACTTGAATGAGTTGTCATTCTTTAGGTGGTATATAAGCCACCTCCATAGAATTGTACTTTTAAGTGAACTTACTCTGTACTTTGGTAACTTCAGTAAGAGTGTCCTTGAGTAGAGCTTGGACTAACATTCTGACAGATTGTTTTAGGAGTTGGCAAGGAAAATTTGGTGAGCCCAAATTAGCTGGTACATTGAGGATGTTCCTTTTTATGAGTCATACTCTTCTTCATTGAAATTGACACTTCTAGAGATCAGTGTCTCTCCATGAAACTTAATGATTAGAAATGATTGTTTGCTACAAAATTTGTATAAATTCAAGGCCTTGGCTATATTTGAAAGCAGATTTAAAATTGTGCTCCAAATTTGCTTTCAGTTTTACAAACATGACTTTAAGTCATGCATCCAGGCACTACTATTTTGTAGTTAATTTATGGTTATGCCTTATATTTCTTGTGAATGCAAATAAAACCTATAAGTAGCCATTTACAATTTTGGGTGGCACTTGGCTATTGAAAACTTTCATTGTGCTTGTGACTCTTCACTCTGAAACTTGTGGATATGCTTGACATGTTAATACTCAACAGCAGAAGAAACATATTTTGTTGGGTATATATGAAAGGTCATTTGTTTCCTGTTGATTTATGTTATCTTTGATGGCAAAAAAAAGATTGTAAAGGGGACTCCATTGGTAGTAGTAGGGGAATATCCATGAATTCTATTAATTATACATCAAATATGTCTATAGCATTAGCCAGTACTGACATTTTGTTGATTTTTACTGATCACAACTGAAGGGAAAAGAAGATATAAAAACTGTTCAAATATTGTGTTCTGTAGTGATTTAGAAGTAATCTTATTTTTCTGTGGACTTTTACCTCTATCAATAACCAAGTAATAATAACTTGGGAATATTTTATTAAATAACATCCTTTTAAATAATTTAGAGTCCTCCTCAATTTGCTGTAATCTTGTTGAGGAACGTGTTAAACACATCTTAAGTTTTGAAAGCATTTTAAATTCGAATAAAATCAGAGAACTGCTTATTTCCCCCTTAACTAGGCTATATATCTTATTATTTCTTTCCTCCCAAATTTATTCAATTTTAGTGCTGTACTTAAAATTAAGGAAAACAGAATTGGTTAAATAAGAATGTCAGAGTCCTTTAGAAGTTTTTCACTGGTAAAGATGTTTGTAAATTTTAAACTTTTTTTGACATAAAATATTGTCAAACTGTTAATGTACTCATGTAATAGCTTGTTAATTCTTACCTCTGTAAAAGTGACTTGAAGTCATTGTCAAATATTGTAGTGCTTTCCCTCCTCCCTTCTTGTCTCATTTGCATATAAGCTTGAAAAGAGAATTTCTTTGGTAAAAAGTGTTTTAAAATAGATTTTATATCCTTTATTGAATACTAGTAGAGGACTATTTCTCAAATCAGGTGTGAATGTCATACTTATTTACAGTAGCAAGTGAGAAAAAAAGCTGCAAAGTTTCTGTTAAGGGATTTGGGTTATGCCTCTGAGAACAAAGAGGAAGCAGCCATGTTAGCATTACTGAAGGCAGAGCCAGCCTTGCATTTAACTGCATGGTGGTAGAGGGCAGTGTAATTCCCCGGTTATTCTGTAGACTATCTCAAATCCTTTTTGTCTGTTTTCATTTCACTAACAGAATTCAGAAGGAGCTAGCTGAAATAACTCTTGATCCTCCTCCTAACTGCAGGTAAGAAACAAATTTTGTTGTTTTGATTACAAAATGTGGGAAAATATCCTGAGATTAATGTATCGGCTTTGGATATGTGTGCTGCAGAAGAAGCTACATTTGCTTCTCTTCAGCTTTGCAAGTGGATTAAATAAAAATTGTCTAAGGTGAATTAAACAAGTTTGGGGGAAAATACTCTTTAGCATGTATCCTACATTTTAGATTTCTGAGTATACTGATTTTGTGCTTCTTACTGAGATTAGTGTGAATGGTGCTGATTTTTGTTCTCTTGTAACATTTCTGTAGAGTGTTTATTCAGAAGTACATTGCAGAAACTTCTAAAATTTTGCTAAGCTTTAAAGTTACTGCTTGTGTGCAATCTGAACTGACCTTCCAAATTTAGAAATTGCTGAATGTGGTGTTACAGAATGTAAATGCGGTAAACAAGAGTATAGTTTCTGTTTGATTTATTCCGTAACGTGCCTTAAGGACAAATTTTATGTGCTAAGCTAATGCTTTTAGTTGTTTTCTAGTGAATGCATTGTTGGAATTATTTACATTTTAATCAAATGTCTTAATTACTTGGGAAGATTCTTAGTAATTTTGGTCCTTGAAATATGTGTATGAAAAGGAGTAAATGAATTTGTAGGAGGAATTCATTTCAGTGAAACTCATGTAGAATAATTTAAAATTGTTGGTTGGTGTAAGGTGCATTAAAAGTAACTGGGTGATAATTTTGTTCATAAACGTTTTTTCAGTTTGTCTTACTTAGTGTTCTGTTTTCAGCAGTGACTGTATGGCTTCCAAAATTCATCAGACTTAGAAAAAACAGTTTTGTAGATAATTTGCGTACAGATATGTGCTCAAGAGTGAGAGTGGTGGCTAGATATAAGGCAGTGTTATGGTTTGTTATGAAAATGTTTTCTCGTCCTACTTGTATTTTTGCTATAAGTTGTGTTCACTTGCGATGATCAGACCTATCTCTGAAGTCTACTTGAGACACAATTGGGTTTAATTCAATTGCTTCTTGTGTGTATTAACCAGATTCTTAGATAAGGTGATCTGATCCTGATTTATTCAGTGAATTAACGGTTTTACTCATATTTATAATTCCCTATTTCAGTTCAAAAGGCAAACATGAATGTAACTAATTTTAAACAGGTAGTGGTGTGTCAGATCTCAAAGGATTAAGAGCTGTGCTGTCCAGTACTGCATCCACTAGCCACTTGTGGCTCTTGACCACTTTAGTTGTCCAAAATGTGATGTGCTCTAAGTGTAAAATATATGTCGCATTTTGAAAACTTAGTATGAAGAAAAGAATGTAAAATACCTTATTGATTTTTAAAAGTATCTATTACATGTTTAAATGATAATATGTTGGATATGTTGAGTTATATAAAATGTTTTAAAATTTTACTTTTTTACCATTTTACTGTGGTTATTAGAAAATTTAAAATTACATCTGTGCCTTATATTACATTTCTGTTGAACAGTGCTGCTTTAGAGAATAAATAAATCAGAGTATTCCTTCCAGCCTTCTCATTGGTGTGTCAAATCTGTAGTCAGTTAGTGAGGTCAAGTTAAATTTGCCCTCTGAAAGATCACTTAACTTGCAGAGTATATTCTAATATTTTCCTTTGTAGAAGATATAAAGATCTATCAATTCAAAACTCTTAAATGTTTTAAAATTGCATGTAAGGTCAAACATTTTTAAAGGTTTCTGTTGATCTTTTGCAAATAGCACAAACTAGCGTACGTGCCTAAATCTAGAGAGCCCAGTAGATGTGTTGAATGCCCTTGGAGCAGTAGCATAGCGTTGCAGTTGCTGAAGAAGGATGCTTTACATGTTTAACCCAGTAATGGTTCCACAAGGTCACTGAGGATTCTGGTACAGGAAGTAGAATGTTTCTAGGACGCAGAAAGTTTAACTTGTTTATTTTTCTGTTTATATGCTGTATTTCATTTCAGTCCATGAAGTAATGCTTCACACAGAGTGATCAGTGAAATAGCGACCTGTGGTCTTAGGAACAATATCATGGACTACATCATCTGTACTTTCCCTGGTCACAGCCTGTGATGATTGTAAACTATTGCAAATTACATATTTCAATTCTCTAGTTCTTTTAATATTTGAATTTCTTTGTGGCTGTGTGACTAAAGAAAAAACAAACAGAAAATTAAGTCTTAACAAGGAACTGGGAGAAGTTGTGTCTTACTAGTTTGGGGACCGTCTTCTTCATATGCCTGACGTGTAAAATAGCGAGATACTTTTGTGTCTTTTATTTTAAGTGTCTAGTAATTTTTTGGGGTAGAAGATTATCTAGTTCTTGTCCTTGAGCAAGAATTGAGTGTTTAGTGGACGCATTTTAGCATTTTGACACCTAAGTCTGAATTTGTGTTGTATTTTTACTTTCATATCAGATACATGACAGATTGTGGTGTTTTGTAATTCACAGGTGCATGGGTGAGAATTTTAGCTTTACAGTGCTTGTACAGTTTAAATCTGAGGAAGGTGTAGGAGAATGTATGTTATAATTTAAAATGGGATTCTATATTAATAAATTCTAAAATGTGTGAATTCATATTGTTTGAAGTCTATGAAACCTAATACTTTTTTGACTTTGATATTTGACTTTCATGTGTAGCTAATTAATCAGAATTCCATTATGGTTTTGAAAATAATTTTTACAAGCTTGTCAAAGTATGTGACAGATTTAATTCTTCCTCAGGGAAGAAATGTAAAGTATATCTGTGTACATTCAGGAAAAAGTTGATTGAAATACAAGGAGACTCAGCAAAACTAAAATTACTCAGATGAGACTAAGAATTCTCTTAGATCCCTTCCTACTTCCTGTGTTTTATTAATAAAATATCCTTTTTCTTATATGTTCCCTTATTATTATATAGAAGTGTCTAACATGTACACCGAGAGTGATCTTAGGATAGACGTAACTTTTGAATTAAGTGTGTCGCTTTAAAAAGGTTTGAATATATTTTGATAGTAATGATACTTCTTTTCCTGATAGTATAAAAGTTTGATAAAATGTTATTTCCAATGATTTGATGGCATTTAAGTTTTTAGGTATTGGAGTTCCTTAATTCTAAACATAGGGATTTAATATTTATGTAGTGGCTTTAATTTATATTGTTTACGTACTGTATTCTAAATTATGGTGTAAATAGTACATACATCAATGAGAATGAAGGGAAGTTGTGTTATGGGCATTTCCCTGTTTTGGGAGAAAGTGATTGACTAGAATTGTTGAGCAATGTGCTATTAAGACATTTATGTTCCCTCTGTTTCCCAAAGGGTGTCCTTGTCCTTTCACGGTAACCACTTATACAAGTGGCAAACATTTAGGAAGTTGCTGGATTTTTAACTTAACCTCTAGTTCTTTCCATATATGAGAAGGCACAAATATACACTGTTAAACTACTCTTCAATATGTTGAGATCGAATCTGTGTTAAAGTTAGATATTCAGGAGTATTTGTAAATAGTTTTTGGATGTGGGAAAGGCCTTTTTGGGAAGGAGATGTAGTAGTATCAAGTTATTACAGTATTACTAATATGTGTGCTTGCAGAACTTGAAAGGTATATATAATACTTGTAAATTTTGCTAACATCCTTCTTTTAAAAACAAAATTAATACAAGAAGCAATTAAGTTCTAAACCAGAAGCCGGCAAGTCTTCATTTCCTCATAAGCCTCTCATTGTCTAACTGTGGGTGAACTCTACCTCGTGCAGGTTACCACCACTTGCCGCCATTTTCTAGGGTAGACTAGAACTTTGCTGCGCATAGGGTGATCTTCAGATCAGCAGTGTCTGTCTCACAGGTAAGATTGTTAGAAATGCAGAATCTCACTTCCCCTACTGCAGAAGTACTGAATCAGAAACTGAATTTCAGCAAGATTCCCAGGTGAATTGTGTGTATATTAAGGTTTCAAAAACATTGGTCTGAGTTCAAATGCCTAGTCTGCCTCTTATTAGTTGTGTTACTTTACATCAGTTAGGATGTATTTCTGTCTTTTAGTTTTCTTAAATGTAAACTGGAAATTAAAATAATCCCCCCCATAGGGTTATTATGATGATTAAATGAGTTAGTATGTTTTAAAGTTTTGTAATGGTGTAAATTGGGTCAATAATGTGACCACCCATGCCCTCACTCTTGCTGGCATTTTCTCCAGTGGGTCAACATCATACTATAGGAGTAATTTAATTTTAAGCAGTTTAGCGCCTATTTATTTGAGAACACATCAAGGAAATTTTGTGTGTATATATATACACACACACACACATATATATACACACACACACATATATATATGGAAAGGAATTCCTTGGAACTTGACCAAAAAAGAAAATTAATCTAAGGACTTTGGGCAAAGATGAAGAAATAGTATATTCCTTTTTAAAAGAATATGCATAAGGTTAATGATACTTAATTCACTAAAGAATACCCTGATTCTATCTGCGGTAAATTATAATGAAAAATTTTAAAATAAGGGTGATAGTTATGTTTTCCCTTTTAAATACCCTGTTTAGATTCTGAACTGATATAGTTTGTCAGTTACCTAAACATAGCAATTTTTTCCTTGTCTATGATTTTGGAAGCTTTTTGTAATAATCAAAAGGTAATAATCAAAATAACATGTGATGTTTACATAACTTAGTTGGTTGCTTATATAGCCCTTTATTTAATTTAATTTAATTTTATTTTGGTGGGGGGCAAAGGGAGATGGAGAGAGAGAATCTTAATGAGCAGGCTTCATGCCCAGGGCAGAGCCCAACTTGGGGCTTGAGCTCAAAACCCTGAGATCATGACCTGAGATGAAATCGCGAATTGGGAGGCTTAACCTACTGAGACACCGCAGTGCCCCTACAGTGCTTGATTTCAAAGCCTTCACATATGTAGATAGATTGCCCTTTTCTTTTCTATACATGTGATTGTTGTTATTGTTGATATTAGCAGTGTGTGCTGTGTGAAGGAGGATACCCTCTTTTGTATAACGAAATTGCATCTCTTTAGTCCTTTTATTTTCAACTCTTCAAAAAAAAGTTAGAACTCCCTTTTTATGAAAATTAAATCTTAATTGGAAGCTCACTTTCTAAAACAGATAAATGTAGAACTACTCTGATTAAAGGTGTTTTCCATACCACCCCGCTGTGGTCATCTACTGATGGATAGTCCTTATTATTTTATTAATTAAATTTTGGCATCTGCACAGACTGTCAAAAATCATGAGAATTTTTTTTGAGACTTGGGCATTACTGATAATTTTAGGTGATGATTTATGTTTCGTTAAGCTAATATGAGCCTCAACACAGCTGTAATACGTAATACAGTATGTCGATGCGGTATACTGTAATTATTTACTTGTTTGTCTGCCTTCTGCAGTAGAAAGTGTCCCTTTGAAAGGAGGATGGTCTTACATATTTCTGTAACTCTTGATTTTACACTGTGTTTTACATGTGAAAGATTGTTAAATTAATAGATAAATTTAAGTCTGTCAAATGGACAGGAATAGAAATTCCAGGCAAAACTGACTTTGGATTGGAGAAGATCTATTAAAAATCCCATATAGGGCACCTCGGTGGCTCAGTCAGTTAAGTGTCTGCCTTCGGCTCAGGTCATGATCCCAGGGTCCTGGGATCAAGCCCCACTTTGGGCTCCCTGCTCAGTGGAGAGCCTGCTTCTCCCTTCTCCCTCTGATCTCTCTCTCACATAAATAAATAAAATCTTAAAAAAAACCCTCATATATTCTTTACTTTTTTTCATAGTTATGATTTTTAGTGTGATTGTTCAAAGGCATTTAGCTCCTGTTTCTATTACAAAAGGAAATTGATAATTACAGTAAGTCTAATTATTTGTCTCATATGTGCCAGCGCAGCAGGAGGACCCAGTGCTGTTGTGACTAAAAACTTTTTCCAAACGAGTGACATGATTGTAAACAATATTTTTCCCCCCAAAGGTCACGTTTTTATTAGGGACCTATTATGTTCAAAGCAGATAATATAGTTAGAAAGTAGGTGAATACTGTGTGTGTTTACTACCAATTGTTTTGTCACTTTCTGTAGTTAACCAATTGGTACCTTATTCCCTCCTTGAAAAGAGTTGCTGTAACAACAGATGGATGTGTTTAGTTACAAGAAAATCAACAAATCTTTCTTGCTTTGAGTGCAGGGGCATTCACATTGAGAATGGAGAGCTTGATCTGCCATTCTCATCTTCCTTACAAAATAAGGATTAAAAACATGATAAAACCGCTTGTAGATTTAGAGAAATAGAAGTGATTTTTTTTCTTCCTATACTGCTTTTGACAGGGAAGTATATTTGGCATTTTATTGGAATCTGGAGAAGAAAGTCTCTTTAAACTTTTATTCTTTCTCTAGCCTCTAGATCAGTGGTTCTCAACTGGGGGTGATTTTTGCCTCCCTACTCCTCCCTACCAGCTCCACCTCCCTCAAAAAACAAAAGCCCTAAGGAACAGTTGTCAATGCCTGGAGACTTTTTTGGTTTCTCAACTGGGGGAAGGCGGGTTGCTACTGATATTTAGTGAGTAGAGGTCCACGATGCTGCTAAATGCCCTGCAGTGTGTAGGATAACCCCTCTGCAACAGAGTCATCTGGACTAAAACGTCAGTAGTGCTCAGGTTGAGAAATCCTGCCGTAGATACTTACTCTGATAGCTTGCCGCCTGAATTATTGCATAGTTTTCTTTTTACCATTTTCCTATCTTATTAGTGATGACTGCTAGTACATTCTCCTACACCTTCCTCAGAGCTCATGGCTCTACCTCCCACTACTCCCATGCTATGGTTTACATTTACTGTATATTTTTTGACATATGTGTATGTTGTTTTTTATGTCAAACCACAGGAATGGCTACCTTGAATACCTGTTAAATTATGGTCTGTTGAGGCCAGAAATGCTTTCGGCAGTATTTTCATTTCTTTTCTGTCTTCTACCAGTTAATTATACCCCTGAATGATCTACCTTTAGGCTGTTGTATCTGTGTTCTACCAGAAAAATTGAAGTACAATGCATTAAGGGGAAATACCATTGAAAAATCATCAAAATTCAGCCTTACATTGAATTACAAACAGGTTAGAAAGCCATGCTCTTGATTTGGTTTTAAGTTTTCATCATTAAGACAGTACAGAGATTATTCACTTCTATTATTGTTCTAAGTCCACAATCTTTTATTTCCAACCCTTGGGGCCAGATGTGTTTTAGAGTACAGAAAATTTTAGATTTTAGAAAGGGAATACGATGTGTTTGCTGTATCCCAGTGGGATCTTCAAACACATAAGATTTCTCCACCAAAAGTGTATGAATATTTATACTAAATGGATAAGTAGAGACTACAAGTAGTTTCAGGTTAGTTCATGTTTGCTGTTGCTGCCAAATTATTTCTCTCCAAACTTATTTTAAAAACCTTTGGTTTTTAGAGCTTTTGGGATTCCAGAATTGTGGATAAGCAATTGTGGTCCTGCGCTGCCTGTGTTAAAATGACAATGAACTGCAGCCACTTATATGAAAGAGTGGAAGTTGGTCTGCTTTCTTTTTTTTTTTTTAATATTTTATTTATTTGACAGAGAGAGACACAGTGAGAGAGGAAACACAAGCAGAGGGAGAGGGAGAAGCCTGAACCACCCAGGCGCCCCTTCTTTCCTTTCTTTTACCTATTTCCTAATAGCAGTTTTCAGTTTCTCACTTTTTGTTTTTGGATAATTGCTTTTGTTGTTGTTGTTATATGACTTGTATGTTAATTAGAAAAAAAGTTAACTCTTGATTTTAGAATTCTTTCCGCCTAAGGTGAAACTATATATATCCATTTCTTTTTAAGTTCTGTATATTGGATTACTTTTCCACTTTGTTACTAAATATTGTCTTTTAATCATTCCATTTTTTTCTAAATGTACAGAATTACACCGAAAGCAAGACATCCTTTAATACTTAAACACGGGACTTGCCATTTTTATGTATGCGTTTTGTCCTGCAGCCTTTGAGTACAATTGGGCAATAAAAGGATACATTAAATTTTGCTGTGTTGAGTTAACAAACCAACCTAGAAGGCTTATAACCGTAAACATACAAAGGTTTATTTCTCTTGCTCATATGAAGTCCACTGTGGGTCCAGGAGCTCTCCTGGGTAGCTAGCTTTTCCACGTGTGGACTCAGATCTATGCTTCTTGCATCTTGTAGCTCTGCCTTTTGAAACATGTGTCCACGCAAGAGAGTTGGAGGGTCTTCTGCCAGCTTTTAAGTGCTTTGGTCTGGAAGTAAGACCTGAATTAATCACATGGCCTCAGCTAACTGTAACTAACTTCCAACAAGGTGGCTGGAGAATGTGGGGGAGCATATGAGTATTCAGTGAGAAATCAGTTTTTCTGCCACAAAGGATGTATACTTCCATGAATAGATGACTTTCACTCTTACTTCAAAGAGGAAATAATTGAGCATCCAGCCTGACACTGTACTGGATTCCATAGTATAGTACATATTAATACACTAACTTGTTTAATTCTCAAAAGAACCCTCTAAAAAATCATTCTTGTTAAGATTTCAAAACTGAATCTTAGAATAGTTGAGAAAATTGCCAAATGTCACATATGTAGTGCATATATATAACAGATGTGGGGCAAAAATCTAGGTTTACATTTTGACATAAAAGTAAGCACTTCTGCTTTTGTACACTGCTGCTTGAGAGATCTGGTAAAAACAGTTGATTATGGGTCTGTAGGTACATGCTTAGTGTAAGTATATCTCTTGTTTGTTTAGAGTTTCTTGAAGGGTCCAAAAATACTGTTCTTTGTAGGGTTTTAGGACCTGGCATGTAAGGTCCAGCTGGTGAGTTGGAGAAAGAAAAGAGTTTCTCCTTCTTTGGCTTAGGGGTGCTAAGCTTTCTTACCTTTTTTTTTTTCCTTAATAATCATTTAAGCTCCCCCCCCCCCCACACCGGGAGCATTCCCCGGTTGTCACCTCTCTTGCCTTATTCTCTTCCCCTGTAAGAAAGAAGGTCAGGGACTGAGTATGATCATAACGGAAAAGGCAAATCTTTGTTCTCTGCCTTGTAGTTCTTTGTGTATGGCTTTCCTGTGGGCAAAGGAATATCTTTAAATCTACCTCTGCTTTTTTCTCTGGGGTATTGTGAAGCAGTCCATGTTTATGAATTGCTTTGAAGTTGGAAAAAATCCCTCTGCAGATAAGAATTCCTAGCTTTATGGAAAAATGTCCCAATCACAGGATTTTAGGAGAATTTGAATGTTGATTTCTCAGCAGCATGTGCACTTACTATTTTTTGATACTGGCACCAGCTCTCACTTTTTAACAAATTTGGCTTCATGTTAGAGTCCTCTTAATTTTGTCTTGTTTTTTATAGTTTCATAGTTCATTTAATCACTGTTTTTCCTAAATTTGTGAATTTATACAGAAATTATTCCCAGATAGTAGTATGGGGATTTGCTTTTTTCTTATGAGTCTCTTTGGGAAAGAAGCTGGTCCATGTAGCAAAACAGACCTACGAATGTTCTCAGAGTACCTGCTAGGTTTATATAGTTTGTTTTAGATTAATAAAACTAATGAGTTTAATGAATCAATCTGTGCCTTGCATTTTGTCTAAAGGCAGTCTTAAAGTTAAATTCTAAAGGTTTGACATTTTATTCTTTGTTGACATTTCATTGGTTTTATAAGGGTGTGTAGGTAAACAATATAAGCTTATATATAGCACCTGTTTTGGGTGTGATGGTCAGTAGGAAGCGATTAACCTCAAAAAGAATAGCAAGAGGGCAGATTTCTGGGATCATTACATTAAAAAAAAAATTTCAGTCCTTTTCTTGGTCCTGAGTGTATGTTATGATTAATTTAGTGGTTATTTGCGGCAAACAAAACTGAAAGGAATTGTGGCATTTCCATCTTCATTCATTGTCTGTGGTTTAGTCTGCCCGTTTTGGAGGGATTTGGACCAGTTATGCCCTTCCAAAGTTTCTTTGCTGCTTCACTGTCCCAGAGCAAATAAACTTTGTCATTCTGTTTAACTTCTAGCTTGTCTGGGGAAAAATAAAGACATCTCTTGTCTGAAATTGCTTTTGGGAGTATAGCTCCACATGTTTCGGTCTGAATGAAAGGCCTAGGGAAACATGAATTTTGTTACCTTTTTATTTTATTTTTCTTTACTTATAAATCATCATGATGATCCTCCCTTTACATCCACGCCTCTCACTTTTTATAAACAACATTCATTCCCTTTCTGAGGGTGGTTATTTGTAGTTCGTTTTGCCATTTACAATCTTACAGGTCCTTTACAAATGGATCATTTTTTCACATTAAATTTTAGTAGGTCAAGAATCCATTTATTCAGGGTCCCCAAGAGACTCGATCTCAGAAGATTGTGGCTACATGTTTTTTTATGGCTTCCTATTGCTTTCTGTAGTCTTCTCAATTTAAACAGTAGCAACAACAAAATATAGGGGGTACCATAAGGCCTTGGCTTTATGGTTTTATTTTTGTTTCACACTTGTTTCTAAGGGTATTGGTAGTATTTGTTGGATTTGTGATATATATGCTTGTGGTAAATATACCTGCTATCACAGTGAGGAAAAATCTGGCATTCGATGGGTTTGAACACAAACTTAGATGCATGTGTTCCATGTGGAATTCAATGGCAGTTTTAACAAGTATACCTTTAGATTTTCTTTACTTTATTTACACCATTGTCTGTTTAAAATTTTAAAAGACATTTCTGTTATATCTTCCCAGATGCTTAATATCCCCATATCCATTAGAGGACTATGCCAAGCAGTCATTTTGTTCTTTTTTTAAAACTCTAAAATAAACATGTTGCAAATGATTGCTTTCCTCTCCTGCTGAGGTTTCTTAGTTTTTTTAAATTAACTTTTTATTATGGAAGATTTGAAACATATATGAAAGTAAACAGACTATTATGTTGAATCCCTGTGTAGCCTTCACCCAATTTCAGTAGTTACCAACACTTGACCAGTCTTGTTTCATCTGTAATTCCATCCATTTCACCCTCTCATATTACACCTAAGCAAATCTCAGACATCATTTCATCTGCATTTTTAAAGAACAGATATTTTGCTGTGTATTTTCAAAAAATAGGGACTCTTTTTAGCTTAACTACAATGTCATTAACCCACCTACATTTTTTAAATCTAAGGTCCTTAATTGTTCAAATTTACAAATGTCTCATGGGTGTCCTAGACAATTTCCCCTCAACCCCCACTCCCCAAATTTATCTGAATCAGTATCCAAATAAAGTAGACACACAGATTGGTTGGTATGTTTTTATCACCAGTAAATTCTCTCTTTTTTTTCCATTTTTGCAATTTAATGGAAGAACTGCGTGGTGTTTCTGAGAGTCTGGATTTTGCTTTATTGCACTCCTATGGTACAGTTTAATATCTTTCTTTGCGTTCAGTATTTCCTTTAAATTTGGAAGTTAGGTCAAGAGGCTTGATCAGATTCAGGTTTGATTTTCTTTCTTTTTCTTGACACGACTGCGTCATAGGTAGTGTGCTTTTCTATCTGGAGACTTGTAAGATCTGATTTACTTTTTGTGATGTTAGTAACCATTGGAATAGATCTCTAAAGAGAGACTTACTGCATCTTCCATTTGTTTACGCAATTGGACAGGTTACCTAGTGAAGGCAGAGTAAGTGTTTTAATTCTTTTTCCTGTTTACCAGTTTTATTTTTAGTGCTTTTTCGAAAGAATAGTTGGTTTCCTAGTATCCTTTTTAGAATCATTGATAAGTCGTATCTGTTGTGTTTCAGTCCATTGCAGTACTTCTGTATATTGCCATTATAATCCTTATAGACCTTCTTAATTTTAAATAAACTTCAGCTTAAATTGCTTTGCCTTAGGGAACTTTAGATGTATAAACATTGCATGGACATATTTTGTGGTAAAAAATAATACAAATACATACGTTCAACTTAACCATCATCCTAGATATTGTTTCAAAAACTGAATACTTATTTAAGCTATTGTTTTAAACATGTAACATTCTCCTAGCCACCTCTTCATCACTTGTAAAGGGATAATTAGTAAGTCTTATCATTAGGATGACTGAAATACCTTTATTGGAACTACAGGTCTGTTTTTAAGTTCTGAATTAAAATAGACCAAGGTGAAATGCAAAGACCTTTATCAGAATCAAATTAACTTATCACCAGAAATGAATTAAAAAAATCAACCCTGTTGTAATGTAAATATACGAGATAAGCAACCTTCCTTATCTATTGTGTTTCTCATTAGGGGCCACCTTCGCATTTTGGGTTGGATTGTTCTTTTCCTTGGAAGACCTTTAGCATCCTTGGATTCTGCTGCCTAAATGCTATTAGGGCGGGTCCCAGTATTATGGGCACCAGAAACTACCTTCTCCTCCCATTTCCAAATGTCTTAAGGAGGGAAAAAGGATTAATCACTTCCAATTACAAATTACTAGTCTAGAGTCCACATTGTAATGATAGCAGATCATAATGTTGTAATAAAAAAATTGCTGCAAATAATGTATAATAATTTTTAGTAAATTTCTAACATAAAATCTGTCATGACCAAACGTGTGTGATTTTACTGCCCATGAAATTATCTTCTGTGCAAAAAAATAGATGTTTTCTTCCTCTAGCATTTTACTTTTTATACCTCCCGCAAATTCTGAACTATCATACTAAATTTGAACTTTGTGCATGAGCTTAACATATGTATATACACACTCTCTGGCAAATATGTATCTTTGAATATTCTTTTGATCTTTTTATTTTGTAGTGAATTTTATTTTATTTAGAGGAAAACCTGTGTACCTGGTGGGATTTTTCTTCTGGCCTATTGCCTCAAACTGCATTGTTTCAATTTCTTTTATTTCTAATCTCTGTTAACCCTTCCTGTTTTTCAGAGATTATTTAAAAGCCTGTTTAATTCTGTCATCTTTTCTCTCCTTATCAGCTCGTCTCTGGCTTCTTATTTATTTTTATTGAGCCATGTATACAGTTACTTCTCCACTTTTCTGTCTTGTATTTCTTTCATCTTTTTGTAGTCTGGCTTTTTGTCTTCTATTTTATTTTAAAAATGTCATTTGATAATCTTAGCTGTCAGTGTTTTCTTCATATTACTTATCTGTAATTTCTTTTTTTGTTGTTTTAAGTGCTCACCTTGTTTTGTCTCTTTACTTTTAAACTTCTTTTCTGTTGTTCATGAAATGCTTCTTCTTTCTCCCAATTACTCTTTAGTATTTAGTATTTCTTCCTACACTTGATATCTATTCTTTCTTCACATGTGTATCTTTTTTTTTAAGATGTATTTATTTATTAGAAAGAGAGAACACGGGCGAAGGGGAGGGGCAGAGACAGAGGGAGAAGCAGGCTCCCCACTGAGCAGGGAGCTCCATAAGGGGCTCGATCCCAGGACCCCGGGATCATGACCTGAGCTGAAGGCAGGCGCTTAACCAGCTGAGCCACCCAGGCGTCCCACATGTGTATCTTTTATCTCTTCCTATCTCTTCTGGGCACTCATGCCAAGCTGTGTCAGAGGGGCCTTTGATTACAGAATCTCCTTAGAAATCTCAGTGATTGTGGGGCACCTGGGTGGCTCAGTAGGTTAAGCATTGGACTTTTGGTTTCAGCTTAGGTCATGATCCTCAGGGTCCTCAGATTGAGCCCCGCCCCCCCCTACATGGGGCTCCACAGTCAGCAGGGAGTATGCTTTAGATTCTCTCTCCTTCCTCAGTCCCTCCCCTCCCCCTGCTCCCATGCTAGTGTGCTCATTCTCTCTCTCTCTCTTTCTCTCTCTCTCAAATAAAATATTAGCAATCTCAGGGATCAAACTTTTCTGCATTTGGCTCCTGACTTTTTCCCCTCCCGTTAATGTATAAAAGCCCTATGCTGTCGTGAAAATAGGTCTGTTTCCCACCTTCTGGGCATAACATGGGTTTTCTAGGCTCTGCATCTTTGTTTACCTTCTCTCGTTGCCCAGATTGGCTTTCATCCAAGCAGTAGTGATCTTTTAAGGCCCATTTCAAATCCTACATCTTGTGAAGGCTTTCCTGCACATGTCTCTTTTGAGAGTCTTACGTATTATTTATTCTCTGATACTTACTGCCTCTTGTCATTTGCCCTTTCATCCCAACTAGACTGGGTACCAGACTTGGTTATGGGTCTCATGTTTCTTTATATTTTCATCTGTTAGTGTAATGTTCTTGCATTACATTTTAGAATAATTTTAATGAACTTCTTAGTTGAAAGTGCTTCTGAAGCTAGCCGAGTTCTCAGTGTGGAGCACACTAAAGGAACCCTTCTTTGACTATACATCCTGGCTTATAATTATTAATAGCATTTTTTTCGCTTTCAGAAATTCCCCAGTCAGTGTGCTAAATCATCTTACCCTGGTGCTATATGTGGGCAATGTTCTGGTTTGGCTTGGTGAATTATGGTTCTCATAATCAATTATCCAGAGTAGGGATTCTGATTTAGTAGTTGCGAGGGTGGCCTGAGAATGTGCATTTAAAGAAGTATGTCTTAGATTCAGGTCCTAGTGGTCCTCTAATCATTTTTTGAGAACCAGCGCTCTTGAGACTTAAGGTCTTAGTTGGGATGAGGATAGTGGGGAAGGGGCAGAGGAGATAATAAAATACCACTTATTTTCAGTAGAGAAGTTAAGCTCATGTTTTTTACTTGATTTTAATGGCTAGCTATGTTCTTAAGTATCACCTATACTTTAAATGCCGGTGTCATAAGACAAAAATATTGGTAAAAATGTGTGTGGGAGGAGTCTGCTAAACATTAAGGCTTTGTGTGTGTGTATGTAACTAATGACTTGAGGACATGAAATTTTAGTGCAAACAGCTGAAAATAGAAGTAAATCAGAACTTAGTAAGATCCAACTTTGGAGGAAGATGGCTGAGCCAGTAATTCCAGAGACATCTCTAAATCCCATTCATGTGTTTCTATTTAAAAAAGTAAAATAAAAAAAAATCAACAGCAGTCTCTTCAGGTAATAGAAGGTGATTCATTCGAAAACATGAATTAGATTATTTGTAAAATAACTTTAAAAATTTTATACTTTTGTTAAGTAGTTTTCTCTGTAGATTTGTGGATGTTTTAAACTTCTAAGTAATAGATATTTTCTTATCTTTTATTCTAGAGAGTAGATAGTTCCTTATCTTTTATTCTAGAAATGAAAAACTACCTTAAATATGTTTGCAAGTATAATCTAAATCCCCAAGCATGATCCCAACACTGCCAAAATCACAGTTGTATAATCTCACTGAAGACCAGCAGTATTAAAATTGTAAAAACAAGTAGAATTCATTTATTAGACTATTACCCCGCAATCAAAAGAAATTTGTTGCAAGACTGTGAAGAGCGGCAGTTTCCAGTCCTGTGACATATTACTTACCATAGGTTACAGAAGAAAAATTATGGAGCATTTTGAAATGTAGAATACAAAATAAAAGCATTTGGTATATTTTATCCATTCATCAGTTATGGACATTGGGGTCATTTCCACCATTTGGTCACTGTGAATGGTGCTGCTGTGAACATTTGTGTAAAAGCATTTGTTTGAATACTTGTTTTCAGTTCTTTGGGGTGTATTTCTAGGGGTGAAATTGCTGTGTCATGTGATAGTTCTCCGTTTAACTTTTTGAGAAACTGCCAAAGTGCTTTGCACAATGCTGTGTGTAGTATTTTAGTTTCCCGCCAGCAATGTATGAGAGGTCCCATTTCTTTACATCCTTGTCACACCTGTTTTCTGGTTTTTTGACATAAGCATCCTAGTGGGTGTGAAGTGGCATCTCATTGTGGTTTGGATTTGCATTTCCCTAATCACTTGTGATATTGTGCTTCGTGTGCTATATTTTAACTGACTCCCAATTTAAATATTGAAGTAGAATTTATCCCTTAAAATAATAAAATATGCTTTTCATTGAAAAAGCCAATATTCTGCTTATTGAAAATACTGTTTACAGTTCTTTTAAATTTGAGGGGAGAAAAGCCAGGGATGCCCCCATTGTAGTTATGTAGTAACTGACTATAGTATAAAGCTTGGAAAAGAACAGAAACCAAAAATACAAATATTGGGAAGGCAGAGACAGATAGAACCTCCCCACCATCCCCCAAATGTCTTTTTTAATATATCCAGGAACTCCAACTGACTTAGACCAATACAAGTTCAAGTCCCAGCTCCACAAGGTAACTGTGAGATTTTGAGCAAGTTATTTAATTTCTCTCTCATAAATGGGGATAATAATTCTGTTTCATCTGTTTTTTAGTGTATTAGATATCGCATACCTGGTGTATGTTACACATACTGCTAAATAGCAGTTGTTATATGAAAAAATAAACCAGCATGTTTATGAAAGAGGATTTTGAAAAATGAGGTATTAGAGTCAATTATGTACAAAGAAGAAATATTTCTAATACACAAATAGCAGTGATGAGTGGGATAGAATTTTTAAAAAATGACACACTGTGGTCATTGACTTCTGTGGTAAGACTGAGAATTTTGTGTTATGGAACCATCTTTTACATTTTTTATTGTCAGCATTTAGCACAGTTTCTGGCACACAGAAGATACATTATACATGTTTTAAAGTTTTGTTGAATAGAGGTTCGGATTGAGACTTAACATATTAAATACTTTTAAAAATACTCCGTTAAAGCAACTTTCCAAAACATGAAGTTAAGATTACTTATTATGTGAACTTGGAATAAACAGTGTTTTAAAAAATTGTTAATCACAACTTTTGTAATATAAGCTCCAGATGGATGAAAATCATAAGTATATTGTAAAAAGTCAAACTGTTGGAAAACTTTGGGAAATGGGCATTGTATTGTTGGTTGTTCCAGAACATCCACATTGTACGACTGCAGGGGGTGTCATTTATACTGTACTCTGTTGAGCACAGCACAGCAGAGTGAAGGAGACGCGGCACCCCTGGAGCTATGCAGTATGGTGGCCGTGATCAGACCCCAAAGACTAACTTTAATTTTTAATCCATAAGCAAAATCATAAAGGAGATGATTGAAATTCTAATATATATGTAAAGTAAGAGCTCTTGTGCTATGAAAGGAACAAAATTTTAAACACAAAGGAAAAATATTTGCAGCAGCATTGCAAAGAATATGTATTATAAGAAGCTAACATCAATAATAAAAATACATGATTCATGTGTGAACAAGCTCTTGAAGAGGCAAAAACTGGAAACAACATGAGAGGCGTTGCACTACTTGGACTGCTTCAAAAACCTATTGAAAGCTATGAACCAACTCTTCAGAAAAATACTTATGCATAATAGTTCAGGAAGTTTAGGAAACTACAAAGTGCTTTATAACTTCTGGAGTTTTATAAATGAATGATTACATTTAATGTCAATTAGTGCAAAGAAACAAAGTAAAATAAGTCTGTCACGTGTTCAAGAAAGATAGGTGGGAGAGAAATAACTAGATAGCCTCCAGAAAATTGAGAGCTTGCATGTTGAAAGTAGAATTTAAAGATCTTCTTAAATAGCTGGGGAAAAGAAAACTAAAATTATATTTTGCCTTGAGTCCTGGAAGTCCACCTGCCAGCTATGAATGTGGAAATAGAACAAAAGAGATGATTTGGAGACTAGGTGGGTTGAGAGAACACCTCAAGCACAATGGAAAAAATAGGCAGAGAAGGAGAAAAAAGGCTGGAAGTGTCCCGATGAGACTTCTCACAGCTGAAGGTAAGCATCCTGACATGAAGGGCAGTAGGAAGTCTTTGCAGGGTATTAAAAGAGGAGTTGGGATTGAGAAGTAACGGATTAGCCTGTAACTTGAGTTGTGGTGGTTAAACAGACTTGGGTAACTGACAAATGGATGATTCTGGAGAGAAAATGGTCCAGATGCAATTCAACTTGAAATCTGTTAAAAAATACTGTTTTCAAATAGGGATAAGGAGATTTTGTAATTTTAATTTTTTTTAATCCTCCAGTGAGACAGTGCTCTCCTCACTATGAAATATTTAGTGACTAAAGAAAAAAATGTGATGTTTGTTCATGTCTGTGTATTAATAATGGAAGTTTACAAGGAAGTTGTGCTTTTCTAGTTGTTACACATGGAGATTCAAGGGCCTGAATATCACAAGCAACAGGCAATACAGTGGAAGCCCAGTTGGCATTAGCTGGAAGTGTATGTGGCCTTCCAGCCTTGCTGGCAGATGGAATTCTAGGAATTAGGTTGACTTTATGGTTGGCCTACTAACTACCTCTTGGAATGGATTTGCTTTTATGGATTTGTTTTAATGAAAATGTGTATGTTATTGGCTGCATGATAAAAACACTAGTTCATTAGTAACAGTATAATTTTTTTTCAAGTGTAATCTATATCATATATTAATATGTTTATTTCATATTCACTGTTGTTGGCAAGCATGCTAAGAGGTTATGAAAATGTGTGGAAGGGATACAGGAAATGTAG